>NC_069792.1:67808546-68118046 GCF_027406575.1 Nycticebus coucang | reverse complement strand
AGCTATCTGATTTGTGTTTCACACAGGAGTTCCAAAGCACTTTCTTACATGATCTTTAAAATAACTCTGTAATGTAGGTATGGAAATTATTAGTATTTTTATTTTGTAGGTCTGAGTAGTAAAGCTTAGGAGGTTAGTTAACTACAATAAGGTTATAGGTTAGTAGGTGAAAAAGTTGATGTGAAAAACTCGAATTTTTAAATATCTTTTATTAATATAACATACTATTGTGTAACCCATTTTTAGTAATTATAAATACATTCCTCCAAAAGTAAAACTATAATATAAATCATTACCTTAGAAAATGGTTTACTCATATTAACATGATTATTTATTTATAGATGCTTAAAAATCTAATCCTCAAAAATTGACAGTTTTTTTCCTTGCTCCTCTCAAATTACTTAAAGTCAACTACAATATTAGACCTCTCCCAAAAAATCAGGAAGATTTTAGTGTAGATTAACCAAAAATAAAGTAATTAATTCCTAATATTTCCATAATTTATATCCACATCAAATCAAACTATAAAGTATCAACTTTAATATCAGTTATAATATAAATAACAATATATATTCTTTTTGAATTATAAACTTTTTATAACATATACTCCTGAGTTTTGCTAAAAAACAAAGCTCAATTGTAAATAAATATTTTATGTAATTCATACATAAAATATGAAAACTATAAAAAATGAAGCTCTTTTATACCAGAATGCTCTGAAATTATAAAGGCCTATACTGTATAGAATAAAGAGAATATGCGTATATTACTAATATAAAATCAACAGTATTACAAATGTTTCCTTTTAAACATGAAACACTGAGCATATAAGCTAACGCTAACATTTTTAAAAGAGGATTTATGAAGGATAAGATGTAATTGAATAATTAGTTAAAACACTCTATGATTTACATTAGCTCCACTAGTATGATATGAAATTCAAATTAATAGTTGAATTGGAAATTACATAGACAAACTCATGTGAAAATGTGAAAGAAGCATTGGTATATGCCTCTAGTCAAACTATGTTATGGTAACCACACATATACATATTTAAATACACACATATATACCTACACATATATACATACATGTGTGCTATATATAAACATAATATTTTCTTTATCAAAGTTTGTAATAAGCCCTTAATTGATAGTATACTATTGTACCTGCCAAGGCTTCTCTTATTTTATGTGTTGCTTGTCACGGTGCAATTCCAAGCATGTAACTGAGAAGCGCCTATTTACAAAAATAAACTACAAAAATTCAAGTAAAAGGTTAAAAAATTTGTCAGCTCCTTTGTTTAAAA
This sequence comes from Nycticebus coucang, assembly GCF_027406575.1. Taxonomy (NCBI): domain Eukaryota; kingdom Metazoa; phylum Chordata; class Mammalia; order Primates; family Lorisidae; genus Nycticebus; species Nycticebus coucang. The sequence continues at coordinate 68,116,737 of NC_069792.1, read as the reverse complement.
TATACAAGGTCTTATTGCCAATATATAGACCAGGCCACGGGAAAGTGATTGAATGATGAATTTGTATTTCTCCCAAAGCAAGTGTTAGATGTCTAAAATCTACTACACTTTAAAATGTGAAATTACTAACCATTCCTTTAGCCAGGCCATCAAATCAGGCTCTGGGAAACAGGTTTCTCTTAAAATGCATAGTATTTATGGTTTAAGATCAGATCTCACTCCACTCTCTATATTGCATGTTTCTTTAACAGGAAAGCCTCACAGATAATAGGTGGCCATAAAGTAACATTTTAAAAGGGTCAGAGACACTTAAAGCACAAGTACAATTAATAGCATCAATGGAGGAGGGAATGACGGAACCTCCTGTGTATGGATTAGTGGGCACAGAAGTCCACTTCAGAAAAATCACCACACATAATTTGACACAAATAATAATATCTCCTCAGGAAAACTCACGACTGAGCTCCCTGTGCCCTCATGGAGAAAATTACTTCTGATTGAGGCCACTTGGCAGGCAAGTGTGAGGAAATCTAAATTTCAGCTCTTCAATTGCTTCTGATTTACAGATATTCAAACATACTCACCAGAATTAATGGTCTCAATGTTTATAAATATAAATATTTACCACATTTAAAAACACTAATCATGAATGGTACATCAGAAAGCCATGAATACACTCGTGCTCTATGTCAGGCCCATGATGCTGTTAATTCATAATTTATACTGGAGAGATAAGGAAGAAGACTAGGAAATTCAGGTGGGTGCAAAGTAGTACTTCCCTTTCAAGAGAAAAGGGACAATCGTGTACTCAGGAACCACTCCAATTGGCCGTAGGTACCTTTGCCCTGGGGAAAAGAAGCTGAGGAAAGATAAGAAGGGCTGTGTGGATTCACCATGCCCTACGACACTGCATCAGCCCAACACACAATGAAGCTTTTCATTTAGCCAGCACCAACAGCTGCAGGTGGGGCCTGAGGTGGGAATATGGGAGGATCTTTCATTTGGTGGTTGTTCCAATGCACTTGAATTTGTAAAGGACTAATGGATGTTCCAGGTTAAGGAGTTCTGCCCCATGCATGAGTAATATAATCGATGAATGAAGTGATTTACATGGATTGACATGGTTACGAGGCAGGGAGAGGAACACTGACTCTCCCAGGTTAATTAACTTATGAAAAAATTGTTGCTATAATTTCAGAGAATCAAAGAAATTCCTGAAATGCATCTATAGCCACGGGAATAAGAGCTAGAAGGTGACAAAGAATATTTGATTTTGGGTCTTCTGGGTATATACCTAGTAGAGGAATTATAGGATTGAATGGCAGATCTATTTTTAGATCTCTAAGTGGTCTCCAAACATCCTTCCAAAAGGAATGTATTAATTTTCATTCCCACCAGCAGTGTAGAAGTGATCCCTTTTCTCCACATCCACACCAACTATAACCCAGTTATAACCTAAGAATATGGGGAAGGGAGAGAATAAGAATAAGGTTGGGCAGAGGGAGAGTGATTGGTGGGATTACACCTGCGGTGCATCTTACAAGGGTACATGTTAAACTTAGTGAATGCAGAATATGATTGTCTTAACACAATAACTAAGAAAATTCCAGGAAGGCTATGTTAACCAGTGTGATGAAAATGTGTCGAACTGTTTATAAAACCAGTGCATGGTGGCCCGTGATTGCATTAATGTACACAGCTATGATCTAATACTAATTAAAAAAAAAAAAAGAATATTTGAGAAAAAAACACAAAAGAAGGAAAGAAGATGAAATTAAGCAGTACAATGAGGAAATACAAGAAATGATACACCCAACACAGTAAATGTTAGATCAAACACATGTCTTTCAGTACATGTTGTCTTGATAATAACTTTCTATGTTGGCAGCCAACTATAAACAGAACATCCCTCACCTAAACGTCAGATTGTCTTCGTTCAGATAAATTCAAAGCACTTCAGAAAAAGAGGCATCCAAGAAAGAAATTAAATTCCGCAAAATTAATACACATTATCACGTACAAACAGGGAAAAGAAATTTGCCAAATGCTAGGGTTCTGGTGCACTATTCCCCCAAAGAGGTCCTTTCTCTTAAACATTTATTGGCTTTAACTTACTATACATTAATTTAGTTTGGTATTGCATGCCTTTTTATTAAAACAAGACACTCTGTCATAATGGGACATAGAGAGCATTCAATCTTCTCTCCATGAATTAATATTCTAAGCATTCTAGAAGCTGCACAAGACTAGCCACCTAGCAAAATGGGATTGTTTCAGAATACCGGGCAGCCTTGATTGCAACTGACAGGTGGGAAGAAAGGCACATTAAAATATTATCATTCCCAATAATTACAATAATCCATCACAGTGTGCTCAGAAATTATGCTAGGTGAGTTTCCTCTAAAAATACAAATATTTCCAAACATTTTTATTTGAATGCTTTTCGATTTATGCCATTTTGGATCACTTTTATTATCAGATAGCATTATTAAAAATAAAAACTAAAACTTTCAGCACAAACTTTGTATCATTTTGCTTGTGTACAGAACAAATAATATAGCCCAATAGAATAAATTTATGAAAATCTTAATGAATTAATCAGAATGGAAATGATGTTGCTCTCCCCAAGTTGCCAGCTCCTGTTTTGTGCTCTTTGAAGACTTTTCAAAAGGATCCACTCAGACAAAGGAATGGGAAGTCAGATAAAGCCCTCTAATGTACATAAAACAATAAAACCTCCAAATCTCACAATTGAGGAACCCATATTTATAGATATATACACATACCAGGCTTAAATTATTACAGTATAATTGAACCACAACTGTCAAATGATGATGCCTTTCAAAATGCAAATACAAAAATACAAATTAAGGGTAAACAAATTCCAGATCATGTTTAATGTGTAAATACTCAGATCTATCAATACTCTATATAAATATATGCTACTTTCATTGATAGGGAAAAGGGGTTAAAATAGAACTTCTCATTCTAAGCTTATGTTACAATTTCTACACGTGAGGGACATGAAGGAGGAGACTGATATTTAAACTGGATGTCTTCCTGCCTAAGATTCTGCATTCCTGCCTCACATCTCTGCTAAATGTAGGATAACATTTATAAAATACAAAATATAAAGCCCTATGTTCTCTCCATATACGCCCTCTTTATTCAATTAGAAGTAGGAAAAAAAACAAAAAACCCATAACCCAACTCTAAATGAAATAGCTGTATCCCCCAAAAAAATGTTCCCCTCTTCAGTATGGAGTAAGAACATTTCTAGGTTTAAAGTACTAACATGTTTTTACTAATTTCATCTGAGGTATATTTTGTAGCTTTCAGGAGTTCCTCTGAGAGTTTTCGGCAGCTACACACACACTGTCTTAGGAACCATTACCCTGCAGGCACACCTCAAAATGCTTCTCACTCAGGTCCTATTACATTTGTCCCATGCATATCCCACAGAGCCATTTAATGAGAAGGGGCAGAGAAGAAGGATGTTTTTTGGACAGTGAAAATCCATACTAACTCATGTAATTGAGCTTAACAGCAAGAATAAAATCTTGTTTCTGTAGTCTAAAAAAATTAGTATTTTAAACGACTAAGTTCTTCCTGCAGTCACTCACTTTTAACAATAGTTGCATCAGGGGATCTAGTAGGAAGGAAACATTTTTATTAATTTTTCTCTTATCTGCCAGAAGAATGTTGATTTTTTTTCATTTACATTTGTTGCCTGCAGGTAGCAGACTAGAGAATCATATAGTAGAAATTCTCCTTTTTGATTAATTTCTTTCCATGTGTTATGTTATTTCTTATATATAATTGATTTTGGGCTTTTGCTCATAGCTGTACATCTTTTTATATCTGTACCAACTGCTGTCCTTCAATCAAGAAAGTTGAAGGAAATTACCTGAATTTCGTTAACTTTATTAAAAACGTGATCTGTGAATATTTAAATTGAGTTTTGAAATGTTAATGCAAAAAAGAAGATATTAGAGAATTTTTAATGGAAGGTTCAATCTGACCATACACCATTGTAAAATGAAGAAGATTAGGTCAGGTCTTATTCAAATTGTTTCTTTAGGGGGGGAAATATATTCTTTAATCTTATAAAAAAAAAACAGAGTAATATTCTTTGCCACAAACTCTTTGGCCATTTTTATAAATGACAGTATTCACAGTTTTTGCATATAAACATGAAAACCATTTAATTTATTTAAATGTTTTTCTCTGAAATAGCTTGTTTTGGGAACGTTCAAATTAACTGAATGATGTTAACAGGAAAATAACAATTTTGCTTAGAATCTAAGCAAACCTTAAAAACAGCCACTAATCTTACCTAGTAGATTAAACTCTGATATCACAGGAAAAATAAAGTCAGGGGAAGAAATACAGACAAATTTGAACTAGAATCTCTAATGACTAATTTACTCTCAGGAAGTAACTCAGGCATTGAGAAAATTCAGTTCATTAGTGAATGCCTTGTGCATTGACCCAGGAACTTCGTGACAGAGATGGCATTGAAATTCAGATATTTTGTAATCAGGTCTCAGTCCAGAGCCCCATAAAGCTATCTGAGTTTACTGAAGATGGTAACCCTATCAAGAAAAAATATGAAAGTATGTTCTTTACTAAAAGGATATATTTTATATGATTATAATTCATTTCAAAAACAGAAAAGGAAATCTGGAAATATGTACAAAAGATGAAAGGCATTGTATATTAGTTAGCTCTCTTTTTCATGTATTTATTTATTTGTTCATTCATTCTTTGTTCACTTAACAATTATTTATCAGGGTGCTAAAAGTGGTAGGCACTGTGTTAGGCACCAAGATAATAGCAATATACAAAAAAGCAGTAACCTCAGCCCAAAGGCAATGAATAATCCAGCTAAGAAGACAAACTTTAAGTTCACAGGTATCCGATTGATCGAAACAAACAAAAACTGTTTTAACAAAGATGAAGGGCAGAAAAGTCTTCCCATATGCATTTTTCTTATTTCCTCTGTTATAATTCTCATTTACCCACATTTGCAAATAGAAGCAGCACCTATGATACTTTGCATTTAGCTGTGCCACTTAACATTCACTCAAATAAGAATTTTTCAGTTGAATGTAATTGTAATAAAGCTGGAGATCAAATCAAGGACAGACAATACTGGCCAATTTTGTTTTTAATTCTAGACACATAGTTTTAAATTATTTGTTTATTCCACTTGACAATGTCAAAATCCAGGGTCCTTTCCTAGTTATTCAAAACTCTCTCAGCCTGCCAGAAGACTGCTTAAAGATATTGAATTAGACAAGCAGGATTTTTTTTCCTCCAAAATAAGCACTGCTATCAAAACAAAAACATTCAGAATATGAATGCAAGGCAGTGGATTTTTAAAAGCACTTATGAGTAAAAAAAGAAAGGATTTTAAGCTATCCATAGAACACTTTATAGATAAAATGTTGCTGATAAATATTTATTAAATGAATTAATCAAAATATATAACTTTATAGACTTGTACAAGAAACATACATGTATTTTCTTAAAAATTTTTGAAACCTCCATCAAAATATAGCTCCTATTATTATATAACAAACTAAATTCTGAAAAACCACTAAACATATTTATATCAAATAGCTAGTTGATAATACCTTATATGGTTACATAACAAAGTTAAATACGTGCAAGTAAAAGAGAAGTGATTTTTGAAAGTTATTTTTAGAACATGTAAAAGAACAGAAAAAAATGGGGCAAATAATCTTTTAACTCCAGAATAAATTTTTATTTCTTTCTCTTCCTAGAACAAGTCAAAGACAATTTACAAGTTATTTTTGTTTTTAATCCACAACAGAAATAGCAGACAATGCATATTAAACAAATGGCTTTGGTAATAACCACTTTTTAAAATAGTCTTATAAGGCAAAGATGAATTAAGGCTGACCCTTAAAAAGACCCAGCATGCATTTCTTTGTCTCAGATGCAACAATAAGGCTACATGCAGAAAATAAAGGGAAAATATCCACTCACCACATAGATATAGGGAAAGAATCATTTAATTAAAGAAAAAAATCAACAACAAAAAATTACATCAGGTTTCGGTTGCTGTATGTACAGATTTTTTTTACTTCTTAACTAATAAAATTTGAATGTAATCCAGAACTCAAACAGATCAAGTTCTCTTTTTTAGCCTCCATTGTAATAACACCCTTTCTGATTCTGCCCTAATAAAATGATTCTTTACCTTTGCAATTAATTATTGATGAAACATTCCAAAAAATGTAATGAAATAACTGCTTTTAAAATGATTTCTGACTTCATTGGCTGATTACAAGTAGTAGATCAGTAAAGCATGGATCTCCAACTACGGTTCCAGAACCAGCAACATTACCATAACCTAGGAGCTTGTTAGAATGCAAATTAATTATCAAACCCTCTGCCCTAGATCTACAGGTTTCAGAAACTATGCTGGTGGGACTATAAATCTGTATTTTAACAAACCGTGTGGGTGATCCTGATCTATGCTCAAATTTGAGAACAAGTGCGGGAATAAAAACGCCATGCCGAAGTTACTTTGTGACAATATAAATCATATTTATGATAGTACTGTCATTGAATAGAAACAGTACCATAATTTTCACTTTCACTTTTCATTGCTCCATGCCTTAATTATAAGTAGATGCTTTGTGCCCTGCCTCTAATAATCTGTGATCAAATTACTTTCACCTGGACAACTCCTGCTAAACGGCAAGATAGTCGTTCTCCCCCAAAATGTCAAAGAGTCCAGAAAATGCTCAAATAACATTCTTTCAGATGATTCTGGGATAGAATAGACCTCTAGGATGATCCCAAATGTTACTTCTCCATACCTGTCAAATAATAAGATGCAAACACTTGTGGAGAATGTTGTTTTATTAAAGAATCCCCGACTGTCTGACTACAGTATGGAAAGAAAGTTGAGATAGCATCTCCATTTTTTTTTTTTCTTTTAAAATATGGTCTGCTAGGTCTCTTGAATACCAGGACTTTAAGAGCAGCCAGTGTTCTCATCCTCTTCTTTTGAGGACTCACGGGATATGAGCAAGGGTACTCTGCCCAGCCACACGAAGCTGGCTAATCAATCAATAAATGCAACCAGTCCGAGGGGACAGGTCCAGGCCAGATCACACATATTCCACACTCATCATGTCTGCCTTTACTCCTTTATTATAATCAGGCAGGGGCACAAACCAAGTGTGGTCTGTGGGATTCAAGGGAGCAGCATCATGACCAACCTTCATTGTTAACCCACGTACGCGGCTCAAACAACTACATGTCCTAGCACCACACTTTGAACCAAACAGTCAAGGTGAGGGCAGCTACAGAAATCTGTTCCATTTTTCACAAATAGGTGTGTCCTCCTGCTCCTGGAAGCCTGCCAACTTGGCCCTCTGTTTGGGTTTGACTCAGTAAATAATGATGAATATTCTCTTTAAGCCTGTACGGTCCTGTACGCATATTCTTTGCATAGGCAGATCAAAAGTCCTCGCACAAAACAAAGCATTGTTATAGACCCTGCACACGGGTTGGAATACAAACTTTATAAGAATCGGCCTCATTTCACAGGTGGATGTGTCATTTTCCAAATTTCCATTCAGACAGATCTCTTTCATCTTTAGGGAATGAAAAAATCCTCCAACAGATCTTGAATTGCAAAACCCTCACAAGATGAAGGGGGCCGTGTGAGTGGAGGTGAGAACAAAATTAACATGTTCAATCCTCTCTAATTATAACCCGCCTTGGGATACATATCAGCGCGGCACTTTATTACGAGCGTTCTGTGTTGTCATTAAACTGCCATAAAGGTACCTCGATTCAGTGCTTGTGAACATCTCCAGAGGCCCCCGAAAGCACTTCCCTATAAAACATTTCTTCAAAAAGACTTTTACTTTATACTAGCACATTAAAAGAGGGTCTAAAGACACAGAGGCACTCGATACAGCTATATTTTTAAGCACACTTACTCTCTGGAGAATTAGAAGAGCAGGTAGGGTGTCAGTGATAACAAAGCCAGCTCACCCACACTGCTCCAGCAAGCACAACCTGGAGGAAGCATCGAAGGGCGCTCTTAAAAAGAAAATATCCTCTGCCTTTGGCAACAAAGCCTGCAATGGAATAAAAGCAAGCATCTTTACAAGCAGAAGTTATAGGGTAAGCCAAAAGGGGGAGAGCTCACATAAATGAACTCTGCTCTGGCAGCCGGCAGTACTCCAATCCTGCCATCATAAACTCCGCACCAGCCTCCCCATGAGACACACACCTATGCTCTCCCCATGTAAGCGTCTATATGGCCTCATATGGGGATGTGGGGGGGAACCAGGCTTAGTAGTTTCTTTTCCAGTTACACAGAATTTTATTTTCTCCTTTAAACTCTAAGAGTAAAAACACATTTCCTGAATCTATCAAAGGTGGCAAATTGTAAAGTTCTTATTTCCATGATGATTGAATAGGCTCTCTTTAATGAAATCCTAGAAATATTCTCATCAGCAGCCCCTCAACCCCAATCACCCTCTCTCACTTGAACCAAAGACATGCACATTCCTTTCTTCAAGGTAGCAAATTCCAGAAAATTCGATGTTATCAAGAATTTTTTCATTTTCAGAACACTGACAATAATTACAAGGGACTTTGTACCTTTACAAACACTTAATTCACATTGTTGTTAAATTCATAATTTCAAAACTACCAAAAACAGATAAATATATCTAACTTGAATAAATCTAGAAGTAAACGTTTTCTTGATTTCAAATAAAAATTGCATTAAACATTAATGTGTGCTTTTTTTTTGGTTTGCTTATGTTAATTTTATTGTCATCCACTGTTGTAATTTGATTTTGCTCTTTGACCCTTACTACCTAAAGCCTGTAAGGTACATAGAGCATGAATCAAAATATGTTGATTTGTGTGTGTTAATAATCTTTTTCTAGTTCAGATACTATGTTTCTGCTATTGTTTAGAAAATTATGCATTGATCTCCCAATCTCCTGTTTTTATGCACTTAAAGTATCTTCCTCTTGGTTTGGAAAAATATAAGCAATATATTTTACCAGCAAATACAAAAAATTAAATCAATTAATGAATTCCATTCACTGTTAACTAAAGCATTCCATCTGATTCCCAACCCCCCACTGTTACCCTATGCTTTCTGACTACACAAAGGTAGAAAATATTCATCTGTTACCTAGCATCAAACCACACCATCTTCCTCATTCCAACATTCTGCCTTCGAGTTGAGCCAACATTTGGTTCAAGCTTCCAAGGAGTGTGGAAAGAATATGTGATGGCTATGGACCCCTGCATTCTTAGAGAGCAATTACAGTGCCTACCATTGGTTTTGTCATTCCCTACTTTGTCCTGGTCTTACCCTCTAGTCTACAAAGAAGATCAACTTTAGTGTATGTTAGGCTTGTGCTGAAGGTTTGACAAAACTGCAGCCTTCTCAGCTCTGCTATCACAGATTTGGCAGTTCTGTGCTAGGACCCAGGAAGCAGCATTTTAGTCTGCACTCTAAGTTACTCTCCTGCAGACCCTAGGCTGGGACATATTCTCTTTTTTTTTTTTTTTTTTGTAGAGACAGAGTCCCACCTTATGGCCCTCGGTAGAGTGCCGTGGCCTCATAAAGCTCACAGCAACCTCCAACTCCTGGGCTTAAGCAATTCTCCTGCCTCAGCCTCCCGAGTAGCTGGGACTACAGGCGCCCGCCACAACGCCCGGCTATTTTTTGGTTGCAGTTTGGCCGGGGCCGGGTTTGAACCCGCCACCCTCAGCATATGGGGCTGGCGCCCCACCAACTGAGCCACAGGCACCGCCCTGGGACATATTCTCTTAACCAGAGGTGAGGACCAAGTGAAGCAGATTTGAGTTGTAGGATTTATGACACTCCCAACAGTGTGGGGGTACAAAAGAAGTAGACATGATCACATTTCAATAAACCAGTTTAGGTCATTTTGTTCTATTTTGCTCAAGAACACCCTGTCCTACCAGGGTCTTAGCAGATCCATCAATAGAAAACTTGACTCAGGAAGGGCGGAGCAAGATGGCAGCCGAGTAACAGCTTCCTTGCATCTGGGCACCGTGAGTCTGGGGAAATAGGACTCCAGGCATCTCTGGCTGGTGGGATCTGCCTATCATCACCCCTGAGAGGATACAGGGAGTCAGCGAGAGACTTCTGGACCCCAAGAGAAGGACTAAAACAGTGGAAAACCGGCAAGTGGTCGCGTGTGTTCAATCCGTCTAAACCCGCCCGCAACTGTAAGTTCAGTAGCAGCGAGACTGCAAACCAGAAAGGCCTTACCTGTGAACTGTTTTGGTGTCTTTGGACTTGGCACTCAGCTGAACTGCCTTGGGGAGAGCCTGAGCGGGAGTGCGGAGAACTTTGGCCTTTGTCTAGGGCCCCAGTCTGAGCCGCTGAGCCAGATGGAGCTAATAGTGTTTGGCTCTGGGTCACAGGCAGCCATTGTGAGCCATTTGCCCCGGCAAGCTCCGCCCCCAGGGTCACAGAGCTAGAATTGGGTGGGAGCTGATAACCCAGCGACCAAGTAGCCTAAGGTGGGGTCTGAGCCACCTTGCAGCCCTAACTCTCAGGGGCAGAGGGAGACCAGTTTTGGCACATAGGGTAAGTGGATAGCCACTTCAGCAGTGATTCCAGCGACAAGCACTTCCCTGGGAAAGCTTCTGCTCAGCAAGTGAACAAGTTCAAAGTGCCTTTTAAGTGGGCTGAAGAGAGATTTAGGGTGTCTACCTGCTGGGGTTTGAGAAACTAGCAGCCTCCAGTCGTATCAGAACTGCGATTAACATCTCATACCCCAGAAGACCACGTGTTGCCCAGACAACATTCAATAACACATACATACCGCTTTGTTTTTGGTTGTGTTTTTTTTGGGGGGGTTTGGTTGGTTTTTTTTTTGTTTATTTCGATGTTGTTGATTGTTGTTTGGTTTTTTAAGTTGAACCTTTTCCATACAGATCCTTTTTCTTTCTCAATTTTTCTACTTTAATTATAATTTCCCATTGCTGCCTATTTCAATAATTAGAACTTCATTTTTGTTAGTGTTTCTACCACTATTATTTGGTTTTTCCAGCCAATTTTATCCCGTAAAGTTTTCTGTTTCCTTGTTTTGGTTTGATTTATAGCATTTTTGTCTTTCCTCTCTACTTGGTGGAGGTGGGGTACTGTGTCTGATCAGGTTAGGAAAGAGCTGCTGAACTCAAGGGAACCACCCAACTGGGCACCCCCAGAAGGTGTTTTTTTTTTTTAAGGTTGTATCAAAGTACCCTATTGGACACCTATATTGCTCTCTCTCCCTCTTTATGTGCCTCTCTTCTTTTTGTCAATATTCCTTTTACCCACCCCCTCTCCTTTCTCTATATCTCTTTTTTTTTCTTATCACTCGGTCCTCCTTTCTTTCATTCCTTTTTTGCTCTTCAACCTTCTCACACTTCTGGTCCTGTAACCTTAGTCCACAGGCACGAGAACTTAAAGAGCAAGAGGAAGTGAAAGGAAAATGAGGGCAAGGAAACAGATAAAAGAAATCACTCATGAGGAAGAATCAGCAGAAAACTCCAGGAAACATAAAGAACCAGTCCAGAACAACCCCGCCAAGGGACCATGAGGTAGCTACTGCAGAGGATTCCACCTATAAAGACATGTTAGGAAATGACAGAAAGGGAATTTAGAATACACATGTTGAAAACAATGAAGGAAATGATGGAAACAATGAAGGAAACTGCTAATAAAGTGGAAAATAAACAAAAGGAATTTCAAAAACAGAATCAAATAAGAGAGGAACGATATGAAGAATATAAAAAGGATATAGCAGAGCTGAAGGAACTGAAACAGTCAATTAGGGAACTTAAAGATGCAATGGAAAGTATCAGCAACAGGTTAGACCATGCAGAAGAAGAATTTCAGAGGTAGAAGACAAAGTTTTTGAGATAACTCAGATAGTAAATGAGGCAGAAAAGAAGAGAGAGAAAGCAGAACGTTCACTGTCAGAATTATGGGACTTTATGAAGCGTTCCAACATACGAGTTATAGGAATTCCAGAAGGGGAAGAAAAATGCCCCAGAGGAATGGAAGCCATACTAGAGAATATTATAAAAGAAAATTTCCCAAATATCACCAAAGATTCTGACACACTGCTTTCAGAGGGCTATCGGACCCCAGGTCGTCTCAACTCTAACCGAGCTTCTCCAAGACACATTGTGATGAACCTGTCCAAAGTCAAGACAAAAGAAAAGATTCTGCAAGCTGCCAGGAGTAAGCGCCAGTTGACCTACAGGGGCAAATCCATCAGAGTGACCGCAGACTTCTCTAATGAAACTTTCCAAGCAAGAAGACAATGGTCATCTACCTTTAATCTACTTAAACAGAACAATTTCCAGCCCAGAATTCTGTACCCTGCTAAGCTAAGCTTCAAAATTGATGGAGAAATCAAATCATTTACGGATATACAAACATTGAGGAAATTCGCCACAACAAGACCAGCTCTACAGGAAATACTTCAACCTGTTCTGCAAACTGACCACCACAATGGATCAGCAGCAAAGTAAGAACTCAGAAATTAAAGGACAGAACCTAACCTCCCCACTGATGCAAAAGATAAAACTAAGCAATGGACTCTCACCAAATAAGACGAATAGAATACTACCACACTTATCAATTATCTCAATAAATGTTAAGGGCTTGAATTCCCCACTGAAGAGACATAGATTGACTGGATTAAAAAACACAAGCCATCCATTTGCTGTCTGCAGGAAACACACCTGGCTTCAAAAGACAAATTAAAGCTCCAAGTCAAGGGTTGGAAGACAATTTTTCAGGCAAATGGAATTCAGAAGAAAAGAGGAGTTGCAATCCTATTTTCAGATACATGTGGATTTAAAGCAACTAACGTCAAAAAAGACAAAGATGGTCACTTTATATTGGTCAAGGGAAAAATACAACAAGAAGACATTTCAATTCTAAATATTTATGCACCCAATTTAAATGCTCCCAGATTCTTGAAACAGACTTTTCTCAGTCTGAGCAATATGATATCTGATAATACCATAATAACAGGGGACCTTAACACTCCTCTTTCAGAGCTGGACAGATCCTCTAAACAGAAATTAAACAAGGATATAAGAGATTTAAATGAGACCCTAGAACAACTGTGCTTGATAGACGCATATAGAACACTCTATCCCAAAGATAAAGAATATACATTCTTCTCATCACCCCATGGAACATTCTCCAAAATTGATCATATCCTGGGACACAAAACAAATATCAACAGAATCAAAAAATTGAAATTTTACCTTGTATCTTCTCAGACCATAAGGCACTAAAGGAGGAACTCAACTCTAACAAAAATGCTCGACCGCACCCAAAGGCATGGAAATTAAACAATCTTCTGTTGAATAACAGATGGGTGCAGGAAGAAATAAAACAGGAAATCATTAACTTCCTTGAACATAACAACAATGAAGACACAGCTACCAAAACCTGTGGGATACTGCAAAAGCAGTTTTGAGAGGAAAATTCATCGCTTTAGATGCCTACATTCGAAAAACAGAAAGAGAGCACATCAACACTCTAACAAGAGATCTTATGGAATTGGAAAAAGAAGAACAATCTAAGCCTAAACCCAGTAGAAGAAAAGAACTATCCAAAATCAAATCAGAGATCAATGAAATTGAAAACAAAAGAATCATTCAGAAAATTAATGAAACAAGGAGTTGGTTTTTTGAAAAAATAAATAAAATAGATAAACCATTGGCCAGACTAACGAGGAATAGAAAAGTAAAATCTCTAGTAACCTCAATCAGAAATGATAAAGGGGAAATAACAACTGATCCCACAGAGATACAAGAGATCATCTCTGAACACTACCAGAAACTCTATGCCCAGAAATTTGACAATGTGAAAGAAATGGTTCAATATTTGGAATCACACCCTCTCCCTAGACTCAGCCAGGAAGAAATAGAGGTCCTGAACAGACCAATTTCAAACACTGAGATCAAAGAAATAATAAAAAAGCTTCCAACCAAAAAATGCCCTGGTCCAGATGGCTTCACTCCAGAATTCTATCAAACCTTCAAGGAAGAGCTTATTCCTGTACTGCAGAAATTATTCCAAAAAATTGAGGAAGAAGGAATCTTCCCCAACACATTCTATGAAGCAAACATCACCCTGATACCAAAACCAGGAAAAGACCCAAACAAAAAGGAGAATTTCAGACCAATCTCACTCATGAATATAGATGCAAAAATTCTCAACAAAATCCTAGCCAATAGATTATAGCTTATCATCAAAAAAGTCATTCATCATCATCAAGTAGGCTTCATCCCAGGGATGCAAGGCTGGTTTAACATACGCATGTCTATAAACGTTATCCACCATATTAACAGAGGCAAAAATAAAGATCACATGATCCTCTCAATAGATGCAGAAAAAGCATTTGATAAAATCCAGCATCCTTTTCTAATTAGAACACTGAAGAGTATAGGCATAGGTGGCACATTTCTAAAACCGATCGAAGCTATCTATGACAAACCCACAGCCAATATTTTACTGAATGGAGTAAAACTGAAAGCTTTTCCTCTTAGAACTGGAACCAGACAAGGTTGTCCTCTGTCACCTTTACTATTCAACATAGTGCTGGAAGTTCTAGCCAATACAATTAGGCAAGACAAGGAAATAAAGGGAATCCAAATGGGAGTAGAGGAGGTCCAACTCTCCCTCTTTGCTGACGACATGATTTTACACTTAGAGAACCCCAAAGACTCAACCACAAGACTCCTAGAAGTCATCAAAAAATACAATAATGTTTCAGGATATAAAACCAATGTCCACAAGTCAGTAGCCTTTGTGTACACCAAAACAGTCAAGATGAGAAGCTAATTAAGGACACAACTCCCTTCACCATAGTTTCAAAGAAAATGAAATACCTAGGAATATACCTAACGAAGGAGGTGAAGGACCTCTATAAAGAAAACTATGAAATCCTCAGAAAGGAAATAGCAGAGGATATTAACAAATGGAAGAACATACCATGCTCATGGATGGGAAGAATCAACATTGTTAAAATACCTATACTTCCCAAAGCAATGTACCTATTCAATGCCATTCCTATCAAAATACCAACATCGTACTTTCAAGATTTGGAAAAAATGATTCTGCGTTTTGTCTGGAACCGGAAAAAAACCCATATAGCTAAGGCAGTTCTCTGTAACAAAAATAAAGCTGGGGGCATCAGCATACCAGATTTTAGTCTGTACTACAAAGCCATAGTGCTCAAGACAGCATGGTACTGGCACAAAAACAGAGACATAGACACTTGGAATCGAATTGAAAACCAAAAAATGAAACTAACATTTTACAACCACCTAATCTTTGATAAACCAAACAAGAACATATCTTGGGGGAAAGACTCCCTATTCAATAAATGGTGTTGGGAGAACTGGATGTCTACATGTAAAAGACTGAAACTGGACCCACACCTTTCCCCACTCACAAAAATTGATTCAAGATGGATAAAGGACTTAAATTTAAGACATGAAACAATAAAAATCCTCCAAGAAAGCATAGGAAAAACACTGGAAGATATTGGCCTGGGGAAAGACTTCATGAAGAAGACTGCCATGGCAATTGCAACAACAACAAAAATAAACAAATGGGACTTCATTAAACTGAAAAGCTTCTGTACAGCTAAGGAGACAATAACCAAAGCAAAGAGACAACCTACACAATGGGAAAGGATATTTGCATATTTTCAATCAGACAAAAGCTTGATAACTAGGATCTATAGAGAACTCAAATTAATCCACATGAAAAAAGCCAACAATCCCTTATATCAATGGGCAAGAAACATGAATAGAACTTTCTCTAAAGACGACAGACAAATGGCTAACAAACACATGAAAAAATGTTCATCATCTCTATATATTAGAGAAATGCAAATCAAAACAACCCTGAGATATCATCTAACCCCAGTGAGAATGGCCCACATCACAAAATCTCAAAACTGCAGATGCTGGCGTGGATGGGGAGAGAAGGGAACACTTTTACACTGCTGGTGGGACTGCAAACTAGTACAACCCTTCTGGAAGGAAGTATGGAGAAACCTCAAAGCACTCAAGCTAGACCTCTCATTTGATCCTGCAATCCCATTACTGGGCACCTACCCAGAAGGAAAAAAATCCTTTTATCATAAGGACACTTGTACTAGACTGTTTATTGCAGCTCAATTTACAATCGCCAAAATGTGGAAACAGCCTAAATGCCCACCAACCCAGGAATGGATTAACAAGCTGTGGTATATGTATACCATGGAATACTATTCAGCCATTAAAAAAAATGGAGACTTTACATCCTTTGTATTAACCTGGATGGAAGTGGAAGACATTATTCTTAGTAAAGCATCACAAGAATGGAGAAGCATGAATCCTATGTACTCAATTTTGATATGAGGACAATTAATGACAATTAAGGTTATGGGGGGGGAAGCAGAAAGAGGCACGGAGGGAGGGCGGTGGGGCCTTGGTGTGTGTCACACTTTCTGGGGGCAAGACATGATTGCAAGAGGGACTTTACCTAACAATTGCAATCAGTGTAACCTGGCTTATTGTACCCTCAATGAATCCTCAACAATAAAAAAAAAAAAAAAGAAAACTTGACTCAGTAGCTCTGTAGCATCATTTTCTCTGAAGCCTCATTTCCACATCTGAAGAAACCTATGATATCAATTTGACCATTTTTCCTCCGTTGCACTGGAGAGTTATTCACGGCCATACTAAGATTTGGCTCTCAGAGGAACTGTGGGGGAATTCCATTCCGTCATGCTTCCCAGAGTTCTTAGGGGTTTAACCCCAACACAAACGAGGCAGATGTAAGTTAGGTTCTGGAATTACCCGAGGTTTCTTTTTGTTTGTTTATCTTTTGGGGGGTAAGGTTCTTTAACAACAAGTGGCCATTAAGGGTAGTAATGGAGTATGCATATCTCATCTTTTTATAATGATTTGAGGATCTAATATTCTCAAGAAATCTACCTGGATTGTATACACAAGTACTACAACTTCACAACCTTTCAAAAGCAGCATTATGTGAAACAGAGAATAAAGTGTAAAGTATATATGTCTGTAGGTGAAAAAGGCTGCAAAATCAAAAGAGCAGTTCCCTCACCGAAATGTACTGACTATGGCTCAAATCGAGTTGAGTTGTCCTAAATGTGGTCGAATGAATTTAGAAACTATACAGATTGGCAAGGAAAACATTAACAAGGAAAATTCGAATTCATTCTGCTGAGTTCAAATTTTAAAAAGCAACCTCTCCTTTATAGTAGCATATTATATATCTAGGATTATCAAGTAATAAGACTAATCAAATAAAAGAAGGTAGCAGATCACTAACTCAACCATTATAATACAAATAAATTTAAAACACAGAGAGGAAAATAGGGATGCATTTGAGAAAACAAAATCTATTTCCTACAATAAATAGTGGTGAACTTGTAAGAACAGTTGAGTGAATAAGACACAAAAAGGTACTCCTTTAAGAAAACCCCACAAAACTGGCTGGAAAGTAATACTGCATGGGGAACATGAGAAAGCACACACATCCCTAATTCTGGAAAGAACCTGCTTGTCTTTCAGCTGCCTAAACCATTTAGATGTCTTCTCTAGACTGGTTCATTTCCTACTACTATGGTAAGAACCTAGGGCCTGGGGCCAAATCTACATTTTGCAAAATGAACAGACCTCCACCTGCGTGGCAACCCCTTGGCCCTGCCAGGGAGGTGGCAAGTATCACTAAGAACACTCACGTATTCGAAGAAGACAGTCTGAACTGTCTGTTCCTGGCTGCAACCGAGCTAGACACTTTCACCTATATTATCCTAGCTTTGCCATTGCCATCTCTGAGAAAGAGAAAGAACCAGGAATCTGGACAAAGCTGAAGGGGATAAAGGAAAATCTGAAGTCTGTCGACTCTCTGCTTTAAAGCCAGGCTACAACTCTGTTAAAATATGCATATGTTAAGGGAACCTAGGACCTGGGGGCTAGAGATGAAGGAAAAATCTAGAACATGAGACAAATAGCATACTAATTACTAAAAAAGGAAAGCTTCTCTTTTCTCCCTCCAAAATAGCAACTTTATAAAATTCAGTAATATATATATTTAAAAAGCAACCTCGTGTTTACTGTAAGGTTTTTGAAGGCATTTTTTCCCAAACAAGCTAAATATAAAAAAAGAAGAGTGCTAAAATTAAATTCATAACAACTCAAATAAAAAGTATGTTAGTAAACAACATATAACACACTTCATGCGGCAGAAAAACTGAATTGGTGGGGCCGATGACAAATGATAACAAAGAGCATGAGAAGGCAGAGAACTGTATCAACAGATTTAAAAGATGGGAAGTAGCGAGGGAAAACTAGGGAAGACGGGTTATAGAGCTGCAACCCACAAATCACAGATAAATTTAATAAGCCAAAGGAATGATGAATCAGCACTATGCATAGCATTAAGAATTCATGCACATTAAGAATTTCCAGACCTGAGGAAAGTCACCATATTTGAGATCAAGGGAGACCACCAAAATCAAGTCAAAGTTTACCCTTGTTAGATTTTTTGAATAGCAAGAATATAGGATCATCCTTCTACCCCCAAGTCTATCTTTCTATCCCCAAAGTTAGCATTCTACCAAAATAGATCACCTATAAAAAAATCAAATGAAGTAAAATAAATGAATGAGCACACACAAAAAAGTTTAAGTGAAAACAAGTACAACTGTCTACGGCAGCGGTTCTCAACCTGTAGGTCACTCACAGGAACTGTATTAAAGGGCCGTGGCATTAGGAAGGTTGAGAACCACTGGTCTATGGGGAAGTCTATGAAGGAACATCTAATTCAGTTAACCAAAACAGTCTCAGATCTGATCGGTCTCAGAAAAGCCATCATCAAGTATCATTTCTGCAGACCAAGATGAATTATTAACCTTTAAGAATGGCAAAAGCTGTACTTGAAAAATATTTTGGAGAGACCACAAACTTGCCAAATCAAAAAGATAATTTTCTTAAAATGTCAAGTTACAAATAAAGTTTTAATTCTGATTAGTAAACTCTTGTTGAGACTAAGTTAACAAAACAAAATACTAGATAATACATAATAAAAGAGAAATTAAATTATAGCAAGGTTAGGAACACAGATTAGATTAACAGAGAAGAGAGAAGTGGGGCTGAAAATAAGCCAAAAAACTCAATTTTTATTCTTTTCTAAAAAAGGGTTATTTTGATTTTGATAATTAGATGAAAATAAGTTTTAAAACAAATTACATAATACTTTACAGTATTTAATAGAACTTTTATCTTCCACATGTTTTAAGAGATTAAAAGCAAGAAGAATACATTCACCAAAGACAAAATTAAAATAATTAGGATCACTAACACAGAATGCAATAGTTAAGAGGACAGACTGAACAAGTTTACCTGAATAAGTTTAAGATTACAATAAAAACAAAAGTATATCAATTTCCATTAGATCAATATCTTAAAACATTAAAGATGTTTCCAAAATTGTATCAGTGACCGTAAAAGGAAAATATAGGAAAATGGACAATATTAGTATCATGTAAGATTTAAGAAATTAGCACATGAAAGTTATGGTAACTTGGTTTTTCAAAATCAATAGCAATACTATTGAATGAAGAATATTAACAGATTATTATTACAATGTCACATTGTGAAAACAAAAAATAAGGATATAAAGAATTTGAACACTGTAATTACTAATAACATGTATATGCATATTAGATATTATATACCATTCTTTTTGCTAGAAACAAAGAATAAATCAAATAATGATTTTATAAATCATCGTTTATGAAAACTGACCAAATAACGGGAATCCTAAAGCTCAATAGATTCTACAAAGCAAATTTAGTACAATATACTGCAATTAGAAATTAAATATAGCACTAACAGAACTCAAATTTTTTTAAGAAAACAACTTTTTAGTAAATGTATGTGATGTTTGGTAGTTTGGGGTTCAAATACTAGATCCCCCTATTAACAGTATTTTGACTTCAGAGTACCTAGGAAAGGCAGCAAAATGGCTGTTCAGACTTCAGAGTGAACCGAATAAAATGCCCTGAAGGCAAACGATGAAACCTTCTCGTAAGTCGTGGTTGACACATACGGAGTCATGTAAAATCACACGCCCAGGAATTCTCTAAAAAAAGTGAGGAAAAAGGGAGTAAAAACTGACAGCAACTTAAAAATTTGTTAAACTTTAACCATTATTAGAAAACATAGTGAACACCAGGAAATAAAATTTAAGGAGAAAAACACAATAAAGACTTTTTTTTTTAAATCAGGCAGAATATTATACTAACAGACTTGAAAATACAGTAAACGATAGAGGGACTTCACCCAGCAAACACCAAGCTGGCTCATTGTACCCTCAAGGATTCCCCAACAATTGAAAAAATAAAATAAAATAAAATACAGTAAGACACAAGATTTCCCCTAAAAAGTCCAAATTGAAGTAAAATACCTAAATTGAAAAGTGATTGAAGAATTACCAACTTATTAAATAGTTATAAAGTCATCAAGTCATCAAGTCTTTGTTTAATGATCAAATAATTCCAAAAGAAAGTCCTAAGACTATTCTTGACCACAATAAAAATAGCATTATAAAAATTATGAAATTTAATGAGAGTAAAAAGAGACTATTCTATAAATGTGCCTGTATAACATATTCCTAGAAGTAGAAAACAAATATTATAAAAACCAAATATTATGAAAATTATTAAAATAAAATCCCAAAGTAAATATATCATGGTCTTTGATTTTTTAATTCCAGGGAATTTTTCAGAACTTAGAAAAAAATGACTCTTTAGGGCAGCACTGCCTGACATTTCCATGACAGTGGAAATTGTTTTATAATTTTGCACTGTCTAATATGATAGCCACCGCAGTCCAGGTGGATATTAAACAGAAATTTTAATAGTTTAGTTTTAAATAATTTATATTTAAATATCCATATATGCCCAGTGGCTACCATATTAGAATGCATCCCTTGAGTACGTGAGGAATAAAGTTAAGAGTTGCAAACAAATATCATAGTTCACCCAAATATATACCAGAAATACATATATTCCAAACATTGGATAAATTCCCAACAATAAAAACGCCATCTAATACCGATAATAATCTATTGTGAAATGTTGATCTTAGTGGTACTAAAACTTAGAAACATTTAGTGGTACTATAATAAACATTTAGCAATAGACCATTATTTGTCAGAATCCTATAAACAATAAGGACACGTCTTCACAGAAGGGTTAGTTATTGAAGTTGAAATAACCAGTTACGTATTTAGTAAAAGTCCATTAAGGCCCTGATTTCACATTATTTAAAAAATGAATTTTAAAGTATTTTTTGAGAATTAGATATAAAATAAAAAGCAAAATTATTTAGTAATCAAACGTTTGAGCTGGGAATAATATTTTTTAGGCACAATAACGAAATTACAAAGCAATAAATAAATGGGCATAAATCTACATTAAAATGTAAATAAAAAATGCATCATAAATGTAAACAGACTTAGCGCTTCTGTATGTCAAAATATCAAAGACATGAAAATAAAAATACAACATAAGGGGGAAATATATTCTGCAAGTGTTTTAGATCATTTGTTCCTGCACTGCAATAACTGTTCAATAACTACTTGATAGTCTCCTGGATCTTCAGCAGGCCTTTGTGCTAGAGGGTAGCACAGGGAAGGAAGGACTCAAGGTCTCGGCCCTCATGAAAGTTACATCCAGTAAGGGCAACAGCAACCAAACCACTAAACAGTTTCGTCAAGGCCAGAAGTGAAGGGTCCTGATTCTTCTCTTTCCCTTAGTGACACATTGAATCTATGGTAAGTAAAAGCTCTACCTCCAAAACTTACCCTGAACTGATTGCCTCTCACCATCACCTCTGTGTCCCTAGTTGGAGCCACCTTATCTTTCAGCAGGACTAACACAATGGCCAGCTTTCTCATCCCCAGGATTCCACTCCAACCACTCCCACAGCCCATGCCTTGCCATGGGATGTAAATTACACACTATCACTCCTCTGCTTTTATGTCTTCTGTCTGCACCTAGGATGATGTCCAAAATCTATATCATGACCTACAAACTCCTACAAGAGGCCCAGTTGGACGGTGGCCCTACTGATTCCTCCCTTCCTCCCCCAGGATCTTGGAACATCAGCCCTTTTATGATTCTTCCAACTCCAAAGCTCATTCCCACTTTTACAGTCTTTGCACTTGTGCTTCCATCTGCCAGGAAGACTCTAGCACTGCTGATTCAGTTCATCCTTCAAGTTTGAGCTCAAATGTCTTTTCTTCACAGAAGGCATCACTGCCTTACCCACCCCATCCTCACTCTCCAGCTCAGTGCTCCAAAGAAACTAGTTCTCCCACACAAACTGGTGTTGTGCATTCGAAGAATAAGTTACCAATGATGCATGTACAGACCTAAGATGAGTCCTAAATTTTGACAGAGCTCTCCATGTCCGGGAATTGCTGCTAATTAAATAATCCGAACATGTTGATTAAAATGTTATTTTTAACATTGATGTATCACATAGAACCTAAGTGTGCCAGATGGTTTAAAAGTCCGGAGTTTTAGAGTTTGGACATTAGAAATATATATAATCCAGGTGACCTCAGTTTAATTATGAGGTCCTTTGCCAGTTACTAATTATATGACTTGGGGAAATTACTAAACACAAGTTCTATAATTTGTGTTTGTTTTTTTTCTCTCTGTAAAATGAGAACCAAAAGTATACATAAAACAGAACTCGTTAAGAGGGTCAAATAATGTGTTTTAAAACTATGAACTCATGGGTTCGGTAAATCTGTTTGTCCATTATTAAATGCATGCATTAGTAATTGTTAGCCATGACCCCAGAGTGTATGGGTTCAAATCCAAAGTCCAATAATATTTTTTTGACCTTGAGTGAGTCCTTTTATTTTCTGGTACTCCCTCTTTTCTCATCTGTAAAATAGGAACGACAATAGTTCTTTTTAAGATGAAATGAGTTAACAAGTGTGATCCATATCACTAAGTGCTGTGTGATCTGTCTTAAAAAAAATGTTGTAGAAATACGCGTATGACACAGAAGTGTTCAATACACAGTAAATGATAACAACTACACCATCAGATCCTTATGCAGCTAGTTCTGATCAGCTTTAGATTAGAAAACCAAATAACAATGTTTGTTAGGACTGAGCCTAATAATTCTGAGTGATTAAAAACTCTAAGCAAAGTTCCTGAGATCTTTTACATGGACTTTGTGTCCTATATTTTTGCTGAGTTAGTCTTATTGATTATCAATTAAAAAATAATGAAATATGTAATTAGAATTGTGCATGTTTTTGGAGTTATTATGTCTAATGTTTCCCTGCCATGTGAACAAAATATTTTTGTGACCTGTGATGATGCGTGATGTAGCTGAACAAACTTCTCATGATGCCTCAAGGGACTTCAGATAAAGACACCCACTGCACTTGGTGTATCCATGGGATATGCATATCTGATTTTTTCTTTACTATTATATTGGTCTCAGGAGCAGAAAGCCATGTGGTATGGGAAAAGGTGGGGGAAACCAAGACTTCCAAGAAAAGAAAAGAGAATTCCTAAGCTCGCAATTTATTGTGTTGAGACATGCATAGCACAAATCACAGGTATAAGTCTGTTGGGTGGCACAATGAACTATAGAAAATTGTGGTTAAAGAAGCAATCTTTAGGGCAGCACCTGTGGCTCAAAGGAGTAAGTCACTGGCCCCATATGCCAGAGGTGGTGGGTTCAAACCCAGCCCTGGCCAAACACTGCAAAAAGAGAAAAAAAAAAAAAAAGCAATCTTCATTCCCATAAAATAGTGTTATAGGTGACAGAAAATTAGTTATTTTGTGTACTCCTAATAGCAAAAATTCTTCAGTGGCTCTCTTAAATATGATCATGTTAAAGATGGCTTTTTTAAAACATGAAAAAAAAAACATAGAAAATAATATAATCTTACAACATAGCATCTAAATCAATAGTGACCATGAAAGAACATGCTGAGAAATACATAAAATGACTTTCAACAGTGGTCAACCAAAACAGTACAGAAAAACTTTCTGCCTGAAAGGTGATAAAATTATTTTTTAATCCTTATGGTTCCAAGAATATTAACTAGGTATTTATAGATAAGGCTGTGTTACTTGTTTTATAAGTATGAAATTTGGTATGTCAAATCATATTAAAGCTGCTCCCTTTTATAATAATAACCTTTTTATTGTGATACAGATCTTTACTATGACATCAATACCTGAGATTGATGATTGTTATGCTGGTAAGAGGGAGGGGCTGAAAGATACAAGATAGAAGGAGATGAAATAATAGTGAAAAATAAAACTAATGAAATAGCAAAAGAATGGTAATTACTGGAAGCGATGGTCTGAGTAATTGGTTAGGGTGGGGTTTTGTTTATAGATTAAATCAAGACAAAAATATATTATTTGGGGGTTCATTTGCATTATTTCCTGAGTAACGTATAATTAACACCAACATTTATATTCAATCAGAATTTCAATTGAAAATTACTTTGTATAATGTTACTGGCAACATTTAAAAGGTACATAATTAGTAAAAATTCCTGACTACAAGGCACAAGGACTTTCATTTATATCATATAAACAACCCATATATTCCTACAGCCACTGAAACAAAATAATTATCTTTTATTACCTTTCTTGATCGGCAATATTTGTGTTTTGTTAGACTCCTAAGAGGCCATTCTAATGCAAGTCATCTTCCCCATTGTCCTTGAAGTGCAACATAAAAACTAAGCATGATAAATACCCACTAAAAGAAGATATTTATGCCCTCCCCAAATAAACATATTAAGAATGCTTTTCCTGACATCTGAAACAATCTGCATTCTTCATTTCTTTTATGCTCTTTTCCATAATGAATGTCTCTTGCCTCCAAGGAGCCCTTAGTCTGTTCTTCATTCCCATGCCCACAAACACAACATGGAATCTCACTGCAGAATTATATTAAAAATAAGAATCTAACTTATCCCTACTTCAAGGACTCAGATTAAATAGGTACAGCCTGTTCACTGCAACCAGGCCAGAGAATGGAAGGCACTCATACTCGACCAAACAGGAAATATTAACACTCTTAACAGGCAGCCTAGAAAACCTCTCCAGGCACAACTGGAGAAGCATTCCTATGGTCAATGTTTGCACACTGACAAATCTGTAAGGAATATGCTACATGAATGTTCTCTCTCTTTACACACACAAAGACACAAACATTTATCTCTTTTGTTTTTTCTTTGTTTTCTGTGATGGCTGTGTTTTACAATACACACTGGTTCTGAGAAATATGGGTGAGCTTTCAATGGAGAGTTTACAGCAAAATGAAGAAATATGGTGGTTGTAGACACTGATGAAAACATAAATATGTACATCAATGATGGAAATGTAATACAAAGTCTAAATCCTTGAAGATACAGAACACACTTAATAGTCTCAGAAGCCCACAATGTATCACAGGCGATGTTACTTGCAGAATAACTAAGTGGCTACAGCCTACAACCAGAATGTGGCAGTAGTTAGGCACCGCTGTATATAAACCTTGGCTCCATCCCTAACAAGGTGACTTTGAGCAAGCCTCAGAAATTCTGAGTCTCCATTTCCATCTATAAAATTGGGATAACATCTTATGGTAGTTATAAATTCCACATGTCCAATTATGTAACGAACTTAGCATGATGCCTAATATAGTATAAATGTTCAATGTACATCAATGAATTATGTTTGAAATAAATGTATTATGTTTGAACCTTTTATCAATAATCATTTGGTGCTTTTGAAGGATAATAAAACATGCTGTAGAGGACAGATCAATATGGAAGAAGCGGACTTATTTTGATACCTTGAAATAAAATAACACACCTAGAAAGAGGAACTGTCTCTGCTGGAAAACTCTCTCTAGAGTTCCAGAGTCTTCCAATATTGCTGTTTAGGTGGTGGGTGAGCCTTTAAATTTTCTGGGATTTAAAGGGGACTAGGTGAAAGGTGGATCCATCATCTCTGGAGTTAGTGTTTAAATGCACTAATAAGTAAATCGTCCAATTCTTATTTATTAGAATATAAGTAAAAGGTCTCTAACAAGAGAAGACACATAATAACACTAAAGATAAACCTTTGTTCCATGAAAACAACAATAAAATTCCATTTCAGATAAAAAGCAAGGTTTTCTGGACTCTAGAAAAATACTCAGAGAAGGTGTAAAATTGGAGGAAGTGCAAACGTAACAAACGTAGATGAAGTACAGCGGCTTTTGTACAGAAAGGATTTAGCTGGGCCCTGGGGACATTTTTTGCACAAATTCTTGCTTTGGTGTCATGGAGTTATGTAGGGACTATAATAGCCTGGACCAGACCCAGTAGAAACAAACTAAAGATGTCTTACTTTCCATAGAGCTAACTTATTTGTGATTTATACCAAATTACAAAGTTCTACTCAAGAGACGACCCAGACACCACAATGGGAAAAGGACCAGGAGAGATTGACACAAACGTGATTCCAGAAAATCAAAAGACCCACACACTGGCACAAACAGAGGAATCCCTTGTTTCACGATTCCAAATACTGCTTCAAAAGGATAAACTGATTTTAAAATGTGGAAGGCATGAAAAATACTACTCAAAATTCAACACATTTCATGCCGCACCCTTTACTTTATTGCCTCAAGGATGGAAAAGGCATGTTCTTTGCTGTCTGTGAGACAAGAAGCTGTGCCAAGCTAATGCTAATGGGAGTTCTGTGGCCAGAGCCCACACTCGAAGGCGCTGGTGCACACCTCGGTTTG
Organism: Nycticebus coucang; assembly: GCF_027406575.1. Taxonomy (NCBI): domain Eukaryota; kingdom Metazoa; phylum Chordata; class Mammalia; order Primates; family Lorisidae; genus Nycticebus; species Nycticebus coucang. The sequence goes on along the minus strand of NC_069792.1, from coordinate 68,089,815 downwards.
GGCTTTCCCCGCTTCTACAGAGGGGATAATGAGATGCAGCCCAGAGAGACAGCTTCTTTGTTTAAAACTGTTGTTTGATACACAGCAGATACTTAGTCTTCTGAGAATATAAAACATATGAATGAAATTCTTACAGTGCTCTACATGGTACTTTCAGTAACAATGTTAAAAATCTCAATTTCCAGGTACTATTAAAATAATAACATTTTTATTTCCAGGTACTATTAAAATAATAACTTTTTTTTAACTGAGCTAACAAGTAACATATTCCCTAATGAAATGAACAATATAGGAGGGAAGCGACACATTTCCAAAGAGTTAGCATGTCAGCAAGCATCTGCGTTGTATAAAACACCTTTCCCTAAGTAAGGTTGATTGGGAGCCCCTAAAGACACCCCCATTTGGGTGGTACCTGTGGCTCAAAGGAGTAGGGCGCCGGCCTCATATACTGGAGGTGGTGGGTTCAAACCCTGCCCTGGCCAAAAACTGCAAAAAAAAAAAAGACACCCCCATTTGTTTTGTTCTGACCCCAACTTCCCACACTGCTGGAGCATTTCCATATGACACAGCAATTAGGAACTTTTTAGGTCTGATTTTATAAAATTTCAATCATCAAATTGCTAACTTCCCAAATTAAAGTTAGAAATGAGATGAATTCTCACACAAATTTAAGATGATTTTTAAAGGGCGGCACTCCACCAGCAGAGATCCCACAGACCACCAAGGCTTGTAGGAAAGGTCTTTATTGGCAGGGAGGGATGCTGCAGAGCAGCACCAAGGAGGAGAGAAAAGGAGAGAGAGAGAGAGAGAGAGAGAGGGAGAGAGAGAGAGGAGATAGAGAGAGAGTAAAGGGAGAGATCAAAAGCAGAGTGCACCTTTCTATAGGTTCAGTTAGGGGAAGTCTCAGAATGGTGACAGGATGGAGAAGAGCCAATAAGGAGTTACTGCCCTGGCGGGAAGAGCCGTTGGGAGCAGGCGTAAGTTTGAAATTTTCAGCGGGTAATTGAGACAAAGAGATGAGGGAAGTTTTGCGACTGGGGCAATTACTTAACAGATTTCAATTATTGTAACATTCAAAATTGTACTAGTGCTTCTAAGTCCTAGTTTATGAATCAGAATCTCAATTCAAAAATCTCAATAAACACATGCAAGTCAAAAAGCTCACCCAAACTTCCCTTGCACCCAATGAAGGTCCCTCCACACAAAACTGCAATGACTCCGCCCCTGCCCGCAGCCTCTGATAACTGCACGTGGCTGATCTGTTACAAGATGGAAAAGGCTCTGGCTGAAATTTATTATGCACGATATGGAAGAAAGAGGCCACCTTCTGAAAATAGACCTTTTAAGAGAAAATAAACTTTTTAAACATCCTTAACCCTGGAGCTGTAACCATTTTAGTGTCATATTCCACATTTACACTTGAAATACTATCACTTCTCCACATGGCATATGCTTCAGCTATTTTTATTAGACTGTCTTCTAGGCTAGCCTCACTGCCAGCTGCGTAGTTTGAAAGCAACAAAAATATTTCCTTAAAATATTTTATAAATCAGACTTTGATTAGGTTGAGTTTAAGCTGAATATTATGAGCATTTTTTAAATCATAGACTTTAAAGCTAGAGTACAATGAAATCTCCTCATTTTACAGATGAGGACAATGAAGAATGCTGGAGATTTTTTCACAAAATGAGGTGCTAGAAACCAGGCCTCCCATTACCCACCATATCTTATTACCACATGCTAATGAAGAGGCAATTTTACCCACGATTCTAGTGTTAAGGCTTCAAATACGACTTGAAATTAAATAAATAAACCCTACTATCTAACACTACAAACACTAATAGGAACAGCAAAAGGAGAACTAAACATTTAGTCCAATCTCTCGTTTAGAGATTAAGAACCAAATTTCAAAGGGGTTAAGCAATCTGCTTGTTTGCATGTTTCAAAGACATTTCTACTCATCCTCTGTTTAATCTGAATTATTAATTATGCAGCAGATAATACTACTAGCAACATTATAGCAAAGTAGTTTTTAACCAAAATTATAGTGATCAACATAAATGTTGGCGCTTTTATAAGTATCCTTCTGTCTGTCAGATTGTTATTTATTTTTGTATGTTGCGTAATACTCAAAACAGTGTTGTGGTACATAGCAGGTACTTAACAAATGTGTTACACTGTAATATATTGTAGCAAGAGACCAGGCAAGGGAATATAACATTTTACAGATACACCTGCTATTATGTGGCTTTACAAATGGTCATTGTGGTGTTATGTCGATACACTGCAATTATTTCTTATTCAATCATTTGAAAATTAGAATAACCTTGATTAAGTTACAATTACTAGTTGTAACATTTTATAATTAAAGAATAAGTTTTAAATGAATAGATAAAAGCACTAGCTTTAATTTCATTCTGTTAACCTTTGTGTCTGCAAGAAAAGGTAAATTCCGAAGAGTAAAAATTAGCTTAACTTCAAAGCCAGACTTAACTGTGCAAAAATATTAATTTGAAAATATTAAAAATGCTAAAATTTATAGGATTTACACCCTCCTTTTCAAGGAAATTAAAAAGTAAGCCAAAAATCCACATAAGGTGATTGTCCTAACATTTTGACAATTCAGCAAGTACTTTATATTTATAAAAATTTGGGCAAAACTCCAGTTAGTGTTTAGAAACAAAAATAAATGGATAACAGAACATTAAACATTCAGGAATAAAGAAGTATAAATAAATTATAGAGTCATTATATAAAAGCATTTAAATAACTATCATTGTAAAAAACAAATGAGATTTCATATGGCATAAACCTTGCCAAATAAATTTTAATCTATGAAAGTTTAGAAAAATTAGGACATGGGTGGACCTGTTTTTCTTTTGGCTGAGATTTGTATTTTCCTTCCTGTAATACTTGGTATTTTAATTTTTTCTACTACACTTTTTCACAATTTCACTACCTTATAGATATTGAGGCTTTGGCTTCAGATCATCACGATAAGGAGACTATCACAATTAAGCAAGTCACAAGTTTTTAATTGAAAGTACATAAAATTTACGTTTAACAATACTATAGAGCAGTGCCTGTGGCTCAGTGGGTAGGGTGCTGGCCCCATATACCCAGTGTAGTGGGTTCGAACCCAGCCCCGGCCAAACTGCAACAAAAAAATAGCTGGGCATTGTGGCGGGCGCCTGTAGTCCCAGCTACTCAGGAGGCTGAGGCAAGAGAATCATCTAAGCCCAGGAGTTGGAGATTGCTGTGAGCTGCGACACCATGGAACTTTACTGAGGGCAATAAAGTGAGATTCTGTCTCTAAAAAATAAACAAACAAAAATAATAATACTGTAGTTTCTTAAGTATGAAATAGTAATATGTCTTAACAAACAGTGTGCATTGCATAAAAAATACTGACAATCATATGAGCCTGAAATGAGTCCTAATCTTGCTGATGGAGTGTCTTGCCTTAATGTTGATGATTATTCACTGATCAGGATGACAGGTGCTAAAGGCTGAGGTGGCTATGGCAATTTCTTTTAAGACAACCCCAAAATTTGCCATGTCAATTGATTCTTCCTTTCATGGAAAGTATTTCTGTGGCATGCAAAGATGTTTGTCATATTTTACTCAGTAGAACTTCTTTCAAAATTAGAATTGGTTCTCTCAAACCCAGTCACTGCATCATCAACCAAGTTTATGTAGTATTCTAAATATGTAGACATTTCAACAATGTTCATGGCATCTTCACTAGTAGATTCTATATCAAGAAACCACTTTTTTGCTCATTCACAAGAGGCAACCATCATTTATTCAAGTTTTCTCTTGAGATTTCTGCAATTTAGTCACATCTTCAGGCTCCATTTCTAATTATAGTTCTCTTGCTATTTCCACCCCATCTGCAGTTGCACCCTCTACTGAAGTCTTGAACTTGTCAGAGTCACCCATGAAATTTGGAGTCAACTTCTTCCAAACTGTTAATGTTGGTGTTTTGACCTCTTCCCATGAATCAGGAATATTTCTCAGAGCATCTGGAAAGGTGAATCCTTTCTAGAAGGTTTTTGGTTTACTTTTGGTTTACTTTTGGTCCATCAGAGGAATCGCTATGTATGGCAGCCAAATTCTTATGAAATGTCGTCCTTAAATAACAGTACTTGACAGTTGGAGTTACTCTTTGATATACTGGCAACAGAATGAATGTTGTCTTCACAGACATGAAACACAGAATTCCTTATTCCATTCTCCATCTCCATCAGTGCTCTTGAATGATGAGGTTTATATTGTCAATAAGTAGTCATATTTTGAAAAAAAAAATTTTATTCTGAGCAGTAGGTCTCACCAGTGGAATTAAAATATTCAGTATACCCATGCTTTCAACAGATGTGCCTTCCTTCAGTCCTCATTTTTCTATTTGTAGAGCACGGGCAGAGTGCATTTAGCATAATTTTTAAGGGTTATGGAATTTTGGAATGGTAAATAAACTTTGGGTTCAACCTAAAGTCACCAGCTGCACTAGCACCTAACAAGAAAGTCAGCCTGTCTGTGAAGGTGGGTACTGGCTTCTCCCCAGCTCCCCGAGGCCCGGATGCCATCTGTTCCCAGTAGAAGGCTGTTTCATCTACAAAGAGAATCTCCTGCTTAGCGTGCCCAGCTCTGTCAAGGATCTCAGGTAGGTCTTCGGGATAACTTGCTGCCTCACCTTGCACTTTTATACCATGGAGACGGTGTCTTTCCTTAGACCTCACAGACCAACCCCTCCTAGCTTTCAACCTTTCTTGTGAAGCATCCTCACTTCTTTCAGCCCTCACAGAATTGAAGAGAGTTAGGGCCTTGCTCTGGAAAGGGATTTGACTCCAGGCAATATTGTAGCTGGTTGGATCTTTAATCCAGATCAGTACAACTTTCTTTGTATCAGCAATAAGGTTTTTTAACTCTTCTCATTCGTATGTTCACAGAGTAGTACTTTTAAATTCCTTCAAGAACTTCTCCTTTGCATTAACAAATGTGCAATCTTTCAGACTCTATCAGCATGCCTTCTTCACTAAGATTCGTCATTTTTAGCTTTTGATATAAAGTGAGAAATGTGAGAATCTTTTTCCTTAAACAGTTCCAGGCCATTGTAGGGTTATTCATTGGCCTCATTTCAATATTGTTGCATCTCAGGAAATAGCAAGGACAGACCAAAAGGACAGAGATGGAGGAACATGGTCAGTAAAGCAGTCAGAACACACATAATTTTTTTTTATTAAGCTTGCTGTCTTATATGGACACAGTTCATGATGGCCCAAAATAATTACTACAGTAACATTGAAGATCACAAGAACAGAAACAATAAAAGTTTGTAACATTGCAAGAATTACTGAAATGTAAAACAAAGATACAAAATGAGCACATGTGATCTTAAAAATGGCCCCAGGAGGTGCCCTGTTAGGTTGCCATAAACTTTGACTTTGTAAAAAATGCAGTGTGTACCTGTGAAGCTCCGTAAAGTGAAGTACAATAGAACAAGGTACGCCTGTATAGTTTAGAGCTACCACAGTCACATTCATGATATAGAGTATTGACTCTCAGTAGGGAACTCTAAAGGTTCTTGTCAAACTCAGAAACCCATCTCTGTACATTCACTTTGCATCTGCACTAAGCGTTCCTTCAATATCTTCAATTTCAGGCATCTAAAATTAGCTCATCACCTAATCTCCCTCTCCCATCCCAATCCGCATTTCCTCACATTTTCCTCACATATTTCTAATCTAGCATCCCCTGAAAGCTAGCATCAAAGTAGTTTCAGCTTTTAAAAATAGCCTCAAAGTAGCCTCCTCTCTGGTATAATTCCTTCCTCATCCATCTCTCCATTTTCATTAACCATGAATACACTAGGGTTGTCTTATATAATGAAGAATTCAGCTGGTCTTTGCCCTGGTTAGGAATACTAAGACCTTAAAATTTCCCAAGTGATAGATATATCTTTGTTATTGAAACTGAGCCCATCACTTCAGGGGAAGGAACTGGGGCAGTGGAGATGGGGTTCAGTCACGTGGGCAATGGTTCCATTAGTCATGTAAAGACACTCCAATAAAAACTAGGGACACTGAGCCTCAGGTAAGCTTCCACAGTAGCAAGCACATCAATGTGCCAAGAAGGTGAGGTATTCTTATTTCATGGGGAGAAGCCACCCCCACTTGCTAACAACTGCAAATGCTTTCTCATCTTTCAAGAATTATATTACAAATCATCACTGATAGATGTCTTCCATGTTGTATTTTCCTCTCTCTCTCTCTTTTTTCTCTCCCACCCCCCCACCCTCCTCCTTTTCCTTTCCCCTCTTCCTCTCCATTCCTTCCTCACATTCCTTTTTTATTCTCACTGATGAAATCAGTTCCTCCCCCATGAAAACCTCTATGTTGGGATTTATTTCACAGTACTGCGATTGTGTGTGTGTTTATATAGCAGGCATGCAACATTCGCTTACATGTGAATCTTTACCAGGTTGCAACCTCCCTGAGGGAAGGAGTATTCATCAAATATCTTTTATCAGATCAATAGTTACTTAAAAGATGTCTTGAATAAATAGGGTGCTCTCAAATATATTTATATATTCATATTTTTCTAAGACTCAAAGTAAAAGCTTAAATATTCTCTTTGAATTTATTATTCCATGAGAAAAAAAGTTCTTGAAACAGAAACTATTTCTTACATTAGGTTTCCCAGGAGAAATACAAGTTCTCTTCCTTCTCCAGTAGTCACTAATCACATAAAGTCACTAATGTGGCCAGTGCTCATGAACTTAAAATTCTTCCTCAGCCTATAATATTCACACTTACAAGAATATATAAAAATTTGAACAAAAATGCATGCTTCCACATTGCGGATGGCAAAAGAATATGATACATATGAATTATGACAAATACAGTTATGACAAATACAATCTCTATCTTAAAATAAAAAACAAAAAACCACTCTTGATATGGTCCTTTCTATTCCAGCAGGTTTACAAGACTCTAATTCAAAAGACTTTGTGCCCCACTTAACTGGCAATTTTTCCGAACACCTGTTTGAGGCATTAAATGTTTACCTACATTAATTTATTGAACATTCACAATAACATGAATGGAAGCTATAATTTTAGATCTGTTTTATAGATGATGAAACCAAGGCACAGAGAAGGTAAGTCACTTGACCAAGGACACGTGGCAGAAGGCAGCGGAACCGGGATAGGAGCCAGTTCTGACTTCAGAACCCATATGCCTGCATAACCACTGCTCCACTCTTCCCCAGGTGTCAACATTTCTTTTCACCACAGCACCTTCAGTTCAAGAATACAGAGGAGGGAATAGGAAGCACACTGTGTCCTTCATAGCTTATCCTCTCTGTCCTCTGTGGATAATATGTACCAATGAAGAAACAGCATTACCGCTACAAAGCAATCACTGGGGTCCTTCTGCTGACCAAAGGAGATCTAAAAGTGATGTAGTTGGAAAGCAAAGAAAAATAATATTTGCATGTATGCACAACCTGCCTTTCTCAGAAAGGATTTAAGGTGTTTCACTAAGATATGTACATTACTGACAGATAAAGTAAATTAAAATAGGCAAAAAGCAAAGCAAAGGGAAAGTTGGGACAGAGCAGTCCAGTGAGTGCACACAACACGGGTCATGAATTGACAGAGACCCGCCAATAGCAAACTCGACAGCTGGCTCTGAGCTACGCAGCAGCCAATGAAAACAGAGAAATGAGATGAAATAATTGATTTGTCTACAAAATACAAATAAAGTGGTTGCATTGGAGTAAATATTTCTGGTACTAAGAATAGAGAGGCATTATTTCCGTGGTCTTCCAGAAAACACACTGTGTTATAGAACAGGCGGCATCCTCACCCACCTGCCAGAGTACATACAGAAACACATGTCAGTGACTGCTTTTATCCCTCCAAAATCAGCACAACACTTACAAAATACAGGCCAGCTCAGCTGTGCCAGAAATATAACTTTATTTTTTTACACCTCTTTAAGAAGTAGTTTAGTAGAGTCTGATAAAAACTGCATGGACTTTTGAACCCTAGCTTTGTGGTTTACTAGCCATATAACAATGGACAAGACCTCTCCAGCCCTCAGTTTAATCATCAATAAAATGGAGATGATAATAACTGTACCTCAGAAGGTTGTGTGAGACTTTCATTAGTTACTGTATTTACAGTGCTTAGAAGAGCATATGGAACCCAGGCACTGTATCCGTTTGTGCCATTACATTTATTATGGAATAACTACATTTATTTTTCAAGATCCAACCTCCCCAGTGATAGAAACTTAAACATAATCAGTTCAGGGCTTTAAGGTCCAGGGAACACATTCAGTGACTCAACAATGTGGGGACAGGGCAGATCCAAGGGAGAAGGCATCTGGTCCCCGTGTCATCCATGCACTTAGTCATGTCTTTGGTTTTCCTCTTGCTTTTTGTCAAGCTCTTGTTCAAAGCAGGTGAATGTTTGTGCAGACTCTTGCACCCGACATGTGCATGGAGATCAGTTTGCTTCTCTCATCATGTGATGGGATCTGGAAAGGTAGTGAGGCTGCCTTGGGCGCCCCTGCCTCTGAGACCTGGCTTACTCCCGAGGCTGTACCTGGGAAATCAAGCTCAGTGCCCACCTGGTATCCTATCAAGGAACCTGCTGGAGAAATCTATGAGTAACCTACCTCCTGGTCTCGGCTGTGAGGAGAAGGAGTGATTTACTTTCTTTTTAGACACTGTCATTTAGTCAATTATCATTTCTATTCCATCAGGGGAGTTCTTCCATTATCTTGGGGGATAAGTGGAGGGAACCTGTATAGGTCATCGTTTCATGTTCACAAACTCATCTGTGCTGTGGTCTTGGCTTCTGCGACTCAAATGCCACAAGAGTTGGCATCTCTGCTCTCTCTCTCAGCTCCTAATGGGTGACAATGACTGTTAGTAGCGATGATGAGGACGGTGATATATTGATGATCACAAACCTGAGTGCCCTCCCCATTTTCTTCATCTCCAACAATCCTGTCTGTTCTTTAAGGCTCAACCAAGCCCTGCCTCAATCATGAATCTTTTCTGATTGCTCTACCCTAATGCCATTGTTTTGTCCTAACCATCTAGCTTTTTTTTCCTTTTCATAAAATACCTTTCATTTAAACATCTATTCCTTCCTAATTATTTAATATGTTTTAGCATAGTCTCCATAATTAGATATTAGATTCCTGAAGGTCATTTACTATATCCTACACATTTTTTCCTGACTCATCATCCTCATCACCAAAGCTCTTCAAAGATGAGGCATAAATATTACCTATCAATACTTATTTTTTATATTCTTTGAAGTACCCTTATTATCATTACACTTAAATATTCCTTTTTCTTGTTTTAGAGGAACTGTGTATTTCCAGAGTCCTTAGGTTTGCCAAATTAGATAGGGCCAACCTCCTTCTATGCGTCAGGGGTGAAATCATACCTGTTTTCAGAAGTCATCTTTCCATGGTAAAACCACAAACATCTTAATCCATTCTCCAAATGTAGAGGCCATCTTGTCCTCCTCTAATCTAGAAAATGTCTCTAGAATGTTTTCATTTCCATTTCACATTTGGAAGGATACTCGGCATTTATGCAAACAGTATAGCCCACTGTGTTGTAAAGGATAAAATAACACTTTCTATTTTACTTTTAATACTCTTCCTGATGAAAGTAAATCTTAGAACATGGCCACTGGTTTTCTGGTTCACTGGAAAGTTGTAAATACTTCCTCTCAAGTCCACAAGCACCTTATATAAACTCAAGAAGGCAGAGAATCTAACTGAATTCCCATTAAGTGTCTTTTATTTGTTATTCTGTCAGTGGAAATTTGATTAGTTTCACAATTTGATGTTCATATTCTGATATAAAATTATAAAGTTTTATAAATTACATTGAGAGAATAAAGAGCAATTAAATTCCATCAATAAAAACTATGTCAAAATCTGTGAACTAGTAAATGATCAAAAATCACTAAGAAAATTTTTTTTTAATTTTACCTATTTACATTTGATATAAAAATCATAAAAATAAAAAAATCCATATTTGTTATTTTTTCAAAGAAATAATATACTTATTGACCAAATAATCCCAGGTGTTGATTACCTACCTGTGTACAGATATGTGTACAGCTACATAACATTGGTAAAGTTAATCATCTTAAATAAAATTTCTTAGGATCATCTTAATTAAAGCAATTATAATAGCATATTTCAGAAATATCACATTTTCTTCTTATTTCTCTTGTTAGTATTTACAGAGATTGCCATTCTCACAAAAATCTATATTAAATAAAATAGGTTTTCTATCTCTAATACTGATGTTTTTGTAGTTTCATCATTAAAAGAAATATCCATATACTCATATAATCTTGCCTCATCTGCTACTCATTTAATTCTCTCACAAAACAAATATTTACTGAGTGTCCTCCAACAATTTTCAGGAAATTATATAGAACAGAGTAATTAAAGCAAAACAAAGTACAGTGCCGCATCTTAAGGACTTTGAGGCCCAGGAGGAGAGATTAAGGCATGTGCACAAACATTAAGAGAAAGCAGTAAATAGTTGTTAGCACTAGAGATAGGGACAAAACCTTCTGCGAGTTCAGACTAGGGGGAGATGACTCCAGGCTGGAAATATCATGAGTTCTCACATATAAAAAGGAGATACTCTGCATTGGAGTATGACAGAGACCAGTGGCACCCGTGTGCCTTGGGGACCCATGCCTCCCTAGTTGAGTGCACCCCACTTCTTCATCACATTCAAAACTTTAAAGTAACTTAAACTACTTTAAAGTTTTTCTTGGCTTAGACTTGTGCATTTTACCTTTCAACTTTCAATGCAGGGTCCTTTCCATTTACTTTGCTTAATTTCATCTGGCTATCCCATCCAATATTACAGCCTGTAGCAATCCTTTTTTATTCAAACAAAATATTACATTAACATACAATATGTATTGTGTCGATCATTTGGATCCTATTTTCATTTTTACCGCCATCAGAGTAGTTATTCTTCCCTGGTTTCACACAACTGCAAATCTGGTAAGCAAACTTCTTATGCACTCCTCAAGGAAAAGGGACATCTGACACTCTTCAAGGTGTTTAAATTCAAGGAAACCAAAATGTGATCACAAGGGAGGCATCCATAGCCTCAAGCCAAGAATTTCTGTAAAATATATCCAAAGGCCTATTCATTCATTCCTTTTTCCATTCAATAAATATCTCTATACTACATACTATAAACCATGTTCTCTTTTGGACCCTTAAGACTGACAAAGTCTCTGATATCCTTGCATTTATATTCCAGTAAGGGATGAAAATAAACCAAGAAAAAATGAGTAAATAAACTACATATACAAACAAACGAAAATACAGTTGTAAACTATAATGCTGTGCTATGAAGTTAACCAAAACAGGGCAATGGGCTAGTGTAACAGCTGTGTTTACTATTTTGGGGAAATTACGGTGAAGCCTTCTTTGAAGGGGTGACAGGTCAGACGGGACCTAATTGACAAGAGAAAGAGCACCTGAGGCAGACAGCGTGGCTTGAGAAGCAGCTACATTGTGGAGGTGTGGCTGCTACAATAGCTTGAGGGTGGAGATGAGGAGACAGGGAGGTAAGTGGGAGGTTCCAAAGACAGATCAAGGAAGATTCATTTTACTCTCACTGCATTGGAAGTAAGTGACCAGTTTCAAGCTGGTAGGTGACACGACATTACTGTTTTCAAGGATGACTTGGGCTGCTGTACACAGAACGGATTCTCTAAGGGAGCTGAGAGTGAAATTCAGAGACTGCATTAGGCAGCAATAGTCTGAGCAAAATGATGATCCAGACTAAAGTGGACAGAAATGGATGGATTCAGAAGATATTTTAGAGGTAAGACTTATAACAGATTGGAAAGAGAAGATGCCAAAAAAAAAAAAAAATGCTAACTCTTAGCTTTCTTACTGAGACCAATTGTGTGTGTGTTGATAAATTGACTGAGATGAAACAATGAAAAAGGAACAGACCTGGGTGATAAATGCGTCAGAATTATTCTTGGGGTACACTGAATTTGATATGCTTGTTAGAGATCCATGAGATGCTTTTACACAGGCATTTGAAAATACGAGTTTGAAATTCCAGGGGGACTTCTGGTCTGGAAACAAAGATGTGAAGGCCTTGCATATACAGACAGTATGTAAAGCAATAGAATCAAATTCATCACCTGGACAGAAAACATATCCTGATAAGAGAAGAAGATCCAGGAGAGTTCTGGAGAACTCCAGGGCTTCAATATAGGGCAAGGGAGAAATTAATAAAGGAAACTAAGAAGTTGACAGTCAAATAGGAAGAAACTAGGAGACTGTGATGTCACCAGAAGAAAGTGCTTCAAGGAGGAGGCACTCAACTGCGCTGAGTGACGTCCAGAGTGAAGAGGAGGTGGGGGCTGCATTTGTCCACATGGAAATCAATGTTCAGCTTCACAGCAGAGAAAGGGGAGTGCTGAGGACAGACGTCTTGAAAGGGGTAGAGCTGAGCAGAGGAAGGAAACGCAAGACCAGAGGCAACGATTTCAAGACACTTTGCTGTGATTAGGGCATAGAGCACTGAGGTGACATACAGAGTCAAGAGAAGATTTTGTGATAGATGATGAGAAAGCTTTTAGGAATGGTCTTTTACTTACACAGCAATGTTACAGAAGAAAGGGCAGATAAACTACAGCAAAGTCTTGGACATGATGGACAGAGGAACAGAATGCTTACCCTGAAAAGTTCTTTGGGACTATGACCACAGGCCAATTTTGTTTGCACTTTTGTGAACATTAAAGAGAATAATAAATGATATGATTAAAAAAAAAAAACACACACATATGCCCATAAGGACTAATCTGTCCGTCAAAGTCTCATCTGCCTCTTTACAAACCCATAACTTTATGACTGGACTGGTGAAAAGAGTTCTAATTTGATTGGTTTCCTATTCCAGAACATTGTTTCTGCCATATTTATCATTGTTTCTGCCATATTTATTTGGAGCTGGGTATTCAAAGTCCATGTGGAAAGGTGTGATTGTCACTGGGTCTTCTTTCTTTGCTACCGCACTTGGAAAAGATCATAACCTTTACCTGCTAAAGCCCCTGCCTCTCTTTTTTTCTTGCTCTCATTTTCCCATCTCTTCTCATTGGGAAAATCTTTCCTGCAGGTAGAAGACTTCAGGTAACTCTTTTTCCTCCTTGAGTATCTTCATTTTTCTCTCCTCCCCAGCAGAAGTAGTTGGTAATCTCAGGGCTTTCCCATCAATGGAGGGCCCTGTTACATTTCTCTCAATTCTGCTGCTTTCTCAAGTGTAAAAAGTCTTAAAATTCAGATCTGAGCTTAAAAGCTAAAAGGGTCAACTTTTCCTACCCTAGTTGTTAAGGATTAGGGAAAATGTAAAGATTTTTTGGTCTATTGGACAAATATCAAGAAATAATGGCAAAATATCTCTAAACTCCTTACCCCACTAATACAGATATCGTGAGGTACATCATCAGAATATTTGATCAAATGCAGGTTAAACGACACACCCCAGGAGCAAAATCACAAAGGATTCAGTAACTTGGGTTTGGGCAACAAGGTCTCTGGAGAGTAGCCTTGGAAAAAGCGCTAATTTCTACAAGGAAGTAGAAATTAGCGCTTCTGAACTCAAAAAGATGCTATCTTTAATCCATAAACTTGACCTGTGGTATAAAGAGTAATTAACAGTGGTAAAGGCAGGTTGTTCTCTTAAAGGCAGCTGTTAACTAGTTACCATTTGGGGTGGTTCCCCCTGTTTTCTGCCCTGTTAAAACTAATATGTTCTTGTGTTTGTTTATTTAACCAAACTTTGCTTCCAGTGACTCCACAACCTGCCCCCGCCCCCAGCTCATGACAGCATTATCTTAATCTTTCATTTAAAAAAAATTTTTTACTTTCAAATGTGTACTTATATTTATAACGTTTCCCTGTAGTTGTTTAAAAGTTTTAAGTATCTCTGGATTTGTAAGGACTTGTTGTTTAGCAGGTTATGCATCTTACATGAATAATTATATAACTAAATCTCATTACATCATTTTCTTTATTCAAAGTCTAACCCAAGACTAGTTTCCTGTGTGTGGATTGAGAGTTTGGGCCATGTCCTGTCCATATCTGATTCCTTCCAGGCTCTGCATACACAAAACTTATGTATTGTTGAATCAAGAGACAGTGTATCTCATGGACGGAAAGTCCCAAAAGAGGAAAAGAATTGGCAACCCATACTTAAAAGATTTCAATTTATGTAGTAAAGTTTTTCAGCCCCAGTACTTGAAAAACCTTTTATATTATTGTTTTGTTTTGTGTGTGTGTTTTAAACACAATCTCTAGTTCATTCCTTCTTTTATGGTGACTTTCTCCCCTCCCAGCCCAGGTGTTGGCTATTCCACTGATTAGATCAAAGATGACCTTTTTGTGTCAAGACAGAGGTAAAGAAAATGCTTATTAAAAGTCTCTACCTCTTGTATGTCATCAGTTAAGAGCTTTCCTTTCCTATCTGATATCAAGGGACATTGTTTTCCTTTATCATTTTCTTGGGTTTAATGTATTTTTTAAAAAACATAGTTTCTATTTTTTTTTATTCTTTCTTTATCTCATTCATTTGTTTCTTTGTAGTTATTACTACAGCTTTTCCCTGTTAAGTCTGCTTAAATGCATGCAGTTAGGCACTAACTGCTCTGTAATTTTTTTCAAATTATCTTACATTTTTGTAGCATTCCCTATTTGTATTTTTAGGGCACTGTATTTATCCACCTGAGATTTCTTTTACTCTGCCTATGTAATACTTATATGTAATGATGATTATGGGGCACACAGAAGCTACTGGTCTATGAAATTCAGACTATTGTTCGTCAGATCCCTTTCAGAGGTGGTTTGAGATTAAAGGGGACAAAAGTGTCTTAAAACTTAAATGGAAGTTTAATAAGCAGAAATAAAGGAAAATAAAATGAAAGGTAACAATAAACAGACTTAGGAATGCAAGGTCTGCCAGAAAGAGCTCAAAATGACTTACCGGAGAAAGAATTTTGTGAAAATAATAATAAGAGTTCAAGGAATGGTTCTCTCAATTGAGGAAATATGGACTAAAATATGGATTGTTCTGACGCTTCGGCTTTCATTTTATGCAGATGAGGAAAAAACCCACAAGGATAGTACGAGTGGAAATAAAGGACCAAGGCAGTTTGCCAACAAGAGGTCTTCTGTCCAACAAAACTAGTAATGGACTTCTAGTTTCCCCAAAAGCTTAAAGATAAGAAATGTAAGATCTAAAGCCAGCATGGTCAAAGCACGCCGTGGCCTTATGTATACAAACTGCGAAATGATCTATGAATTTTGAATATTATTCATAGCTAGAACATTTTTCTCCCACTTCCCTTTATATATTCTGAAGTTCCTCCTTTATTTAATTCACTCTATTCTGATCATTATCATTAACCTTTCCTTTCCTCCAGTGAAAATTCACAATATGGGCTCAGCGCCTGCAGCTCAGCTGCTAGGAAGCCGGCCACATACACCCAGGTTGGTAGGTTCGAACCCAGCCTGGGCCTGCCAAACAACAATGAGGACTACAACAACAACAACAACAACGACAACAACAAAAATAGCTGGGCAATGTGGCAGGCACCTGTAGTCCCAGCTACTTGGGAGGCTGAGGCAAGAGAATTGCCTAAGCCCAAGAATTTGAGGTTGCTGTGAGCTGTGGCGCCACAGCACTCTACCAAGTGAGGGTAACAAAGTGAGACTCTGTCTCAAAAAAAAAAATTCCCAATATGACACACTCCCAATAGATAAAATTTAGAAGAGCTTTCTTTTCCTACTTACATTTCTTTCTCTTCTTTCTACACTGGAAAACCTTATATAACAGAGGAATATGTTTTGTCATTCGAAAAATTCACTGCCTTTCATGCAAATGTTTTAGAAGTGTTTACAGTCATTATTAGGTGTATAATAATATGGACATGTTTAATTAACCTCAGGGAAAAATAGTATTTTAATGTCTCCATCACAGTCATCCTGATGTCCAGATATGTTTGCCTCTATCAAACTTTTATTTATTTAGGAAGCTCAGTAGATAGTAACTATTATTGTTATTATTTTTATTTGTTAAGAGCCTTGGTTTTTTCTTTTTATTTTGTATATTTTAAACATTCAAAAAGTTACAACACTAAGATAATAAACAATCATATGTCTTTCACCTAGAAATACAAATTGCTGACATTTTGCTACATTTGCTTCATGTCTCTTTCTCAGTGGTAGTGGTAGCAATAATAATAATAATTACTACCATTTTGCTGAATCATTTGAAAGTGAATTATAAGCATTATGGCCCTTCATTCTAAGTAGTTCAGTATGCGTCATCTAAGATCAAGGACATTCTGTTATGTAGCCACAGTATATTTTCCTAATTTACTATAATTAATTTTAATAGATATAATTACATAATATAGTTCATATT
Source organism: Nycticebus coucang (assembly GCF_027406575.1). Taxonomy (NCBI): domain Eukaryota; kingdom Metazoa; phylum Chordata; class Mammalia; order Primates; family Lorisidae; genus Nycticebus; species Nycticebus coucang. The sequence goes on along the minus strand of NC_069792.1, from coordinate 68,073,306 downwards.
GAAATTTTGCCAATCCTCCTAACAATGTCCTTTACAGCCATCTTTTCTCCAATTAACTGTTGAATCCAATGTCATGCTCTAGTCTTATATAAGACAATATTATCTTTCTCTAGTACATGCAAATAATTTACACTTTAAATTTTATACCTCTATCCATGACCCAATAATTTAGTAATGTCCTTTCATCATTCATACATTTCCTGGATTTGAATTTGCATAACCACTCAAGATCTTGATTTATTTTCCTTCAAGATCTTCTGACTGCTCTAAGAATCTACGCCTTACAATGATCTCTGTAACCAGTACTTATCCATACAACTTTTGATCAGGTTTCTTTCCACTACATTTACAAACGCTTCCTCTAATTCCTGTTGTTGGATGTTGACAGTGTAATTATCTCTAGGCTCCACTATTACTAGACGAGATCCCTACAACCGAGGAAAGCCAAGTTTACAGGTCTACATTAGTCATCCATCTAGACAGACGTAGACATGAGTTCAGAACGTATCAATTCTCGAAAAATTCAGCTCTGAGGACTAACATAGCAGAAGAGAATATTACTTAATTTCCTATCTCGTTTTCTTTGCCATAAACGTTTCATTTGACCAGCTCAGTGTATGTCCGAGCAATATTACACGCAAATAGCAATATTACAATAGAAGTATTAAATGTAAGTTTAATTTTGCTGGTGTTTCAGGAAGTTCTGCTTGACATCTTGAACTAAGGCATTATGGTTGCAAAACACATGCTCAGGTGCCATGCCTAGTCACCATCCCAATGTCAATAGCACCAATATATTAAAGATGCATCTTGACAACTGCTGCTGTTGCATCCACACAGCACAACATTACAAAATGAGGGGCTTCAGCTTTGGAGTTAGATTAACTAGAGTTCAAATCCCAGATTTTTACTTTACCAGCTATATGACCTCAAGCAAATTAATTCACCTTTCTTGCCTTATTTTTGTCATCTGTAAAATAGAATAGATACCCTATAGGTTAAAATAATTCATATAAAAACTCTGCAACATTCCTGACACAGAGAAAGTCCTCTGTAAGTGTTATTATCAAAGCAGATATGGTGCACTTGCTCTGGGCCTAATTTTATTAATTCCAAACAGTGCCTGCTGAAGTCCTTTCTGCTGTAACAGCTCTTTTCATTCTCAGATTTCCATATAACTGTATTGGACATCTTACTGCAAAGCACTAAGATGAAGCTCCTGACCCACTAGACATAATATCTAAAAGATAATTTTCAAAAATTGGGCAGACCAACCTCCCATTCAATGATTTTTTTCTTTAAGAATATCCCTAGAAGATGATTAACTAAACACTGCCTGACTACTTCTTTCAGGCCCAGTGGTTACACCTGTAATCCTAGCTACTCTGGAGGCTGAGACAGGAGAACTGCTTGAGCCTAGGGGTTTGAGGTTGCAGTGAGCTATGATGAGGCCACCACAGCTAGCCAGGGCAACAGGCTGAGACCCCCATCTCAAAAGGAAAAAAAAAAGTGTATCCACTAGGAAGAATAACTAACATTTTTTGAGTACTTATGTATCATGCAATTTACATACACTGTCTTTTGTTATCCTCTTCATAACCTTATGAAACAGGTTCTGTTATTAGTCCTCCCTTTAGGCTATGCCAGTTTTGCCCTTCATGTGCTTTGCTTTATCATTGCAAGGAAACCTTTCTCAGTGGTTTACTGCACTTCATCTGAAAGGTGGACTGAGACCTTGGACCAGTAATTAGATTTCTTCTCATTTATTGCCATGCATTTTAACATATCATTCCTCCAATGTTTTAAACATAATTGATAAACACTAATAAGGCAGAGTGAACAATCTGCAGAATGGAGAATTTATTTGCAAATTCTACATCTGACAGCAGACTAATATCCAGAATTTACAAGGAACTCAGTCAACTCCACAAAGCCCCAAACATTCCCATTCAGAAGTGGGCTAAAGACACCATGGAATACTATTCAGCTGTAAAAAAGATTGAAATCATGTCTTTTACAGCAACTTGGATAGAACTGTGGAGGTCATGACCTTAGTGGAACAACTCAAACACAGAAAGACACACCATGCTCTTATTGTAATGTGCAGTCATAGAAACAGAGTGTGGAATGATGGGTAGGGACAGTGGATGATGGGAAGTTGCTTGGCTGATACAATTTATATTGTTTCACTGATAAATACACTGAAGGCCCAGACTACACTGCCATACATCATATCACTGTAGCAAAATGGCACTTGTACTCCAGGAATATATACAAATAAAAACAAATGAGAAAAAAATATACTATTTTTTAAAAAGAAAAAAATCCCAAAGGAAATAAATAGTACTATCACATATATCCATACTATGCACATACATATATACATACCATTCTAAATGCACATTTATTATCTTAGAGGCAACTCACCTTTTTAGTAAAATGTCATAACATTATAATCCCATGATATCACTCTCACTGTCCCCATAACCCTGCACCAAAGTCATTTAGGCAAACTATGTAGTCCAGCTCTTTTCCAGAGAAAAAATCTTGGCTTACTGGATAGAAATGTTACAAATTATTCATCCAAAGCACAGATCTTAAACCTGACCCCCCCCTTTAATATTTTTATTAGCACTGAAATAATTGATACTGACAGAACAAAGAGAAGATTCTTAGAACCATAAACATCACTTTGCTGCTACTAATATAACTGAATCCTACCTCTAATGGATTATGCGGCCAGGAAAGCCTTGTAATAACATCTAGTAACTAACTCTGTCCATACGCTGGTGTGTTCAATGGCCAAAGGCTCCATTTAATTAAAAAGATGGATTTATATGCACTAATAATTCAGCATTGAGATCATAGTATTACTCAAGTTAAAAAAATTTTTTTAGCCTCACTACTGCTTTTCTTACTGAGTACAGCTCCTATTTCTGCAAGATGCCTGATCAAAAGTATACTTACAATATCAGATACGCCTTAAAAATATGAAAGAATAATAATGTTTAGCACATATTTATACAATTCATGTCACGATAATCATCTTCAATTCTAAACAGACCTTAACAAAGTGGGAATATTAATCTTGTGAAAACCTGATGTTAAGATAAATCCACTTATCAGACACAGACATGGAAAAACATAGCCAGTTTAACTTAGAAGCAAAGTTATCTAGAAATAACTTAATGGGCACCATCATGTGTGGTTTTATATATTTTATTACTTGCTCTAGTCATAAATCATGACGTCCATACTCCTGGCTAAAATATCTTCTGGGAATAAAGCTCCTTCATTACAAAGTTAATGTTCAAAAGTACTTTGTAAATCAAATCAAACAAAATCACTGATACTCATGAACTTCAGAAAGTTCCTAGGTCAAAGTTGCCCATTGCCTCAAGCTAAATAAAGATGACAGAAGTGACAAGTTGTAGGCAATGCTGAGATCTATTTTTGCAGAGTGGCTATTACGACATATCAGGCACGGATGGGTTGTCTATTCCAACAACCCCACTCTACCCTGCCCCACTTTGATATTTATGAATAATGGCGGTAAAATCTGCAAAAAGGGAAAGAGGACATTCCACATTCTTCTAAAGAGAGCAAAACACAGTCTATTAATCATGAAAGTCAGAAAGAAAGGATTTGGGGAGAAAGAAAGCTACCATATTCTTAATAAAGTATTCAGTTTCATACTGAAATTAATCAGGAATAAAATACATTAAAAATAAAATTGTATTACTCCCTTTTGCTTAATATACAAACCAAGTACTCAGAGTCAAGCATGAATATTTTAATTTAACTTTTGAATGCCTATGTCACCTACCTCAGTTTGATTGGGCTTATAATGTGGTAAGAATACATGATCCAGCAATTAAGAATAATGGGGCCAGAGGTTGATTTAGACAGCATTAGTGGTGAGTACTTGTAACCACAGCCATTAATTACTTCAGTTCTCTTGATCAGGTTTATCTAACTTTATTTAATTTAAAATTCATATAAAAACATTCTCCTTGTCTATCAGCTTGTTTTCAGGCAGAGAGTAACTATCTCTTTGTAACATCTCTTTAATAAATAATTGACTGCATTTGTTGAAAATAAAATCAATGTTAAAATATGTTTAAAGATGCCAGCACGTCCCCCTCAATCCGTATCTAGCAATCCATACCCTTAGATTTCTCATGACCTAACAAGAAAATTCCGTAGATTACAGATGAAAAGTCCAAGAGATGTTTCATAGACAACGCTTATCGATGAATCATGTAAAGTAACCTAACTTCTACACAAAATCAAAAGGCAACTGGCCTCAATTCAATGTTTTCACTGGTTACTATGTCATTCTGCATTCAGAATTAGCATGGGCATTTTTTAAGATATCATATCATTTTGATAATGAAATGATGCTTACATTTTAACCCCTAATCCATCAGAATTAATGAATTAACTAAACAATAAATCTATAAAGATGGAGCTGGACTTTTACTCAAACTTTATCAGAATCTGAAATTGTTGCTGGAATATTGGAAATCATCATTAATTTTGGAAAACTCTAAGGATTCTGAACTACGTGGAAAACTAAATGAAGACAACAATTAAATTAAGTGGTTTCCATGTAAAGTGCCTGCATTTGCAAATTTCCTAACCAAGTGAAGAATCCTCTGACAAATGGTTGCTGGAGCCAGAAACCATGCCCATGAGTTAAGATGGTTGTGGCTGAATTCATCAGTCTTTATCCACAGGAGGTCATTCTGGCTGGACTAAAAGGGGAATGATTTTTCTCCTTCATTACGCAAGATACTTGATTTTGAGACTTTCCACAATACATTTTGCTAAGTTAACAAGCAAATAAAAATCCTTGAAGCGAACTGCTGCTTGTTGATCTTTTTGAATGAATATTTTAAAATGCTTTTTATAAGTAAGCGAATCCATTTTAATCCCAAATTCCATTACTTATAGTGGTCACTTCCACAAACTACTTCAGAGATTATGCATTCTATTTAATCACCTATTTTAAATATTGAAACTGAGTATCTGATAATGGAATTTACTTTATTCCTTAAATTTGCTACCCTAAGAGAGGCTTACCATCCACTGGAAGACGTTTTATCTGGTTCCAGCAAACATGTTCTGAGCAATTAAGTCCTCAAATCTAAAACCATGCTGTTTATATCGCCATTCCAAAATTCAAATAAGATTTCTAATATTAGCTGTGGGAAGAGTAGACTTGCAAATTGAAAGGCCAATGATCTCCCACTTGCCTAACGCTGGATCTAAAATTGGCATATATGTGCTTCTTCCTGTAAGTTATGCGGTCACCAAAAAGTCATGTTGAAAAAGTGCCAAAAGCCCTCATGCCTAATAGGCCAGGGTATACCAGCACTAGTGAACTAGACTGGGATCATTAGATTGAGTAATAAAAAAGTTTGGAAAGCTGAGAGCAAGTTAAGATAATAGAGTTCAGGACAGAAAAGTTTAATGGGGAAGAGTGAGCTAAAAAACAGAAACAGAAGGAGCATAGTAGAAATAGTATTTAGCAGTGCCCTACAAGGCCAAAGATGAGACTGCAGACCTTCCAAGTTAAAAGCCAGTCCCTAAGAACGCACTGTACAAGAAACGGATTGCCAGTCAGAGCTGGTTACTGTCTGCGTGAACACAAAAGAATTTCTTTATAAAAATCTGTTGACCTACAAACTTGATAAAAAGAGTTCTTATATCTTTGTCAACCTTATAAAATTAAGAAGGATCCATCTCTTCTATACTCCTGTAGGATGGACACATATGCAGATTTATCAAGACAGACACAATCTCTACATTTGATTATGTAAAAGTTTGGAGGTTAAATTTTCAGGCAGTTTAGTCACAACGAAATAGGGTTTCTAATCTCTTTAATGAACTCTGACACATCAGTTGAATATAAGATCTTTACTAATTTGTAGTTGAGTATAGATAAAATTTCCCTGAACTTCTTTCTTTTTCTTGAACTTTTCTTCCTGATTATAATTTCAATAAAAAGTACCATAATTAATTTCAGAATGTAAATGTCTTACTCGTCCTGGCCATGAATCATTTTTTTAATCGCACTATTTCTTGATCTAGTAATTATGGCTTCTCTAAATTACATTAGTACCCCCAAAACCATTTCTTACTTCCAGACAATATGTTGGAATATTAACAACAACAACAAAATCACAAGTATATGTTACGAACCAAAATGAAAAGCTAATTTCTCTAAATACACTTACTTATATTTTATGGATGCTTTTATCTAGCAATCACCTCTACCAATACTCAAGTAAAAACAGTCCTCTATCTTATACTAATAATAGCATAAAGATTGTCTTAGTAAACTACAGCTCATCCATGTCAGGAAAGAAACACATTTTAAGTATCCCTTACTTCTGAATAAAAAATATACAAAGAAAAATATCTCCATTTAGTATCAGAATTCTCTATGGAAGCTAAGACCAATATAAAGGAATTAGGGTTGGTTATGACTACTAGTACTTCACAACAAATCTCCTTTTAAAAAACATTATTTTTTTCCAAAAAAGAAGTTTTAACTCAGTTTTCACGAATGTGTAAGTGGACAAGACAGACTGTGAACCATACACAGAGAAATCACTATTTATCAATTATTTAAGCCGGGCACCGCGGCTCGTGCCTATAATCCCAGCGCTCTGGAAGGCCGAGGCAGGTGGATCATCGCGGATCACCTGAGCTCAGGAGTTTGAGACCAGCCTGAGCCAGAGTGAGACCCCATCTCTACAAACAGCTGGTGTTGTGGTGGGTGCCTGTTGTCCCAATCACTCTGGAGGCTCGGTCAAGAGGATCACTTGAGCCCAAGAGTTTGAGGTTGCTGTAAGCTGTTAACCATGGCACTCTACCAAGGGCAAGAAATGTAGACTCTGCCTCAAAAAAAAAAAAAACATTATTTAAATTAATTTGTAAAATTTAGAGGAATGAAAAATTCGTTTTAGACAACAGGTCTTCCTCCTTGCTCTCAGTTCCTTAGTATTCTCCATGTCCCGTTTTCACCTAAATTAACTGTCTGCTCCACTCCTCAGCTTACCCAAAGCAGGAACTGCATGCCGCTTACTGCTCCTTCCACACAATCTTAGCAGGTCCCCTCACTGTATGAGGCAGCATCAGAAGAAACACCGTGACCATGGGAGCTAGACAGAGCGGCGTGTGAAATCTCAGACACATTTTTATTCCTCTCAGACTAATCTGAAGTGTGACTGTGAGGACAATTTGAAATAATCTAAACTAAAGCATACAGCACGGTCCATGGTGAACATACAATAAATGTTTTCTTCATTCTTTCCTTCATGGAAATCGAGAAATTAAAATATATATTACGCAAATATTTCAAAACCAAATAATTGGAACAATGCTTCCAACTTAGTAAATGATGTTGTGAAATGCACATTTTATGGTGCAGCCACTGCAGTGGGAAAAAATAAAAATGTTTTCTATATACCTCGCAAGCCAAAAAGAAAAGGAAAAATTATGTAAGGCATCAGTATTGTCACAGATGAAATGGAAGCAATGATGATCATCTAAAGTTTTATCCAGGGCCTAAGTTCCTGATAGTGGTACTAAGAATTATTTTAGAAAACATGCAATATTTAAGTAGCCCAATTTTTCAAGTCTTCAACCTATGTAAAGGTTAGTGGAGATACTTATTCAACCTTGAGCACTTCCATGAATCCTCTGACAGAATAACCAAGTGAACAGAAAATATTAGCCAAAGGCTTTCTCCCACTACGGCTGTCTTACCACCCTTCAAAGCCCTAAACAGAGCTAGTTATCTTTGGAAATACTGTTACATAATAAAAATCAATGGTTATGCCAGGGAGGAAACAAAAGAAAACTTTTACTTGTAACCTCAGATGTAGGGCCCTCTCTTCTGATAACCATCCAAGGAAACTCTATACCAAAATCCTAGGAATCAATAAAATTCAAGAAATTTAAACTGAATGGCACAAAAATGCCAATATTACCAAGGGGTTCATTAAGCTGCTACTGTCATATTGGTGGAGTTCAGTCTTCCTCCACATTTAGTCACTCATCAGGGAAGACCCTTCTAAGAAAAGAAACTGTGTTGGGTGGCACCTGTGGCTAAGTGGGTAGGGCGCCGGCCCCATATACCGAGGGTGGTGGGTTCGAACCCAGCCCTGGCCAAACTACAACAAAAAAATAGACCTGTAGTCCCAGCTCCTCGGGGGGTTGAGGCAGGAGAATCGCCTAAGCCCAGGAACTGGAGGTTGCTGTGAACTGTGTAACTCTACGGTGACGCCACGACACTCCATCAAGTGCAATAGGGCAATAAAGTGAAACTCTGTCTCTACCAAAAAAAAAAAAAAGAAAAGAAAAGAAAAGAAACTCTGTTTACATAAGTATCCCTTCTTTGCCCTCCAATAGTCTAGTATTATGATGTGAACAGGCACTTGAAGAATCAATAAAATTAAAAATAAATGAACGTAATCAACAGAACACAGCACTCCACAAAGCGATCTAAAATCTGAGTTCTCAATGAAGAGCCTGCTATCGTCACAGTATCTCAGTATCACTAATAGTAATAACCCTCTAGGGCATTATAACTTTTCAGTGGGTATCAGACATAACACAAATCCAATACAATCGGTATTAGATGTAAAACATGAACTTAGCAGCACCCATATAAAGATCAGTCACCCCGTATCTGGTATAATTATCAACATCTCACAATACACGTATTATACAACTTAAGATAAAGAAAACATTTTAACAGGGCAAATTCTACCTCTACTTAAACAAGTGCTTGAGAAGCTTCTGTGCAATATGATTTTACTTCTAGATGCCTTAACGATTAAGTCTCATTAAACCACCTTAAACTGACAGAGCCAAATATTATTTTATATACCCTACAGTATACTTTAATAATTTTGAAAATATTATTTTCACACACTCATATTCAGTCATACCCCGATTAACAACAGGAACACATTTTGAGAAATGCTTGTAAAACATTCTGGAGTGAATTCACACAAACCTAAATGGTACAGCCTGCTGCTGTTCCACAGGGCCTATTGCTCCTAGGCTACAAACCCGTACACCATGTTACTGTACTTGATGCTGAAGGCCACTGTAACACAGTGTGAGTCTTTGTGTATCTAAATAGATCTAAACATGTAAAAGGTACAGTGAAAATGCAGAAATATAATCTTACAGGACGACCTTCTTGTCTACGGTCACTTACTGAAATGACATTATGTGGGGCAGGACTGTACATAGAATCTATTGTACTCAAACTTGCAATTTCCATAGTTTCATTCTGCAATTCATTCTGTAAAAACAATTTACATAAATACAAATGTTGATGTTCTATATTTTAATTTGCCACTAACAATGCTGATGGAGAAATGAACACATAACTAGCACATACAGTAAAAAGTGGTGAACAAAGAAAGATCTCAAAGTCCAGTATTGTAACTAATATCGAACTCCATGTCCCTTATTATTTAGCATCTATCTAAATAAGTGAAAAGGATCAATAATTTGGTACAGTGATGAGTAATCTCTGTTCTTTAGGAAAATATCAGCCTGATGTTCAAAGATCTGAAATCTGGACTCACTGTGCAAATAAATTCCCGAAAGATGGAAGAACAAAGCCATCCATATGCCCTAATGAAACAGACCTGAGTGCCAAAGAAAGATCAGAATAAGGTCAATCTTCAGTTCCTCTCATTTTTCTTTATTTTTGTTTTTCTGGTAGGTTAGAGGGGTGCAAAACTGAGTAAAGCTTATGTTTCATTTGCTCTTCAAAAAGATGGTGGACTTTCCATTGCTCATGATAGGGATCTGGGTTTCATGTTTATATTTTATTACTTCAAATGAATCAGTTCATTCAGAAAACATGAAAATTGTGAAATAACCAATATTAGAAACAAAAAAATCGTGATTCAAAATGTCAGTCTGCATTTTATGATGATGAATGAAAGGTCAGAAATCTTCAGATACAGCTTGATCTACTGAAATAGTAAGAGTAGGTTGTCAAATAATGATCTAAGCTGACCTCCGGGGTTCCACAGACTAGCAGTACTTAAACGTTAGCATCTATACGGTTCACCTGGATGGTCTATTATTACACAGCTTTCCAGGATCCAGCCACGGAAACTCTGTGTCAGCAGGTCTGAGGCAGAGCCCACATAGTTGTGTTGCTAATGGGCTGCCAGGTCAGGCTGATGGCTTTGGGCCTGGCATTGACCACAGTCTGAGTAACACTGTCATCACTCTTTCTGGTTCTGCATTCCAGGACTCCATCAGAACTCAGCTCTAGTGACAGCTAAGTTACATGAAAGAATCCTAGGAAAAGTTGAGAAAAATGCATGGAAAATGAATCTTGAAATCCATCTGTCATACAGTTACTGAAACCAACACTTTAAACACTGATTTTCTAGCTCTGGTTTTGTGACACACTAGGTTATCTCCAATTATCTCCAGGGGTGATATAACAGTCTCACAAAATTAATTTTACTCCATTTTAATTTAGCAAGGTTCACATCTGGAAAATGAATGCAGAATTTGTTGGTTGAAGTGAAAGTAAAGAACAGCTGAATCCATTAACTCTGCTCCTATAACCTAAAGCTCTTTGCTTAATTTTGTTAAATTCATTAAGGATTTTGCTTTTAACTTGGACCTTGCGCCTCATTCTAACAGAGTGGCAAAATGCTATGGTCAAGTTGCAAACTATTTATGGAAGGGTAATTATAAATCTGTAAAGGCTCTGATGAACCCAGTAACAGGCAGTGGCAGGGGTGGCACCATCATTCTGTGGTTAAGGAGATAGATGACTTACACGTCCTTCCTTTTACTAATGGATTTGCTTCCAAAATGAGTTATTGACAATGAAAATGATAGTTCTTTTTTTTTTTTTACATATACAAAAGGATAGTTTTTAAAATCTGATGGTTTATGTCCACTATTTACTTTCAGATTAATTGTGTTTATTTTTTTAAAGGAATATGCACTACTTCCTGAGTGGCAGAAATCTTCCTAAAAGCAAACATAAAACATAATATCCAATGGTCTTTGCAAAAAAAAAAAAAATTGTTCTAAGTTGATGACAAAATATTTTATTATGCCCTCAATACATTTCTGTAACTAGTTATACATTTCTAATTTTGTAAATTCAATAAGACCTTAAGTAAATGCCTAGTATTTGACTGCCACAATGCTATAAGATATACGGTTTACATAAAACCAGAAAACACATTAAGAGCTCTTTTTTCTGTTGTTCTAAAAATGCTTACATTCTTCATAAGAAGACAAAGCTCATATATATATAGAAAAAATACAAGGTGCCAAACTGTCTGACACTGACTATTCCTGCAATAGAAATATAAAAAGGAGTAGTTACTGTGAGTAAGAAGATGACTGGAAAGCCTCTTGGAGGACGTGCAACTTCTACTGGACCTTTTCAATCAGAAAGCTGAGAGGATGCAGAGGCAGAAAGGCAGAGCATTGTATGAAGGAAAGCGGGAGTCAAGGGTTCCAAGTGAATGTATGTGTGAGGGAAGGGGGTCTCCAATGAGCAGCACTACCTCACTGGGACAAAGGCTACGGGCTTAACAATAGGAGAAATAGTTTCAGACAAAAAACTGCAAATCATGGGCAGTCCTTTAATAGGGCAGAAGAATTGGACTTGATTAAAAAGGCACTAAGGGGCCACAGCTGATGTGAAGCAATGGCAGCGATGTGTTGTTAATTGTTTAGGAAGATTAGACTGGTGGACTTGAGGGGTGAGACAGTCCAAGCAAGCTGAATCAGTAAGAGGAGAAACTCAGGCAAATTGACAGCTATAATTCTAGAACATGCAGTTAAGAAATATAAATCCACTGGGTAAAGACATAAATGATAAAAACATTGCAGTAATCAACTATGGGGGGAAGCGGTAAACCACAACTACAGAGAAAGAAACAGAACACAACTCATTAAATATGGACCGGAAGAAATATCTCTCTGCTGTCTCTTGCAGTAAGTTATTTCTGCACATACAAACTATTATATATCGGTTTATATGTATAGTTTGTGAGAAGGTCAATATTCACGTCACCTGGCTTTACAATAACCACAGGCCTGAAAGAGATGAAAAGCAACCTGATTTCTTACAGTTTCTCAGATTACAGACCCCTTTGATCTTAGCAAAAAGAAAAAGCAATAAATGAGAAAGAATTCACTAAATATGTGTAATGAAACAAAAGGCACGGTGTCTAAATTTCGTAGACTGCCAGTTAGCCATTTAATAAAAACTTAATGCAGACTAACCACACACAGGCCACTGTGTCAGGTGGCGTGCCTGTGAAAGCACACACAGTGAGAATACGGAGTCTGCAGGCTAGGGCAGATGTGACACAGCTGGTCTGTCTGTTTAGTTTCTGCCTGACTATTCCTACTGTTTAGCAAATTCAGCTCCCACCCTGAAGATGCCTATCTTGAATTAGTTTAGGTGGATTGATTTAGGAGATTAACTTTTGCATGTTGTTTTGGGTCATGAGTTATACTGATTATTGTTTACTATGGGTCATGGGTTCTGCCCATTATTATTTAAGATAAGGATTAACACGGTCTTCACTTTGAACTTAAATATATACAACTGTAATTTTAGAAATGGAAAAACGGAACCGTCTTGGAGAGGCCACTCCCACTGTTCTCCAGAATCCCCGCCTTCTGACAAAGTTTGGTGGCCCTATCCCCATCTCTGCATAGTGGCTGACAGTGACAGGCACCGGACCCTCTTCATCTGGTGACACAAGGACAGCACCAACATAGGTAAGCCAGCAATTTCCCCAAACACCCCCAATACATAAAAAGCTTATCCCAGTTTTCATGAACTTGAAAACTAAGTGCCAAAGGAAAATCACTTCACTCTCTGGAACAACAAAATTGCTTTCTCCTTTGTTAAAGATAAGTTTGAAGTGTAGGATGACAAGGAAAGGGGGAATTTTCCTGAAAGTAGAAAGTGTAACCAACGTGTTTGCTGCAATTAATTCCCTTTCATCAAATTTCATCAAAATTTCCACGGAAGGCATATTAAAGCCCAAAGAGATGTAATCAGACCAGGTGTTAATTACAGAAAAGGAAAAAGGGAAGGAGGGAAATAGGGTGTGCTTAATCTTTTCCCAGTGCTACATGTTCAATAGGAAAGGTATACATTTTCACCAGTTCCTTATAAACCAGATGGCATTTACATGTTCAAGTACATACCCCATTTAAATGAATCCATTGTGATTATTATAATTAAGCTCCTACCTGAAATTCATAATATAAGCCTAAACACAAACTGTGTTTTTTATTTTAATTTTGTAATCACCTAAACTACCTTGGTCACAATAAAACGCTTTTAGGTACATTCCTACATACACAAATCTACATAACAAAAGCAAACAAACAAATAAGCTTGTGAGCAACCTTGTCATTTCTACTTTTCCTTTCCACAAATTCAAATACAAAAATAAAAGGAAGTAAGAGTAGGTAACTTTAAAGCATCTTTAAAATTTTAAGTACTCGCTGATCAGAAAACTGAAAATCAGGCTTATTTGCTAAAAGGCAGAGTAAAATGTTTATGTAGATTGCTCTATGGTTCCCCAACATTTTCAACTTGGAAATTTTCTAGAACCACCCCCCAGCAAAAAAACTATTCCCTAACATGAACACATTAAACAGAACAAATTAAAAAACCTGACTAAGGAGTTTTTGCCTGAAGAATTTCAGTGACAAACTCCTACCTAGTAAGACAGGAGAGTAAGCATGGCTAATTATCTCATTCAACTCTCATCAGTTTAAAAACAATAGCACTGGCGCAGTGGTTTCTGAAACCAAAATTCCAAAAATACTTAGCAACATATTTTATTTGGCCAGATAAAAGGGTAGCAGCAATGCTAAAAACTGTATTAATACAGAGAAAAAAAGTTTAAAGCGATGTTAAATTTCACTTTAAATCTTCCATATCTTCAATGCGTAAATTCTCCTGATAAAATCCTCACATGTCCACTTTTATATTATGAAAATCACAAAAGATAGCACAGTAGGTCTTAATCCATAGGCAATTTAAAATAGTCAAAGTTTTTAAGTATCATACTGCTATGCACAGTGTTCAAAATTCAAAAGTCGTATTGCTTCTCATCTGACTGTATGTTTCATTACACATATTTAGTGAATTCGTTCTCATTTATTGCTTAAATGCGTCAGACAGAACACAGTTAAGGGATGGAACAGTAGCTATCCGTTTTATCCTCTTTGAAAGTACAGATGTTAAATGATCCTACCTCACCAGTACATGCCTACCGCAACTCTTGTTCCACTTTCCAAATACTCAGGGTTTAAAAACAGAGCAGACTGCACTTTTGATAACATCTGTTACAACAAATAACAAAAAAAGAGTGTGAAGTCTGATGAATGTTTAAACAGAACATTTTTTATGGATCAGCTAAATCTTTTCTGCTTTTTAATTAAAAGTAAAGAAAATGGAACTTAATTATCCTGTAAAGATTAGCTTGTGGGCATCTTCCTGTAAATTACTTCTAATTGAAAGCAAATTGTCAAGTGACATTCAAAGTACTGTCCTTTAAAACACAGCTGTTCTACTGCTGATTTCAGTACATTGCAGTGTTTTCCTGTTACAATAAAGCATATTTGAATATTTTAACAATTTCACTGGTTTTGTATAGATTTCCATTTAACATATCTTAATCACATTTCTTCCTTTAAAAAAGTTAGCATCCTTCTACGATTCGCAGCATCTTCAACTAGCCTACCTTAAGTGCTCGCCACCGAGGTTCACTTTTTTTATTTTTTATTTTTTTGCTTAAAGTACTACTATATCTAGACAGCCATGGTCCAGGAAGTGGGTGATTATACTCACTCAAATACTGTCAAAATTAACTGTTTGTGATATCAACATGTTCATTCATGTTTTAAAATGCGTTAAAAGTTTAAAGAAATTCATACTAGAAACTGAAAACAAGCAATTCTTCAGAATTTAACACTGAACAAATAACTCCAGTCCTTTCCAGTATTTTACACCAGATACCAAAGGGCAATATGAAGACAGTTAACATAGGAGTTCTAATGCTAGACTTTCACATGGTGACTGATAAGGAAATGAGGACCATAAATGCATTAACCCGCTCAAATGTTTCTGCTTCTATCCATTTATGTATTCATCTATCCACCAATTATTCTTAATTAGCTGCTATTGCCTAGTTCTGTACTCAGCTCTAAAGACATAGCAAGAAATGAAAGAGACAGAATCCCAGTTCTAATGGAATTTACACTGCAAAAGAGGGGAAAAGAAAATGAATCCTAGATAGTTTTTGGTGACTGAAAATGTTTAGGTTCCTGTACATGGGTTGTTTAAAACAATCCAAAAAAAAGGAAGGAAGGAAGGAAGGAAAAAAGGGAGGGAAGGAGAGAGGGAGGAAAAGACTTTGGCTGTATGGAGCGCATATTTCAGCTGATGATAGTGCTTTGAAGAAAAATATTACAGGGTGGTGCCTGTGGCTCAAAGGAGTAGGGCGCCAGCCCCATATACCAGAGGTGGCGGGTTCAAACCCAGCCCCAGCCAAAAACTGCAGAAACAAAAACAAAAACAAAAAAAAAATTACAAAGTATTTTAACAGGAAGGAGGCACTATACAAGGGTGAGAAACCTTTTCTCACTATATAAGGGTGAGAAAACTTTTCATGTTGGAAGGCCACATTAATTTAGCTATAATCAAATAAGACCATGTTTATGAAACTTCAATATACTCACAAATGTATATTATTTTGTAAAAACCTATGTATTTAATAATTTCAAAAAATGAAAACTCTTTCTTTTTTTAAAGTCAACTAACCTTCTTACAACTTTGTTGTCTGCTCTCCGTTGCAAAGTATTTGACTATTTGGATGCAGCACAGAGGTCCACAGTTTCAGTTGATCCTCTAGATGGTGATCAGTCATTTGTGACCTTAAGGACATCTTGATTTGGTTAGGTAGGAGAATGTAGAGTCATAGCATTTCGGTTAAAAGGCAAAAAAGCAGTTTTCGGGCATGTTGCCGAAGGTGTGGATATTCTACTTCATTTTTCCTTATTTCAATTGGATCTTTCTTATTTAGCGTCAAACAATGACTTTAAAATGTCATCTACTGAAAGCTCAACCAATTCCATCTGTAGTTCTTTAGGTGCTTTGGTGATATCAACTAGGCAAACCTGAAATGCTAATTTGAGTGTGGCGTGCTGATTCTCAAAGTCAGTGAACCTTTAATTGTATTCTCCAATTAATAGGTCTATTACAGCTGTGCATTCTTCAAATGATTTACATATATCCTCCTGCTCATCAATGGCCTTTGCTCACTGGAAAAAAATATTCATCCAAAAATTTCTTTCGAATAAGAAGTATTTTGAAAAAAGATAGCTTTTTGCCAAAATGCTTGGCTGTTTTGCCACATAGCATTTATTGTCATAGTTTTACCATGCCAAGAAAAAACAAAATTCAAATCTATCACACGGATGTACTGCATTCCTATAGAAATCGTCTTTCAGTTATTTACACAGCTGATTCTGTTTTTCACAAAATTTAACTATCTGTTTAATTTTAGTTAACACCTGTCCCTGTGACAGCCATCTCACTTTAGAAAGATAGAGCAAATCCACACTGAACAACTCATCCTTCAACCTTCGCATGTTATGCCACATTTACACAAATATGTTAATAATTCTTAAAACGTCGCAAAGTGTTGCTTAAAATACAGTAGTAGCTTTGGCACAGAGATGTTGCTGAAATAAGATACAATGAAAAGAAATGAGAGCATCTGGATCTGTTAATAGTTTCTTTTTAATCTGTGCAATGAACCCTTCATGTTTTCCTGTCATGGAAGGTTCACCTTCTGTTTATAAACTCACTAAATTTGCCACACTTTGTTCAATTTCACATCAGTATCTTGAACGTTATTGATGATATCTATTCCCCATGCCCTGTGTTCACAGAGTGCTCAAAATAAGTAACTCTTCAGAGCAAAGAAAATCTGTAATGACCCAAACGAAGTAGAAAACTTGCACTGTGTCAGTAATGTCCGTTGATTTAGCCAAAGCAGATGAATAATATATTTTTCCCTTTTGAAATACTGCTTGAAGTTGTTCTGTTAAATAGAAGACTAATCTGCTGCCAGTCAGCTATTGTTCATCTTGAAAAAGGCAGTTGTCTGCACCTTGAAATGTTGTGGGGGTCTAAGTATCCTACAATTTTGACAATGCATTTTTTCATAATTTCTATATCACTGAATACCTTTCCTAAGTTTTTCCAAATACATAAGCTACTTTATAAGTTGCTTCAGTGGTCTTATTTCTAGATCTTATTGCTGCTTTTGCTTTTCATCTTTTAATTTCTGCAGTAATTTTAATTTCACACCTCTCCTAATTTATAATAAAATGTTTGTGGTCTTTGTGAGTGTAATTACACTGATAAGCATGGAATTTCTTTAATGTTGGTATTGCTGTATCACAAAGCAAGTAGATCTTATCTTTAGCAGAAACAAGATAATATTGCAGTTACCAATCCTCATTAAAGAATCCGTTTTCTTTCTTCAGCATTCTCTTCGGCTTCCTTGACATGATGGGCTGTTCAGAAGACAGAATTTAAAAAGTAATGTCCAACTGTGCAACTACTCACAAGTTCCACCTCAAATGGAAACACAATACACCATGTCGAAAGCTGGTAACAGGCTGGCATACTTGATCCCCATAAACTCTCACCAACCAGCTGCATGTAGTACAGGTCCCAGTCAGTTAAGGAACTGAGAACTAAATCCTGAGTACAACAGCCATCAATTTAGCCCTTCTGGATTACTAACATTCTGTCAGTCCATCTGGGAAGATTATTTTGTTGAAACTTATTTTATTCTGTGGTATTTTAAATATGTTAATTTTAAAAATAAAATAAGAATATAAAAGACAAACAAAAATGTATTAATAAAAATAAAAGGATTTGTTCTATAAAATTTGGATTCGGCCAAATCCACTGAATCCACTGACGACATTTAATGATCCAGAAGGAAACATGTGGCCTTAAGACCTCAGGTTCCCCACCTTTGCTCTGCCCCATACAGACTGGATGGCCAAAAGGACTTTCCACTAAGGTGGCATCTGAACTCAGCTCAGAGTGAATTCATGAGTGACAGGAAGACAGCATGAGAGTACAGGAGAAGTCCCTTCAGAAGAACTAGGAGGAATTTTTATAGTCCAAGAAAATAACATGAGGAAGGCTAAAGTTAGGAAGGTAAAGGATTATTAACCATAATGTTTGAAGATTTGAATTTTTGCTTAAACAGTAACATGATTTAAACCATAAACCCAACTAACACCTGCTTTCCTTGCCTATGTGAGTGAATCATGTTCTCCAGCTGTGCATTTAGCTCAAAGCCTATACAATATTCATCTTATTTTTATATAATGATATAATGGTCTTCTCCAAAGTAAAATAATCAGTGTGACTTGTCCTATCACTAGCTGGCATAGGTAAACAGAACATAGGTAAGAAAACAGCCAGGCAGACGTGCAGATAAAGTTTAATTAAATATTAACACTGAAGGGCAGCGCCTGTGGCTCAAAGGAGTAGGGCACCGGCCCCATATACCAGAGGTGGTGGGTTTAAACCCAGCCCCAGTCAAAAACTGCGAGGAAAAAATAATAATAAGGATGGTAAATACAGGAACTTTTGGATGTTTTTTGAATGCATGTTGAAAGAATTAAAAAACAATATAAAAAGAGTATTAACTTGTTTTCAAATTAAAGTCACAGTCTTCCATAGTGTTGAAATAATGTGGGCTCATGTGTGTCAATATTATAAATACCATTAATTACCTTTAACAAAATTCCCTCAAGAAGGTTTAGAAAAATCTGTGTCATCACATAAAATATAATTGGGGTTGTTATTATACAGAAAATATACACTTAAAAGCACATGATGAAAGAAACAAGAATATCTTAATTAGGTATTTAAAAGCTGTCAAACTAAGCTTCTGCTTTGGGTTCAAAATTAAAATGTCTTTTTTATGAAGAAACATTTATACAATGTAGCAATACATGAAATCAACACAACACTATCTGTTGTGTATCAGAGGCTTAGTTACAAACTTGAGTAAAATTTAGGAAATGAGGCAGCAATTGCCTCATTTTGAAGCCCAGCAAATTAACTGGGCTTCAAAAAAATCATTCTGAATCGGTGGCTTTATCACTTCAGCACTCAACCACCTGAAGGGCTTGTTAAAACACACATTCCTGCTCCATCCATGTAAATATGAAAGAGGTAAAGTCTCCATCTTAGTAAAGTGTCTCAAGAATGGAAGAAAAAGTACCCAATGTACTCACCCTTATTATGAAACTAATGTAGGACCTTCACATGAAATCTATAACCCAGTTACAACCTAAGAATAGGGAGAAGGGGGAAAGGGGGCGGGGGAAGGGGGAGATAGGTGGAGGGAGGAGGATTAATGGGATTACACCTGCGGTGCATCTTACAAGGGTATATGTGAATCTTAGTAAATGTGGAATGTAAAGGTCTTAGCAAAATAACTAAGAAAATGCCAGGAAAGCTATGTTAACTAGTGTGAGGAAAATGTGTCAAACGGTCTATGAACCAAGTGTATGGTGCCCCATGATCATACTAATGTACACAGCTATGATTTAATAAAAAAATTAATAAAAAAAAAAAAACACATTCCTGGGTCCCACCCATCAAGATTTTTAATCTTTTAAGACTGAGTGTAGTTCAAGAATGTGTATTTCTTTTTTATTTATCTATTTATTTTTTACTGTTGGGGATTCATTGAGGGTACAATAAGCCAGGTGTGTTTCTAATGAGCTCCCAGGGAAGGCTAATGCTGTTAGGTTCTAGAAAAATGCTAACCTTTTAGATAAAAGAATTTTTCCATTAATTAAATAGTGAAAGTTTTGCTTTAAATATAAAATCGAAACAATGCAATCCAAAAGGGAAGATGGCCTCCATCATTTACACAGCAATAATTTTAAGTATGCATTTTTAAGAAATATCTAGTTCATGAAATATTCTTCCCTCTTAATATCCCAGATGTTTTAATTTACACTTTTTATTGGCAGATCTGTAAGCCAAATTGAATCAACAGAGTGACTACAATCGCATGGCAATTCTAATCCCAGTGAAAAGATTCTGAGTCAGGACCTCTTCTTTAAGCACAAAGTTGGATTTACACCTAAATATTCTAGTTAAATTTGATGCATAGTCACCCTTCCATGCCTGAGGGTTCTACATCTTAGAATTCAACCAACTGTGGACTGAACAGACACATACACACCGATTAAGAAATAACAATACAACAATGAAAACTTTATAAATTTTAAACTATTATAACACAACTAATTTAATAGTTTACATTGTTTTAGGTATTGTAAGTAATGCTAAGATGATTTAAGATACGGAAGGATGTGCCTAGGTTATATGGAAATACAACAGTACTAGACCATTTTATATCAAGAACTTGGGGCCTGGCGCCTATAGCACAGTGGTTAACGTGTTGGCCACATACACCCAGGATGGTGGGTTCAAACCCAGCCAGGGCCGACTAAACAACAATGACAACTACAAAAAAATAGCCGGGCGTTGTGGTAGGCATCTGTAGTCCCAGCTACTCGGAAGGCTGAGGCAAGAGAATCGCTTAAGCCCAAGAGCTTGAGGTTGCTGTGAGCTGTGATGCTACAGCACTCTACTGAGGGCAACAGAGTGAGACTCTGTCTCAAAAAAAAATAAATAAATAACTTGGCAGCCTTAGTAGGGGGTCCTGGAACCAATTTCTGATGGATATTCACGGACAACTCTATATTTCACAACTTTGAAATAAGATAGAATATGGTGATTTTTTTTATTAAATCATAGCTGTGTACATTAATGCAATTATGGGGTACAATGTGCTTGTTTTATATTTGAAATACTTTCATTATATCAGGAAAAATTTGACAACATTGTATATTCCAAAAGCTACCAATAAGTAGATGAATCAATGAATGAACATACATTATGCAAATATAATGAATTACCCATTAACATAATAATGTAATCATTTGCTCAGTGCCCAAAAGATAATAGGATTGTCTACTGAGGTTTTTCTCTGCTCTTGCCCTTTCTTTTCCTCCTTCTTACCAATAACCTTGCACTGTCTTCAACTTTCAGCTCAAAATTCATTCAATACAGAGCCTTTGTTTTGAACTTCAATCCCTTTATTTATCTGATTGATTACTTCTTCTATGACTATTTTCACTAATCAGGTATCTTATAAACTTTAAATTAGCATCTTCTCTGTCCTTTTTAACTTCAGAACACCCAGGACAAATGTTCAATGAGGAGCAGATCGTCATGTTTCTTTCCATTTCAAACCCTATCCCTGGGCCAGGAAATCATTCCTACACACCTGAATTGCTGTAACAGACTTCCAGAAGTTGCCTCCCTTCAGCCTCTGAACAAGTTAATGTCTGATGATGTCACTTCTTGTTTAAAACCTTATATTGATATTCTAGAATTGCTAAAGAGGTAGGAACTCTTGGAAGCCTAATACCAAATGTATAATTTTTTTCTTTATCCTCTCCTCCTGTACCCTCATCCCCCCAAAGTATATATCCTTTAATCCACTAATCTTGCTTAAAACCTAAAATACATAAATGACTACAAACTCTAGTCAAAATGCAATCAGGGTAACCTGGCTTATTGTACCCTCAATGAATCCCCAACAATGAAAAAAAATAAATTAAAAAAATTAATTTATTTATTTAAAAAAATTGGAAACTATCCGAATGCCTTATAACAAAATCTTTCAATAGACTATAATATAGCAGCTGAGAGCGGAAATGCAAAATAAAAATCAAGATGACCATGTAGGAAGAAATGGATACAATTACTATATCAGGGTAGTTAGGTGTATTTTTTGCTTCTATTATTTTTGTAAATTAGAATTAGAACATATCAAATACTTTCTCATCTTCTATATCTTCATCTATGGAGTTATATAATGTATGCTGTGTGCCTTTTAATTTAGAACGATGATGCAGAGTTTCTATAATGTCTTAAATAATCATTAGTTTCATTATGTGCACTTGAAAGGGGACATAAACTCTTCACTGAGAATTTCAGCAAAGGTTGTAACAAAGCAGAGTTTCTGGATAACCATCAGTTAAGCTCAATTAATCAAAACACGCTGCAGTTCATTCCAGATTTTACCTTATATTGTGTACAAGGATACCTAAGAGCAGATGGTTTTGTTGTGGCTTTCTTTTTGTTACAAGGTTTGTACACAATGACAGACCACATTACTCCAGGCCCTCATAACTGAATGGGAATGGAGCAGCTGAAGTTTAGGCCATTCCTTTGAAAAGGAATGTCTTCCAGCTATTTTTCTTTCTTGTTATATTAAATTTCCTAACAGATCTAAGTATGGATAAATAAAAGCCAGAATAGCTTCATGACTGATTTATTCTCACTTCAGAATAAAAAAGAAAATCCGGTAACTAATCAGTTAATATTAATGCATTCAAAGACTTTGCCCGTCGACCCAATAATAGTACAACCTTGTAGTGGGACAATTTAAACTCAGACTCCTTGGGCTCATTTATCATCTTTTTCTGTAAACCCGTAACAGTTCTTTGGAATTAAGGAAGAAGATAAATGGATCTGTAGAAAACAAATATTTACAAACCTTTTGAAAATGACGTTTAAGTAGAAAAGGAAATATTCCATTATCTATGCTGAATGAGAATCCACACACAGGGTCAAGCAGAGTGTGTGCTGTTTAACCTCATAATCATTTGCAAATAAAACTATCCCAGATTTCAGACTTAGAAATGAAATTCCAAATGCTAGTCTTTTTTTTTTTTTTTTTTTACCTAATTACACAGGGAAATGTTAAATTCCTATTTTAAAATGGGCTACCCAATATGTTGATCATTTAGCAAGACTTTTATGGCTTTGCCATTGTGACCCTTACCCTTGAAAAGAAATGGACAGGTGGTAAAATGCAAAAACATTAAAGGTCAATTCTGATCCCTATGTTTCACATGGTCACAACACACTTTAATTAATAATATGCTTTTCTTCATAACCAGAATAAGGAACATTTATTATAAAAACAATAAAGTATTTTGAAAGAAGTAATACAATCAATAATCTTTCACTTTGGTTATAGAGAAAAAGGACAGAAACAAACAGATGAGCATTTTGACCCCAGCCAGCCGTGATGAAAATCTGACAGGTGTCACACAATGAGCAACTAGAGAGATAACACAGAATCCCTCCCCAGGACTGCTGCAAAAGTAATTCAAACCCTTAAATGGAAGATTATGAATCTTGAGTCTTTAAGACTTCATTAAATAATATCTACAAATGCAAAGCAAAGAATACTTAGCACTGTACAAATATAAACAATACCACTTTCTATTATTTGTTAACATTTATTTGGTGCTTGTTACATCATTAATCTATCTACACAGACTGATGTGATTTGTGAGGGTCTCAAAGAACTAACAAAAAAGAAGAACTGATAGAACTTGCTTCTATCCACTGATTTTTTTCCCCCAACATTTAAAATATTGCGCGCGCGCACACACACACACACACACATACACACACACACACACACACACACAAAACGTCCTTAAGTTGGATAGGAGTATTTTGGAAAAGTCAGTCAATAATACTGCATTAAGATAATTTATTAGAGTAGACTGTGACTTAAAACCTTAGTGCAGTGGGTTTTTTTTTCCTTTATCATTTGTGTTTTGTTTGTTATTATTATAATATGGTAAACATGTCCAACGGCTGCAATATGTTTCTCCAATTTAAATATGAGTGATAAAAAGAGGCAACTAATTTGAAATTTAAACACTTGAATAAGCTGGAGGGGGCAGAAAACAGAAGCTGTAAGAGAACATAATGGAATGGAAATTGCTCTAACTAACCGAGTGATAGGGCACAGCCTTTGACACAGGCTGTGTCTCTAAATGAAGTAGAGGTATGTCACATGCCACCTGGGGTTGTGCGGGTCACTGCTGGTTTGCCCTGCCACTCACTCTGGCCCATACCTGCTCCATATTACTAAATGTTGGCACCTTTAGTCATCATAGTTTAAATAGACCCTCTTGGTGACAGGAGAGACCGAGTACTCTGAACTGGGGCTTTGTCTGAGTTTTCACACGTTTCATATTGAATATGCCTTTATTTTTCACATCAAGTTTTATGAATGTATCTTATTAGTGTCATGCAATAAAAGTAAAGTACCTTGTGAGGCTATAGCAACTCTAAGTTAAATCTTACGAGGTATGACAAAGAAGGTTTTTATTGACATCAATGAGTAGTACTTTTATGTTTCATATAGGCTTTAAATTGGCGATCAGGACAGTAGATTTTTACTGTTAAAAAGAATAATCACACTTAGATTGAAAACTTCCAGGAAAGTGTATGTATACAAATAGCTTTCAATAAGTTTCCTTTCTGATACCTAAGGGTTTTCAGGGGGAGTTTATAGTATCCAAAATTGTCTCAAGCTTCCAATAACCACCCTTGCTCAAATAAGTAAACCAAAGTCCACAGTTATGATTCCCACGAGTCTCCATTGAAAGCCACAGGGCTTCCTCTCCTGACACCCTATTCTGCAAGACGCCTATGGCAGCATCTGGTTTCCTGAGATGATGGACTAGACTATAATCCACCTGAGGACAGGAACCACAGTTCAAAATCGACTAGCACTTACTATTTATGTTGACCCATCAGCAGGCATTCCCACTTACATGATCTCATCTTACTCAGCGTGGAATCCTTCCATGTGGCAGCAGAAGTCCTTTCACGGATAAAATGGAGTTATAAAAGAGCTCCTCAAACCTAGTCCAAATACTGGCTCTGTCAACTGCAGTGTGACCCAGAACAATGTCTGTAAAATGGGGTTAATCGCACCTGTCCTACATAAAGTACTATAATGCAGATCAATAACATAACAAATTAAATTAAATGCATATGAAGTGCCTAACAGAAACCTTAGTATATAAGATGGCTCCCAATAAAAGGTCTTTTTTCCTTTTTCAAGAAGTAATATGTAACACACACATATAGTATCATAACTGCTTATCCCTGGTACCCACGGGCTATGATAAATGAAGGAAATAAATGTTTATTGCATTCACCTCCTAATAATTTTAATTTCATATATAGCACTTAAAACCATCATGTCAAGAACTACATCTCTTTATTTATCAATTCAAATGTCAACATTTCTATGCCGCGACAGTATTTACTGCCTGTTTTCCTTTTGTTCTTGTTTCATCAAATTATTCAAGTACTTGACAGTTTTGAATATGTGGCTTTACATAGAAAATATTTATTTTAAAAATTAAATGCTAAAATCAGAGGAAAACAGTATTTAGAAACATTGTATGCAAACATAATAACAACATTGATTTTTAAATATAAATGGAAAAAGATAATAGTACATTTGAGGAAATAATCACCAAATCCCATTTGAGATTTAAAAACAGGTCTACATGGCAAAAATATATGATGCGTTCTAGAATTATAGCAATGTTACTATAGAACATTTGTATTCCAAACATTTGTAATACAATTTCTGTATTACACCAATCTCAACAATGGAGACAAAAAGGGACCTACATTGGATCCATTGTTCTTTTCTGCACCACTTATGTTTGGACAAGCTAGAAAGTTTTTTTTTTTTTTTTTTTTTCCTTTTGATCCAGTCTGCTTCACAAAAGATCTGAAAAGATCATCTACTAAATGGCCAAGTTCCTGAAGGAAGCTTTAAAGAAGCAGGACCCTCCCTTGACAGAAGAAGCAAAGCTCCTCTACCCGGGAATTCACAGTCATGGCCCAGCTCCTGACTTGGTCACCTTAGAAATCTTTTTGAAAAGGACCCCAATAAATTACGGATGTCAAGACAGTACCATGTTCCACATGACTGCCTTCCAAGAAATGGAAAGAAAAGTAACATTGGCTTTTGGCAAAAAGGTGCAAAAGATAATATATTTGGAGAATACATAGAGAAAAGCTCTAGACTGTCTAAAGTATAATATTTGGTAACCTATTATTATAGATTACAGAGAGTACAAATTCTTTTTTAGAGATACTCAAACTGTGTCAGCTGGCTTCACTAGATTGGATGTCAAAATGAACTAAATTTGTAATGTCAAAGTGGTCTTATCACTATACTATAAAATGTATTGGCATTTCCACATATACATTAGTTTCCTAATTAGTATTATGTACACCATCCTACTATCCTTTTAGCTTTTCTGTGGGGATAATATACACATCGATAAGATTATAATGCCATAATAATATGAATTTCTTAAATCTCAGGGATCACAGACACTGCTGGTCTTATTTTCTCATTGCTGTTTAAAATACTCATTTCTTATTTACTAATAAAAATGTACACACGTAAACTTGTACATTTTGTATTTTATATCATTTTTAATTATTTCAAGTACACAGTTGAATCTGTAATAAAACTGCTCAGATTCACCCACTACATTGTACATAATTTGAAGAAAGATAATGCCTTGTACCTATTTCTATCTGTGCCATATAGAATCATGCCATATACACAAATGTTGGCAAAATATATATATACACACACTTTAAGAAAGGAAAAAAACTGTATTAAAACTGTCATCTCAATGTACACTGATAATTTTCATCTTGTATATCTTTTTAAATGAAGAAATCAAACCTGACTTGAGTGTTACAATTTTAATCCACCTTTTTTCCTTTTTTAAAATGTGTGTACATTTTTCACCCTCATATGTGTGTGTGTGTAAATTATGTTTTTTTTTATTTATTTATAAAAGGGGCACACAAGTATAGATACAGGTGTTAAAGGGCCTGAAGCTTACATATGTGGGTGGCCTCTGCAAAAGGAGAACACACGATTACAAATACATTAAAGTGAATGGATGGAATGTATGTACGAAAGTGAATATACACCTGGGGAAATCTCAGAAAATTACAAATGTTCCAAATTTGACAATTATATTCCCAGCTCAATTTCTCCTTACCAAAAACCTAATAATTCCTATGGCCCTTCTGAAGTGTGGCAGAAAGTCAAAGAGAGAAGATTTAGCAGTCTTAAACAACTGTAACTAAAATATTTTCATTCTGTGTATTTTATAAAAATTTAAGACCAGCTAAACATACTGCCTCAGTCCCTCCCAAGGGTCCTGAGCTTGAGCTTTTTGAGCTTCTGGGAGAACTGGTTGTTGCTGACACGGAGACATGACGAGGAGTTGATAGGTACCAGTTAAATCCTTTTGAAACTGAACCGAACAAGACTCAAAAGCTTCCAGGACCCATCTAGGATGAAATCACTCAGGAACCTATCCCTATTTTACCCCTTAACTCCTTAATCTCCATTCATCCCCACCTTTCAAGGACCTACTAAATAATAAATGGACCAAGTGATAATCCAGGCAAACCTTCACTTGCATGCTTCCAGGGACAGACAACTCTCTACCAGGCAAAGATAGCCATGCCATTGGAACAGCTCTAACTGTTCTACTGATGCTGAATTCAAATATCCTTTCAGCGTGTAGAAGGCAGACCCAGAATGCCCTTTGAAATTAAGAAAGCTAATACGTTTTCTATGTGAGTTCCTCAGCTATCTGAATATAGCCCTTATATATAACACACTTTTTTTTTTTTTTGGCCTATTAAAGATCCTAAGTTCCTGCAGTTACTGCCTGTTATCCTACATTTGGATGGCCCAAAGGTAGTTGAGTTTTAAGGACATGACATTAAATGTGTTACCCAAGATGTGCCAGGCCAGTGCAAAGGACAGCAGGGCTCCTGTCAACTGCCTCACACCCCACAATGGTTCTGGACTACAGCTTCCGTTGAAACATCTATGAGGCTTTAATGTTAGCAGCAAATAAGGTTCACTCTCTCCATCCTGGACTGACACAATGAAAATCTACAATGTTTTTTTAATGAAAATCTACAATGTTATTAAATGTTCACCAAGACTTTTAGGACATCATTCTGAACAGAATTTTGAAAGTTGATCTTGTTAATTGATGTTTCCCTTTAGGTGACATAGTAAAACATACTTAAGCAAAAATAATTGGAGATTTTCAGCCATGTATTAAGTACGTTCACTCTCAGCCTTTAGCCCTTCAGTGTACTTCCAGATAAGTGATATATTTTTATTGGGTTTTGTACCAGACCCAGCAGTTTAGGAATGACAGGCGTTGGAAAAAGTTTACTAAGAAACCCAGAAGTCTATTACTCCACATGTGGCAGTGTTAATATACAGAAGAATAAATAATACAGTAGAATCTCTTTAAGTTGACCACCCAATGGACTGTAACAAATTGGTCAACATATAGAGGTGGTCAACATAAGGCCTAGGCCTCCTGTATTGGTACATACATGTGGTGCAAGTCTAGTCCATGAAAATTAGGTCAACTTAAGGAGGTGGTCAGTGTAAGGAGGTGGTCAACTATGGAGGTTCTGTAGTTTGTAAAAATGGAAGTGGATAGTTCACTTTCACATAGAATCATCACAATTGTAATTGATAAAGAGAAAGCAAGTCTTATTCTTTTATTTTTTTTCCTTATTGGTTTGTCTGAGGAGGGTTGTTAGTTTGAAATAAATATAAGTTGAGGACTTCCATTCCCCTCTTTGGGGTTCTCCAGCCTTTTCTCTATGGTTTTCTTATTTAACTTATTCTCCTAGATAAACAGGCAAGTCTAAATGAAAATATCAATGCCCTATTATTAGTAAGTATCCAAATGTCTCAGGCATTTCTCTTGAATTCATCTGCTCTGAATCATTGTCATTTTCTAAATTATCCAGTTTGCAATCTGTTATTCCCTTCTTTCTAGAAAGATTCTTCCAGAGTTCTTTTGGAGCAACTGTTCTTACGAATTCCTAGATATTTTATAAAAGAATATGACACCACCTGCTCTTACCTCGTAATCCCTGTTGGCTGAATCTGAATGAATGATTCAGCACAGATCATCAACTTGACTTTCTCAAAACATTTTGACATTATAACCAGCATATGTGGGAAAAAGGTTACTATGAATCAGATTTCTTTATAATCTCCATATTAATGAAAACAGAACAATTAAAGCATTATTAAGTGCGGATATGTGTTTAAAGAGTACTGTCAACTCCCATCTGAGAAGACACTTACTAGAAATCTTCAAAAACATAAAACTCTATGCATTTGTAGTTTTGTTTCTGCCCCTTCCCCAAGTTCTCCCTGAGCATTTTAGTTTTACATTTACTAATACTGGCAAATGCCCAGACCATTTCAGTTGGTGGTTGCCATATGAACAACCTGCAAAGAAATTATTCTCCAAAAGCACAATAAACCTTTTGCCTACAGTATAAAATTATAATAGTCAGAAGGTGCTAGATGCCACGTGGTCAACCAGAGCTCCACATGGTTCTAAAGTCACACATTCCCGCCTATATTGAGCAGTGATGCATGGTGTATAAAATTAAAAAGAAGTGGAATTAACATGGCTTTCAACCTAAACATTTCATTGCTACTCCAAAAGTAGCGATAATGGTCAAATTAGTAATTTCCTAGAGTTACCATTTAATCATATATATGTATATAAAGATTAATATAAAAGCGTTATATTATTATATTAATAATGCTTTTATATTGTTAACATTACAATAGCACATATGCAGTATCATCACACACATAACTTGTATATTGTACTATTACCATACAATAACAATATACATGTTATTGAATAGTAATAATACATTGTTAATACTGTTACATATACTGTATAATATAATAATACAATATAATATTATATTGCAGAAACTCTCTCCCATAATATGAACAGAACAATGTAATTATCAGTGTGATTGTCTCGTTTCCCATTAGTTGAAAATGCTCAGGTAAATACCATATAAAGAAATATTAATACAATGTCTAAAAAATCAAGGAACATTGGACTGGGTTTTCTGAGAATCTATACCATTTTAGTTAGAACCACAGATCTCTTCTAGAATGGAGGCCCAGTGAGAGTGCCTTCTTGTCTGCCTCAGTAACTATTAATACATTATCCCAAGAACCTAACTTCATTTCTAACATATATGCTCAAACAATCGTTCAATAAAGTCTAATGTCTGATCCACCCCATATTTAAGCTGGATCACTGGAAGATGGAGTGGATCAAAATCTGGGAAACACATGTCTCTCACCCATGACGAGAGTTCCCAACAATTTTCTCAAGGAAAGATATTCATTTCATTGTTCCTCATCAACAGTACCAAGTTTAAGAAATTGTTGTCTAACAGATAGTTCTGGACTGGTCTCAGCAGTCAGTCTTTGTCATAATGCCCCATTTGGATTTTTTCATGATGCTTACGCTAATCAGAAATTGCACTGTACAGTCTTTGTGTTTTGAATGCCTGTTGCCCACCTCTAGAACACAGGTTCTGCAAGATAAAAGATGCTCCCTTCCTAGTTACCATCAACCTCCACACACAGAACAGCACTAGGCAGATTCAGAGAAGGATCACAATACACATTTGTTAACAGAATAAATAAAATTACAGAAAATGTATTTCCCAATTAGAAGTCTCCATTGTTCATAAGACACAATGTCAATAAGTTTGGGGAAGAAAAGAAGAAAAACTACATCATTAAATGGAATTTTTTATTTAAAGTAAGCTATATTCTGAGTTTAGGAACATTTAAACAGGAATTCTAAAATCAAGAGATGTATTTTGGTTTCTTAAAATTAATCAAAGATATATGTTGTTGCCAGAGTTTCTCATAGTGTGGAATAGCAATGCCATCTGATTGTACAATAAATTCCAGGACCCATAAGTAAATACAGTATTTTAGTTGTTCGGGTAGGTTTGTGAGTGGTAACTCTCCAATTTTTCCTGAATGTTTAAACACAGAGACATTAGCTACTGACCTCAATAGTTTTTAGATTAGGAAATACACATGCAGTTACATCTACTCTCATTTTACAGGTGAAAATTAAACTAGGACTCAGGTTCAGCAATTCTAGATAATCCTGAGATTATTATTCTAAAGAACTCTTTCCATTTTAATCATGAAAAACACTTTGTACGGTGCATAGAACGTTAAGAGGAGCTCAATAAATGCTAGTTCTCTTTATTCCCAGATTTATATTTTCTGGCAATAAGTCAACAAACAAACAAGAAAACATTTCAGAGCCTGTCATGGATCTTAAGTTAACTGTGTGGGTCTTTACAATTTCCTTTATAGCATCCATTTTCATGCCATGAAGAGTCGCAGTGAGGGAAACCAAGAAGTTTCACGTGGAAATTTTGCTCCTTTAAATCTCAAAGTAAGTTTTTACACTGAAAGATGATTGTTTTTAAAAATTAAACAAAAGGGGGTGAGAGTGGCAGATGTGAACGAGAGAGTTGTCAACCAACTCTCTCAGTAGCTCAGCAGGATCATCAAGCTCTAGATTTCATTTTAGCCCACACTGCTGAGTTCAACTCTGATCTGACTACTAGCCTGATTTTTGGACGTCTGTTTGCAGACACAGTAGAATTATCAATCCGAGCAGACACACAATCTGGGTCCAATGTCACTTCTCCTCATTATGTTAATAGTTAATACATGCAAATGAAAACACTCTAGCAATTTGATTTCTTTGAAGATAGTTTGCATATTGTCTTAGCCATAATGACTGTACACTTCTCTCAGCCTCCATTTATGCAAGGGTAGTGTAGTTCATTTTTATCAGCTCAAGTTCATTTTGGCTGCTATTCGAATGTATGCGCATGTTTCTTTTTTACCTTTCTCCTAATTACCATTCAGGTACCATAAGCAGATTTTTCATGCTATTGGTGTTTTTCTTAATTAAGAAACAAATGAATTCTCCCTAGCAAAAAAGATGGAACAACAGAATAAGATGCCAGGGGCTGATGTTCTGTTTCTTAATTGAAGCAGTTCTATTGTTCAGTGTGGGTAGTGAGGGGGCAGAAATGTCATAAGTGTAGAATGTTAATAGTACAAAAATAACATAAAACTACTTTTAAAAATAAAGAGGGAATACAAAAAAAATGCTGTAAGAGCTTGGAAAACACAGATTTTTATCCACATGTTAATTCTGACAGAAACAAAGTGGCTTCATTTACAAATCCCTCACACTTAGAAAGCCTGAGGTTCTCACCTCGGTCCTGGGAGATATGTCTGCTCTTCTCTGCTGGCCTAGTTAACTGCATCCTGCTTATTTGCTCTTCATCAATTAAGGAGGCACCCAGGGGAACAATTTGTTTCTTTAATTTGTGAATAAACCATTTCTATGTTAATTTGCATTCTTCTTTTTCGACCCACAGTAAAAGCTCCATGTCCCATCCATATATTCAATATGCAGTACTACAACCTTAAAATAAGGTGCGTGCAAATGAGCAGACAAATTTTGCATTTCTCTGGAGTGATGGTGAAGGAATCACGACTTTCGTAGTGAAATCTTTTACTCACTACTGATGGCACAAATCTGGGCTAGTGAATGGCATAAAAGGTTACATATTTTGTCTTTCTTTTTTTTTTTAAGGCAAGCATGAAACAAAGTTTACTGCAGAAGAGAAAGACAGGTTTACAGAGTAAGAAAGCTTACAGAGCGGGGTACATTCCCCAGAGACAGCAAAAGGGCCTCCACTGCCAGGGCAAGTAGGCCAAGGGGCCTACATATTTTTTCTTTAATAAAACCTATGAATAAATATTCTGTCATTCATGCCTTTGTTCCTTTCTCAGATAACTAAATTCCCACCTTTATTTAACTTAAACTTTTTTATCTGAAAATCTATTACTATATTTTATAAATCAATGAAGATTTAACAAGAGGCTTCTTACACAGTAAAGTGTTTTTCTGACAGGGAAAGAACATTATAAAATATGGTCTTTAGGTATCAATTTCTAAATTACTGAGTTCCCCCTGATATTGATCCTAATTGCTATCTTTCAGGTCCCTGAGCTATATATGGGATACATCGAAGAACCAAATAAAATAAAAGGGTTTTAATATATAGAAATAGATTATATAGAATAAAACATATCCTCATCTAGTTTCTTCCTATGTAGAACAAAGAAGGCATAGCTAACTGGCTTTATCACAAATATACATAGTTAATAAGCCAAGGCGACCCTTTATTTATGGAGACCTAATATTTAATTATAATATGGAACATTAGGGAAAAATATATTCAGGTTGCTCTAAAAAGCAGAATTCATGGGTGGTGAAAAGTACATTATAATTTTACTTTGAGTTTTTTTGTTTTTAACAAAGCAACAGAAAATATTTTGTGAGTCATCCCAATGGATGCCATGTGGACAATTGGAAGTTTTATATGGAAAAGAAAATCTGTGAGAAACAAATCTGAATCATCCAGAATTACATACATACACACAACTAAATATAATTGTATAACCATTATAATTTCGAGAATCCATGTTTCTGTGAAAGTTATAACTTTCGAACAGCTCAATTTATTTGCAAAAGGTGAAATCCTGTGAAACTGTCAAGGGAGTTCTCAATCTGATTATTTTTCATTTCATCATTTAAAAAAAAACGAACAATGACTAAAAGAAAAAGGTTTTCATGTCCATTTTATTTATGCTCTGATATATAGAAAGGATTTACTTAAGTTCACTCACATAGTGATAAAATGTTACATGATATTCAGTTATTGAATTGTTTCAGATAATGGAAACTAGGAAATAGGAACTAGAAACAACACTTTCTTTCACTTCCCTGAATTTCTATAATATTCAAATCAGAAGAAAGGGAAGGAAAGTTGTGAATTATAGAGCTTTGAAATTGAAGAACAGATTCTATTTAAATGGAATTATGCACCAGGCTGAATAAAATTTTTCTTAAGAGTGGTTTCTAGAGTCCCACGGGATTTTATTATTTCTTCAAATTCCTCCAGTAAAGAGACTAAAAATATCGATTATCACTCTTACCCAGTGGCATAAAGTTTGGAAAACACATTTTCCTTTTTCCTGAAGTGGTGTGAAGCTGTTGTTTTGCCCCACTCCCAGGCTCCGACTTGCTAACATGGTTTCCCTGCCAAATTCTTGGCATTGGAAGTGAGGGGGAAGAGGCCATACCATAACGTGTTGATAATGAGGAGATAGAAATAGCAAACCAGCTGGATTGTCCTAATAAAGTATGTCTGGGACTTAGAGACACAACAACTTATTAGCTCAGGTCATCCAAATGCATTTATTTTAACCAACTGGTTTCTCTGATGACCTTTTCAGATACACCATTTAAAATCTTTCTAAACGAATTTTGTGTATGAACTCCAAATTTTGTGTATGAACTTTTGTCTGAAAAAGACAAAACAAAACAAAAATCCTACTACTCAATCTTTCTGGTAATGATTATTATACCCAAAGCACCTTGTGTTATTGAATACTAAAAAAATTAGACAAAGTAATCTACAACAGATTTCAGAATTTTAAAAAACATTTTACTGGTTTATAGCTATATGCAATATTATTTTGTGATAAATATGCTACATACAACTATCATTTTATTTTGTAAAGCATTTCCCAGTGAAGCCAAAAAATATTTTCCTCCTTGGGAATAAAGTCATGATTACTTATAAGTTATTTAAGAATTGTGTAGGAAAAATCATTCAATTACAGTTTTTCCATCTAGTATTTACAAAATGAAAATACTTCATTTAAATATTTGTTTACTAAAATATGCAACCCCAAAACCTTAAAAATTACATACATACATGTAGATTTTTACCAGTACAAGAAAACAATTTCTTTTCATGGATTTGATCTCAAAATAGTACTAATAAAGACAAGTCTCTTTAGTGCATGCCTGGTACTATTCTAAACTCTTTGTATGTATTAATCTACTTAATCCCCTTGACAGCTTTTGTATAGGCCTCTATACTAACCACGTTTTCACAAATAGAAGAAACTGAGTCACAGATGAAGTAACTTGTTCAAAGACAGACATCAAGGAAGTAGCAGAGCTGGAATTTGAACCCTGTCGCAAGATTCCAAAAGTTCTGAAACATTCTCTAAAGAATGACTGTGTAATTCAATTGCCTTCTAAACAAGGTAAAGACATTACTTTGTGCCATATACGCACTCAAGTACCATCTGATAAGCAGTCATTGCATTGTGTCTTGATGTTAATAGGTAGCTTTACTCACAGGTTCATTTTCAAGTTATTTCTTAGGATATTCAGACCTCTGCAGTAACACATTTCTACAGGGTAGGTAACGTGGAGAAGCACACCAGTGCATTAATGTGATACACTGCATACAGCAGGCATCTAATGTGATGCATTGCATACACCAGTGCATATAATGTAATACACTGCATACAGCAGGCATCTAATGTAATCACTGCATACAGCAGGCCACCCAACTGTGAAAGTGGATCCTAGTAATACCAACAATCCTGATGACTCTTCATCCCAGAAATTCTGTATAGTCTTCCAGGCAGAAGTAGTTCTAACCAGATCACCTTTAATTATTATTATTGAACCAGATCATTATCTTTAACTTACTCTTCTAGGCCCTGCTCTAAGTCTATTTTTAGTACCAACCACGAACTTCAGCATCACACAAACCACTTACAGCTTTTCAACAGTTGATGGTTAGGACATCTGCAGGCCACATGGCAGCCAGGGGCTGGATCCACTCTGGATCTGTGTTCCTCTGATTCTTTAATTCTCTGGGACTTTAAGAATAGAATTCTTGATGGCAAAACATACCTCAAGACAGTAGCTCAATTTTTTCCCCCAAACAATTACTTTTCTATTTGCCCAAAGTCACTATTATAATGCCACTGATTACATGAATTTACCTATAAGACCAGGCATCTTGGTAACACTGCTATCCAAACTCAGAATGTAAAGTACAAAATTATTATAAAAATCTTCAACACTACCTGGGCTGTGCAGAGTCCATGAGAATGAATGGAATGAAACTGACCATCAGGTCGTATGTGATAACGAGGTTGAAACAGCTAGAAGACCCTTATAGATAAAAACAAACTTAACAAGTTCCAGTAACATTTCTTGGTTTTAAATTTCTTCCAATGAGAGAAACAAATATTTCATTTGTTTTCGGATTATAATTTCCTTCAATTCTGCATTACTTCTATCTTAATTTGTATGCCGGTTGCTTTAAAATAACTTGACAAAAATTCAACATGTTTTATTTTCTTTCAACTCTCTCGTAATTATCAAACGATGTAATGTGAGCATTTATGAATTAAGACCTCCATGTTTTCTTCCGGGGCTTCCTTCTTCAACCCCACTGACCCGCTATGCTTTCTTTAGCCTCGGCCATACACTGATTCATTTCTTTGTACTGCTGTTGCTCCTCATAAGAACACATGAGATAGCTTGGAAGACTTTCAAGGATACAAAATCCTTAACAAGGTACAAAAAAGAGCAACATATCTGGCCCAGAACCAATTTAAAAATATGTCTGCATATAGTAATATGGATAAAAGTGACAGGCATCTTAAAATCACTCAGAAGGTAAAACATTTGATGTGAGTGAGAGATGAACTGTTTCAGGCAGAGCAGGACAAAAGTTCTAAACTCAGAACAACAATGTCATGGGATAAACTTGTCTTTGTATAACAGGGCCCGTAACAGTACATCAACTTGTAAAGAATAATCTTTTATCTAAAACCAAACTATCATACACTGTTAATCGGAGGTTAGTAACGTAGCCATGACCTGTGCTGAGAATTGAGAAGGCTATACTTTTAAAGGCAATATATTTAAAATCTTTTTCTATGCATTATTTCATTCTCTAAAGTAAAACAAAGCTTCATCTTCACTTGAATGCTCACTATTGGTATATTCTTAGATAAGTTTACACAGAATTATAGAGAAATGTATCATTATAGCTATTCTCCCTCATATTAATGTCTTCATGAGACAGACATTGAAATATCTTATCAAATATTTTTCCCATCTCCTAATTTCTTCCCAACCCCCAATAGCATTTTTATCTTCTCAACTATACAAGTCAGAGGAAGATGAATAATTTAAAACTTCATGATAACAGCCACATACACCTGTTTGCTTTCTGTCCTGGAACTCCTACCCTCCACCTGGCCACAAACATTCACAAAACAGAATTTGTTATTGCTAGAAGTACTGGCAATGGTATGAAAATAACATCTTCACTTTCCAATTTATTCATTTGGGTTTTAACTTTTATTATTGGTATTAATTTGGAATGTGTCAGAAATGTACTTGGGCAAAAAAATATTTTTTTTTTTTGAGACAAAGTCTCATTTTGTCACCCGTGGTAGAGTGCCGAGGCATCATAGCTCACGGCAATCTCGAACTCTTGGGTCAAGCAATTCTCTTGCCTCAGCCTCCCAAGGAGCTGGTACTACAAGTGCCCGCCACAACATCTGGCTATTTTTTTGAGATGGGGGTCTTGCTCTTGCTCAGGCTGGTCTCAAATTCCTGACCTCAAGCGATCCACCCACCGTGGCCTCCCAGAGTACTAGGATTGCAGGCATGAGCCACTGGGCCCGGCCAAAAAATAAAAACATTAAGAAAATTACAGGGACTCTATGTGCCACTACTTTATACTCCCAGGCCTAATTCTCCCCTTCCCCATCCCCCACCAAAAAAAATCAATAATTTCTCATACAACATTTTTCCAGAATTTGTTTTTACATGAGTTAACTTTTACGTCCAAGCACAAGGATAATGAAATATATTTTCCATGCAAAATATTATATACATTAAATAACATACAGTGGTAACAGTGCAGTGCAGGTTTCCTGGGAAGCAGATTCTGTGATAGAAATATACATGTGGGAAGTGTATTTATTGGGCAGTGCTGTCCAGATGAGGACCAGGGAGAGTGAAGGAATGAAGCCTGCTTCATTGATAGACTGTCCTCCTTGATAGTTCTGTCTTCATTGATAGAACAAGAAGTTGAACTCTATCGAAGTCCCAACAAATGTCTAGTTGATCCCCTGAGGAACCTCTGAAATTGGGAAAGCCCCTCAAAGATGTCTGAATTGAGGTAATGGCCAGTCTTTGGATATCTGCCTCCCCGCAAACGTGAACATTGAATGAGATGACTCTCTTTAGCCAGGGGCAATTTCCAGAGAAGAACTCAGCAGAGAGCAGCCAACTACCCACAGTCCCAGTAGCTGAGGGAAGGACAGCTTCAGTCTCAAAAGGGTTGGGGGATTTGTGAGAATCCGGGAAGCATATCATAACATAAACTAAGAATGGTCAAAAAGAAAAATACGTATTTCATAATTTACAGCAAAGTTCTGCCTCAATCCCAGATACAATTGAACTTGAAATTATGAAAAGGTAAAATTCTAGCAAGAAAACAAAGAAACCACATGAAATGCCAGCTACTGGAATTATGGAAACTTTTTGATGATAAGAAGGAAAAAACAAATCCCCAAAAAAGGCCTCTAAATAGTGAGGAGAATTATTTCCAGGAACACTCTTTTTTTTTTTTCCAAAGTCTCAAAAAATAGACAACTAAAATTTTTAAATAAAAATAGAAAATAATTTCAAAAAACAGATCATGCCAAATCTTATAGACAATAGAAAAAGAAGAAATCCTTCAAAATCATTCCACTACATCTGGACATATCTGATATTAAAATTGTAAAAATATATTATTATTTTTCCAAAAATTTTTATGACAAAAATGTATATCTACTATCAATTTGTGCTTCAACTTATAAAAAATACAATTAAGTATTATTATTGCTTAATATTTCGATGTAGCAATTGTCTGATTCCTTTTCTGAATGTATTTATGTTTGTTCGTTCTTTACGAGGTTTTTGTTTCTAGTCCTTATCTTAAAACATTGTTATTGTTATTAAATTTTAAGCCTTTTTAATTTTGTGAAGGCAAAAAAATGGAAACCTAATAAACACATGTATATGTAAAAAAAAATCATAATAAAATGCTCCTGAATTGACTGTCTTAAAAAAATAAAAATAAATAAAAATAAATAAAAAATACAATTAAGAACATGCCATATTGAATTTTCTTTTTTTCATTTTGTGAGTCCTTGAGGTACATCCATATCAGCATGGAAACACTTTTCTTATCCTGTACGATACAATAGAGGGTTGTACCATAATTTTATTTAACCTATCCTCTATTGGTGGAGATTTAGGTGATCTCTAATTTTTTGCTATTACAAACCATGCTGTAATGAGCACATGAATTAGGGTTTCTACAAGATCTGTGGAATCTCTGGGTCAAAGAGGATATATGCAATTTTAATTGCTATCAAATGCCAGATTGTCTTTCAAAGAGTTTGCAAAAATTGGCAATCCCAGTGACAATTATTCTGCCCACCTGCTATTCAACATTTTTCCTTCTCGATATTCAGTTATAAAACTAGGCTAATGCACAAGACAATCTCATGAGTCAAGCACTAACAGATTCAATTAAAAAGATACTGCTCTGTTCATTTACTTTTGCATGTGTTGTCTAGCCTCAATAAAATATTCACACCGAACTACGGAAAGCAGAGAGTGAGTGTTTTAGCCATCAGCTCCAATGCTGTTTTTAAATCTGTACCTAAAGGTTAGGAGGTAGCACAGATCTAAGGTTGAATTTGAGATAAAAAGCATTGTTCAATTTAACAAAATGAAAGTTAACTGAAGCCCATCATCAGCTCACAGGTTTTTTCTGTCCTCTTCTATTCCAAATGGTAATTTGGTAAGGTTGTGCAATTATCAAGCAAATTCAAAATACACTAATCAGGCTTTATTTTTCAAAATCTGCAATGACCATCAATTAGCTAAAGCAAGAATCCAAGATCTTTAAAGGACACATAAAGCCCTTTAAACAATCTGGCCCCAAATCGCCTCTTAGGCTGCATTCTCTGTCACCCTGTTTCATGTACTTTAATTATTCATTGCACACCTTTAAAAATGCCATGATCTTTAACATTTTCTGTATTGTTTCCACCTGGACATAATTCCCTTTTGTCATAACTAGAACTCTTATTCATCCTTCAGAATCCAGCTGAAATAAAACCCCATCCTAGAGGCTTCACCTGACTCACCTCGGCATCTCTGTGCCCAGAACTTTGTATCTTGATCAATCACGATTGGATCATAGTGTAACCATGTCTTTCTTCTCCACTATTCTATGTGCTGCTGAAGGGGAGAGACCAAAATTCCTTCATTTTTGTATTCTTCTCGCCCCATGGCTTAAACATATAGTACTTACTACATGTTTGTCTAATGAACTTTAAACGAATGGACGCTTTAAGTTAAGTTAAAGAATGAGCGTTAACATTTTTACCTTGGGGAAAAACTGCAAACCACCTTGCTTAAGAAATATACCACAGGGAAATGATGTAGCGTTTCTTTAAAATGTCCATTCATTCATTCAGCTAATATCCTGTGAGTGTTTGCTATGTGCCAAACACTCTTCTAGCAACCGGTGTTGCTAGGTCCTACCCCCAATGAGCTTAGATCCTAGTGAAAAATTAAATAATAAACAGGCACATAAACTAAAAAATAAGGAATTTCAGATAAATCTCAATGTAATAAAAATAAAGCAGAATAATGGTCTAGAGAGCAAATTGAGGCCTGGAGGAGACCTTTCCAAAGAGTTGACATGGAAAGTGAGAAGTGAATGATAAGCAGCCAGCCATATGGAAATCTAGGGAAAGAACAGAAGGAGAGGCAGCTTGGTATGATCAGGGACCAGAAAGAAGGCCTGGAAGGATAAAATCCAGTGGATGAGAGTGGTTCATGAGTGTCAGAGTAGGATTAGGGAAGAAGTGGAATGTGGTGATGGCATGCTTAATGGTCTGTTCAGAAGGAACTGATCACAGAGGATGTGCCAGTCCATAATAAAAAGCTCGGATATTAACTGCAGAAGGCATCTGCTGAAAAATTTAAAGCAGCATAGTGATGTGATTTGATTTGTTGTTTTTGAAAAAAGTCATTTTAGCAAAGAAAACAAAACTGTTCCTATTTGAGATGGCTACTTTTTAAAATATAACAAGTGGTTACATACAGATGCCTACACAGAAATCCTTTAGAAGGGTCTTAAAGTTTTGGTGGGGCTGTGAAGCCCATTTTGAAGCTCATGAAAACCTCCACTTAGAAAAATTCTTGAATACATAAAATTTTGCATAAAATGTGTAGATATTTACAAAACTCTTCAAAGCCTATGGATTCCAGGCTGAAAGCCTCTGATTCAAGATGTAATCATGTTTCTTTCTTAGGAAAGTAAAAATAATGTCCAGTTATCACCTTTTTCAACTCCTGTAATAAGTAAGAGGTTATTTTTCTATCTAAAGAACACTGGTACTTTAAAACAAATCTCCTAAGATCTGCCTTAGTAACATCCCATACCTGAACCTCATTCTACTTAGTCAAAATGAAAACCTTTAAACCAAGATTCAAAGAACATCGAAGTGAATTTGAGACAGATCAGCATAGCCCCTGCATCCCAAAGTCTTACTCTCCTTAAATGAGATTTCTGAATCTGTAGTATTAAACGAGAAATTGCAGATTAGCCGACCAACTCACTGGTACTCTTATTTTCCACATACAAACACTGCTGATCATTATTATTTTTATGATGTGACATTTCTTCATTTATCAATGCTAATTTTCCTCAATTTACAATTACTTAATTTTCAAACATGCCTAACCTCTACATACAAAAAGAAAAAAAAAAAAAGATATACAGTTCCAAAACAGATGGAATGACAAAAAGAAACAATAAACAAAAATAATTCGAGAATAAAAGCATTGAAAACGAAGTATTAGGTAATCTATTATATTAAGTTTGTGTATATACAAAAAAAAGTCATTAACTTTTAGAGAGTTGCTCATGGATAGGGGAAAAACCTCAATACTATCAAAGCAATTTGCATTTGAGAACTGTTACACTGCCTTAAAATGAAACATTATTGTTACTGTATAACTTAGAAATGTATCATAGACTGTGACTGTGCAAGGAAAAACCATTTGTGTTCCCTTTTCTCTCATGTAACAAAAGTTTTTACCATCATCACTAAACATTATCACCGGACTCTCAACAGTAATGTTACCATCAGAATAGGATCACTATGGGTGAGCATTTTCTTTTTATCTGAAACATCTTTTTGCAAAAGTTTTTGTAACCATACCTATGATTTCTCACTGAAAAAAAATATATATATATAATGATAGGAGATATATATGTTATATATACATACACGTATCATGTGATATAGGCACACATATATACACATACACACATGAACATACGTGATTTTTTGTTTCATATAAAACTATGTAGAAGAAACCAGGACATTTTCTCATGGCACCTTTCTTGGAAGTATTACTAATCACTGCTGAAATGGCCATCAGTCCACCTTCCGTCATCATTTATTATGAGTGCCACTTCAGGTTTTGACACAAGTGTTTTCATACAGTATTCCACTTATTCTATCAGCAACACAGCACCTTGCAGAATTCATCTTGCTGATATTAAGCCCATGGTATTAGCTCAGACCCAACTGTCTTTGGAGATCTGACCCTTACAACTCAGAGAAAAGGGATACATCATAGAGGATTTCTAGAGAGTACCAAACTGCCCTGAATCTTAATTCAAATCCAAGCTGCCCAGATTCCAATTCTGTCACAGTGGTACTAATTTTTAAGGCTAACACTGGAAAACATTTTATTATAAAACTAGCCATTTCGATTTACTCCTCCCTCCCTTTATTCCTTCTTTTCT
Source organism: Nycticebus coucang (assembly GCF_027406575.1). Classification (NCBI taxonomy): domain Eukaryota; kingdom Metazoa; phylum Chordata; class Mammalia; order Primates; family Lorisidae; genus Nycticebus; species Nycticebus coucang. The sequence goes on along the minus strand of NC_069792.1, from coordinate 68,030,495 downwards.
TCCTTTCCTTCCTGCCTACCCTCCAAGAAGAGTTACCCTATTAATTATGTTCAACCTTAGAAGTGTCTACAACGTTCTGGGGTGGCATACCAACTAGCTAACACAGATTTTACGAGTGATTTTATATGTGTTAAGAATCGGGGATTTCCATGATTGAAATACAAGGAAGCACTCTCATTATCCTATCACCAGCAAGATTATAAAGTTCAGCGAATTACAGCACAATCATTCACTAACGAGGGAACTGTACAACATGTGAAGTTTTCCAATTGTGTCACCTAAGATTTCCCCAAACTCTGACATGTCTGTGTCATGTATTAGAAAAATTTTTAACCAAAGCTTCTCAGAATCTATAATACCCAAAACACCTGAACTGGTAACTCTAGATTCATTTATGCAGTCATTTTTCACCAGAAAAAACCCTGTACTTTTCAAAAGTATATTTTGAATATTAAATTTAGCTAATTTATGTGTTGTTTTGTACCAATTTTCCTCATAAGAGTATAATAAAATAAAATATGTAAAAAGTCACTATTTATTGTGAAATAAAACATAAAAAAAGACTTAGTTATCAAATGAACATATCCCCTTGCCCTTTATGACATTAACCAGGTAAAAACATTAAATTCAATAGAGCAGAGAAGTAGTCACTTATTTCTGTTTGTAGACTGAATCTCCATGCCTTTAAATGACTATCAAGTGTTAGGGCCTGGACCTAAAAAAAGAAAGAATGAAATATTAATAATGCCCCACCTTGTGGGAGCTCCACATTACTTGACACTGCACAGAAACTGACCTTTTTGTCCTTCAGGCTTGCCTACCAGGCCCCATCTTCTATCGCGAAAGCCAAATCATCTGATCCCAAACCTACTGTCAACTGCCTGTGATGGTGGGGAAGCCAGACATCAATCAATCAGGTTTTATCAGACGCTCTCTTCATTTCTCTGTTGTGCTCATCTTATCATCTGACCCAGTTGTAGCCCTGACTTCAGAAGCTTAAGCAACTTGATGACAAAATATGTGCCTGTTTGTCCAAGATGCACATTTAAGAAGTGGGGTGATATTTTTAGCAGCTATCTAATATATTTGCAAATGAACTCTTGAATATTTCAGACTTACACAAGGCCCATGTTGGTCAGTCTCTCCTGCACACTGAGTCTGTCCTTAGCAGTGGGAGGCCCACTATTTCCAAAATATGCAAGAGCCCTCCCATACAAGTCCAACGTCATTGGAAAATGAGGTTATTTTTATGTCAATTTGGGCAGAAAGGCTATCAAAATGAGAATTGAAGAATGTCACTTGAAGAAGAGAAAGAAGACCTGATTGATAAATGTGCACAATACAAATTCAGACAGTTTTATCTCAAATAAATATAAATAAATCAAAAATTAAAAGCCTTTTTTATCTATTTATACTGACAGTAGTCTTGAGGGCAAAATGTTTAAACGTTGAATGCTGTTGCTAATTCTTTGTTAGCTGACCTCCTACTTTAATAGCCCGGTGCAGAATATATGCCTATGCATCATTTGGTAGGTAAGAAAACAATTATGACATAGATTATGAACTTGAAATTTTTAATTTCAGAGTGCATACTTGTTGTATAATTTCTACACAAAAGTGAGAAGAGTAAATTAGATATATATTTTGCGGATATACATATTCTATGTTATCCCAAGTAACTGTCTTTTTGATTAACTTGGTCTTTTTTTTTCTTTAAGGAGAAATTAAACTTTTAGATTTTTCTTAAAATCAAAACAAAAAACTTCATGATCAATAAAAGCTTTCCATTAATAGGTAACGTTGTCAATGTCCCATCCATCTCTCAATAATATATTCACTGAGCTATAATATATTTTGAAAACCTCTTAAAAGCAGCATAAAATTTATCCATGGCATGTATTCACGAAAATGCATAGCTTAATCAAATAAGTATGGGCTGTGTAACACCACAAAGTATTACACTGATATATTTGACATGGGTGAAAATGAACACCATGAAAATAATCTGTATATAGTGAGAAACGCATCATTCTAAAAGATTCCCACTGAATGCACAAGATTTTATAAGAAACAAATGCCTTTGAACTTCTCAGCACACACAATCAGCAAGGAGGCTTACCAGTATATAGCATTTTACCTTTTGGAAAAATTAGATATGGAAAATTAAACATGCTTCCAGAAGAAATATGAAAAAAATTCTTTTTTACACTATTGTAGAAATAGAACTGTTCTTACATATCAAACACACTAAAATTAATATATGATAGATTTTATCAATTAATTATAAATAATATCTTTTAATCAACTAGTGGGGTAAATTTCAAAGCCATGCTTCCGAATTTAGGTAATCTAAATTCAGTTAATAAGGGAGAAAGGGCCAACATTGAGTATATCCGATTATTATTTACAATGATTATTTTATCATTATTTTCAAAGTACTTAAAAGTATATTATTTACAGCTATTTTTCTGCATAAATTAAGTGAAATTTGGCTCTCCTTGAGCCTGAAGACTTGTCAATTCACCACTTTTAATCTTCTAATCCTCAATTTATTGCAGGCTTCCAATAATTTCAGGATATATCACAGTAGAGTAAATAAAAGTCTTTTTTTCGAGAATATACCATTGTTTAACATTCCAGAGGGGCAATTAATAAGGAAATTAGAAGTTAAAAGTCTCAGATTAATAGGAAATGAAGAACAAACATTTGCCTCTAACTCTAAATTTTGTAATTGATTCTTCACTCTATTCAAGTTTAAAGATTTTTGCAAATTTTATATTGATCATAAAATATTTTTTATTAAAATAATTTTAGAGATTATGGCAAAAATTTTTGTTAGTCAACTTACACTTATAAGAAATTTTCCATATGCAATATTATATAGATGTTGACTGGTTGAAAATTTTCTTTTTTCTATCAAAGAGAGGCCCACAAAAGTTTTCCATATATGCATTAGAGTGATTTGTAACTTCAATGGAATTTCTTAATAAGAAGGAAATCAACTAATAACATTAAATGCATCTTCCAATAAATGCTCATTTAAAAATAATTTTCAGATGCATTTTCAAATGTAAACAATTATTAAAAGACATATTTAATAGCCTATACAAAAATTAGGTATTCCAGCTTTTGTAAGGCTATTAAAATTACATATTTTTATAATGGTCTGTATATAAGTTATTATATACATTTGTGAGTGGATTATGAGAAATCTGACATTCATAAAAGCCAAATCATGTACCTGACCAGACCTATACCATTCAATAACTTCTAGCGATTCAAAGGGGAGCATTTTCACAAATAACACTAAGCAGTCAATGACAAATGCTCATATGAAATGAAAGGATACTCAACCCTAGATGTTATTCCATGTCTCTAGTAACATATTCCTTGGTTTATATAAATGGAAATATTACCAAAATATTAAATAATAAACAGCATTAGCCTGCAGAATATATAAAAGAGTTGTTATTTAACTACTGTGGGGACAATGCCCAGAATGATGGGTAATTTTGGGACATCGAGTATACCTACCAGGCACTAAACATTCATTTTTAAAATCTCTACAATCACGAGATGTGTATAGAGTTTCTCCCTTACACAAACATTTATTTGGTGCCTGAAATCTTAAAGAGTCAGGTGCAGTATGTCACCTGACCATTTCTAAATCTAGTTTTTACCCTCTAGCATAACTTTTTTTTTTTTTAACAAAGATGAATTTCCAGTGACCTAATTTAGAAATAAAATGCTTATATTAAATGATCAGTATGTCTTAGGAATAGCAGGAAAATGGCTAGGAATTTTTTCCTGGCTTTAGAAACTTGAGATCATTTATTACCTTTGCAAACATTCTGCAATGATATGTATTCTTCAGCTTATTGTTTAGGATTTCCCTTGTTAGGAATCAGTATTTGTTAATATACAAATAATGCCAGCTAGATTCCTTCCCTGGACTTGACAATCCCAAGCAAAACTCTCTCACCTTCGACATGGGACTAGCTATCTCACACAAACAGTGAGGCAAAACTAGTCTTCCAAGGTACATTTTTTTTTTAACATAGTAGATATTATAGTAAGGGAACAAGAAATAAAAGATGTAAGAGAAAAAAAATGATAGCCTTTTATTTTAAAATATGAACTGTTGACCAAAACAAACTCTACCTAGTAATGATCATCTATTCATTTTTAGAAACATTCGTCAAAAGCAAAAATTACTAAAGCTTGAAATAATCCTGACTAGACAATTCTTCTCCACCTCTCTGTCATCTCAAAAAGACAGTCTGACAGTAATGGTATGACATCCTCTCAGACAAACCTCTCGGCATTAATATTTAAATCTTACCTATCCCTTGTGATTGGAATTCAGCCTCTATTCGCAAACAAAAACTAAATCAATGTTCTTAGAGTTCAAACTAGATCCCTAAACAGTTTGCCACTCTCTATGCACAGATAAGATAAACTTTCTTTGACCCAAGAGATGAAGTTGCCATGACGATCAGAGAGTCCACTTTCTATATTGATATTTTGCTGATGTAACAACAAATAGAACCAGATCCTAGTGATGATAATGGTGATTAATTAATACTAATATTGATCCCTACAAGCAAGAGACAAGGCTATTAACTTGAAGCCTGAAAAGTCAATTGTTACCTGTGGCAGAGATACTAGGAGCTGATTTGGAGGCATAATAAACAAATGTGCTATCTTTATGCTAATACCTTTAAAGAGATAGTTCTTTCCAGAATGCCAAATATTGCCATATCTGAGCTTATGAATTTAACTGCATTTCAGCTATTAAAAATGTAACCTTATTAAAGGATACAGACTTACCCCTTTATCTATGGTGGAAACACAGGCTCTGGCCACTGAAGTAACAGACTTTTGCTGCTATTCATTTCGAGAGAGAATGAACTGATAATTTTACACAGTGGCAGACGCTGAATTAGGCCAGGTTTCAAAAACATCTGCAGTGTTCTGAAACGTCCCATTAGTCCTTCGGATTTGGGAGAGTAACAAAAAAATCCAAGGGAATATGACTTGGAGAAGAATAAGCACCCCAAAGATAACATATCCACTCACACTTTTTAGTGAACAAAGATGGTATTTAAAAAAGTAAACTTTCTTGAAAAATATCTTCTATCCCTATAGAAACCTAAGGTTAGATTCTTCATACAATTCAGACAAACATGAAAAAACTTCCTCTAAATAAAATCACTTTACTTAAAGCTTGGATACACATGAAGTTAGGTTGAAGGAAAGTTCATTGAGAGGGTGGTTTTGCTTGAAATGTAAAAATAAATTACAGACTGTAAAATAAATAAAATTAGTTTATTTAATTTTTTTGAGCAAAAGGTATAGTTTTAAGTAGGGTTGTGATTAAATGTAAATAACAAGCCCATTGTAGATTCGCCTTGGTTGTGGAGAAGAGCAAAGTCATGGATAAAACCAGCCATACATCGAGCCCCAAATGCCTCATTTTAGTTAACATGTTAGGTTTTATCTTATTCTCTCAAAACTTTTTCCAGCGGTAATAGCTAATAGTGAAATGGCTAATTAGAGTTTCATTCCTTCTTTTTATCATTTGAAAAAAAGAGCTAATTAGTTCTTGAATAGTAAATCCTCATGCAGCAGAAATAACATGAGTGAGAAAGGCCTTGGATAGCTCATAAACCAGAGAAATGAGTTACCTCCACTGTAATATCAAGTTCACTTAATACACACCACTACAAAGATTCAGACAGATGTAAATATAGGCAAAATACAGATAAAGACATAAGCTAGAAAACTGCTATTATACATGAGCATCTTAATGTGTGTCACAATTACCCCCAAACAAAGAAATATATAAATCTTTGCATTAAACCTTAAACATATAATACAATTTTAAATTAACAGAATATGAAAATCAGGAGCAAATCATCATTGTTTTCCTTTACAACATGATAACATTGACTTAAATAATATATAGAAAGTTACACTATGTTTTATGTCTATATTTTAAATAGCTCAGGAAATAAAATTTTTATTTATGAAGACTTACTGGTGATTTTTTTATGTCTAAAATGAAAGCTGATCTCACGTGAATTTGAAAGAGAAGCTAACACTCCTTACAATTGAATAGGTAAATTATATCATTCTTAAAGTCCCTAATTACAATTTGTAGAAAATTCAAAGTGGTTTGTTTATTTAAAAAAATGGAGATGTATAATATTAAACTACATAGTTCTTCTTGCTCCATAATTTTACAAATGAACTACTTTGAAAGTTACCAGATGTGAAAAACATTGCTGATCTTTTAAATGCAAGTCACATTGCCAAGTTTAGCCCTGAACTCTTTTACAGAAACTAGAAATGAAAATGCTACTTTATTTATATTTGCACTGTTGACTGCACTGAACTTTAAAAGACTCAAATTCATGACTAATGAAGTTGAGTTTTTTAAAGATAATATAAGAAAGTTCACCTATAAACTTCCTGATACACCAGGATTACTATATTACCCATTTTAAAATCTATTTTTAAATCTATTAATTATTCTTAGATATTTTCAGAAAAATTATGTGTTGATATTACTTCAAATTTATAAGTAAAGAAATTAATTATATGTCATCTTACAAAACAATGGGTACCATTTTATTTTATTGATAAAACAACTATTATAGAAGACATGTTCCTTTATTTTGTGGCATAAGTAAAAATAGCTTTTCTTAATTAATGCTTAGTCAAAAATGTAGAAAAGAAAATCTCCAACATGAGAAGTGTCATAACCAAAGAGAAAGGATTTTTAAAGTATCAAATGTAATTGTCCCTAAAAATCAGAAGAAATGAGTAATTTGTTTCAAAGCGAAAACCTTTTTTAATATCTGACAGGTAAAAAGGAACACGTCCTAACTGTGTATAAGACTAATCAGTATTTTCAAATGTGCACAGCATTCCCAAAACCTTTTATTAAAGTAATAATAATATTAAATGATAATAGAGTGGATAATTCCAAAACTTATGAATTGAACATTAACAGAAGAAATACTAAAAAAAAAAAAAAAAAACCCACAGAAGAACAATGAAAAATAACCCACTCACTTCTTCGTATAACCTAATTTTAAGCTTACAAAAATTATCCAGCTAGAGGTTTCCACATGAAAAATACTAAATAAGTTTACTATGTAACATTCTCATTTTAAAACAATCATCATTTTATAAATAAAACATTTACTATTTCCTACTCTTTTCAGAAATATCATAGAACATTAAAATGCCAACATGCAAGGTAGGAACTCATAGCGCCTGAAATTGTTAGATCATCTGAAATAATACAAAGGTAATTTGTTCAGTAGGAATGGATTCCAACTTCTGCAAAAGCCCCTACACAGAACTGCCAAGAAGATCATTCCCAACATGGAACATTTTGCTTTCAACATGCACATTAATTCCTAATATCTGCTTCACTTTTCAAAAGAAAAAAAATTCTGCCTCTTAATTCAACCTTTCTTCATATTTCACCACAAATTATTTGGCACCTCATCTAGACTGAACATTTACGTTCCACATGTTTGAAAAGATCAAGCCATCTCAAAGTTGTATGAAAACTCTAGCAGTATGAAGAAGACTGCCTTTTCTTGGTCTTACATGAAAATGAAGTATTCCAGTTTCTTTTCCTCCTTTTAAACCTCTTCATTAACTACTAGGGAGCAGATAATGACACTTATTTGCAGCAACAACAACAACAACAACAACACAAATCTGATGTCCACCTCCTGCTGCACCTACAACCAATACACTTAACTGAGACTGACTGAAGTTGGGGACGCACAGGGCAGGAAACACATTACTAAAGACAACAGCTTGAAGAAGGAAATAACAATAAAACGGCACACGCCACGTTTACTAATCATAAAGTGATGCATGGGTGAAAGAAAAAAAATCATCATTTCTGTCATAAATTTCGCAGTGCAGCCTCAGAATGGAGAACAATCTGGACAATTTATTGGCATATTGGCAGGAGGTGATAAGGCTAAAAACAACAACAGCGAGCAGCTGTGCCGGGAGATGGGCTGATTGCATGATACGGCTCCCACACCAAACACCTCCCGTCCTATCACAGCTTTTTATCAAACCAGGATTACAATAATAGCTTATGAGAGAAAGCTTCTGAGGGGAGGGCAGAAAATATAGTCTTGGAATAGGGAAAAAAAAATTTGAATTTTGGGACAAAACATGGGGGCAAAATACATAATTTATCACTGTATTATCAGGAAATCCAGGCAGTCTAATCAAGGAGCACTGAGTGACTATTTTTTGCCTTATCATCCAAAGTGGTGGAAACGGAGAAGGAATTATCAGGCTTCTGCAGATTGCTGGGCTGGAATTTTAATGGTAATAATCGGGTTTCTGATGGTATATCTTCTCCGCTTATCTTTCCCATTATCTCCTCTTATCTGGCCAGTCATCATAGCAAATTAATGGTGCTCTTTCAGCGTCGCCTTTTTATCGCTGCCCGGAGAGCACCCAAGGGGAAAGAATAAGCAAAATATTAAAATACTGCATAAATCACAATTTTAGATAGCAGGGAACTGTATGCAGTAAAAGAAAAAAAAAAAAACTATGCCCAACAACCTTTTTGTCCTTTAAAATGACTGTCTTCAGAGTTTCTGGTGTAAGCTGACTTTTTGCTTGTCACAGTTGCTCTAAATTGGGTATGTTTTATCAGCAGTGCCAAAGCTTTATTTTCAAACCCTGGATGTTTCCGAGTTTAAAATGTAGTTTTATTAGTGGCGTGAAATGCTATTGTTTCAAAAAGCATTGCTTTCTGAGATTTTCCAAACTTATATTTAATCCAGAATATCAAAAGTAACAGTGTTATTTGTAATAGAAAATGTGCACTTCTTGGGCACTGCTAAAATTGGAGGGAGAGACCCACCAGCATGGTAATGACTTTGAGTAGCAAGACAAACTTCTCCATCTGCAAAATTGTCACTTGTGCCTGGACAGGCAAAAGGAGACAAACATCATAGATTGCAGCCAAAATGAATTTAAAGCTGGTCAAAGCACATTTAAATATCTCTCTCCTCCCAAAGCGATGAGATAGCACTGCTCTAATATAAAAATTCAAAGGCCTTTAATTTTTCATTTTCCTTAACAGTTAAAGAGAAGAAGAGGTGTTAACATTCACATAGATTCTCACTGTGACCCCAAATTGAATCCAATAAAAGTCTAAAATGCATGCATATAAATAATACATACATATGCATATATAAGCAGGGTATGATCACTGTGTGCAAATACATAAATATATTTGTTCACTTGAACAAATATATAAATATAATATTTGTTCCCTTTCTAATGAAAGAACTTCCAAGAGAATTTTTGATAGTTAATAAATCACAGCATTCAAATAAACCACTGAAATGTTTTATGACCTGTAACACAAGAGTACCATCAGCAATTAGTTCCAATGCTTTAATCTTCAATTATATGAGGTGGACACAGAAGGAAAGAAAAAAAATTTAACATAGCTAATTGAGAAGATAAAGTATTCCCAAGTAGAATCAGATGGTCTTGTGCCATACAATTAATATTAATTATTTATTAACAACCTAGATGACAGCCATGAACTAAAAAGCATTTGCATTTAGCAATGTTTATAGTAATATCATATAATAAGCACGGTTCTGTACTATAAAATGGAACACTTGAACAGAGGGATCTGATCAATTTAGTACTAAAAAGTACGAGGCAATTAGTTGAAACTATGAATAATTCACTCTGAAAAGGCGGAAGTCTTCAAGAACGGTATTGCTACTTGATCATAACTGCTTTGAGCCAAAAGTGAAGTCCAGTACTTGCTTTAATCCAAGTTGCACAGACTAAGAATTGAAGTACAAGAAAAGAATTTCAATCAATAAAAGCTAGAAAGTCATGTTTGAGCGGCAGATATACATATAGAGAGATATATACGTATATATACTTAACTACTGCAAACTCTTTATAAACTGGCCTCCATTTCAAGGACAAGTTGATTGATAAGATTCGTGTTTAACCTACACCAAACAGAATTTTCAACATTTGGTGATGGGGTGAGTGTGGTTTATAATCGAGGGGGGAGGAGGCACTACTAAAGTGTTATCTGGAAACTATATGATAATTCGTTTTAAACTAGTTGCCAGACTTTTAACAACACGAAGAAACAGTCACACATCACGGCTGGCAAAAACTAATAAGGCTTTTTCTTCTTTTCGGCCAAAGCGTTGAAAATATGTCGCAGGCCTATAAAACGCTACTGGAGGTATTTTTCCCAAGCCAAGAAAAGTTGACCGAGTTGATCTGGACGAGGTTGTGTGTTTCGAAAAGGCGTCTCTCGCCCCGCGGCGTCCTCTAAGCACCCCCAGGGTCCCCCAGCGTTCCGGGGCTCCCGGCCACGCGCGCGGGCGCGCCAGCCGCCTTGAACTCACGGCTTCCGCGCGGGCAGTGCCGGGCGGCCCCTCCCAGCCCGGACTCCGCGCGCCTCCGTGGCCGGACGCAGAGCCACCGCTCCGCGGAGCGTCCCGGGGGCGCGAGCCGGACCCGCCTCAAGCCTCGGGGCGCGACCTGCCCTCCACAAGCCCTGAGCCCTCAGGGCGGAGGCGCAAGGCCGCCCGCGGCAGAGGCGCGAACTTTTACACCTACTTTTTGTTTCACTTCGGGTTTGGCGGGGCGTTGGCACCGCCCAGGATCGGGACCCAGGCGCGCTGAGTTTCCACCGCCTGGGGAAGCTCCCTCCCTCGCCCCGAGGGCTCGACTAGCTTTTCTAAGAAGTTCTCACCCTGGTTGGTAAAAAGTGGTTCTCAAGAGTAGTGCCACGTCAATCGCGACATCAACAATGACAACAACCATCCTGAGCGTCTAAACGAGCGGGACTGCCCCATCAGGCTGCACGACGAAGCCCCGGTGACCAGCAGCGTGCGGGGTCCGACTCAGGGAAGAAACCAGGGAGCGCGCGGGCTGAGCGGAGCCAGAACAGACTGCTCCGTGCAGCCTCGTTCCTGCCCGAGCTCCGGCTGGCCGTCTGTCCCTGACTGTCTAGTTGTCCCTTGGACAGCTCTGACAAAGTTTGACAAATCCTCGGGGCTAGGAAGGGATTTTCCCGAGTCTCCCACCCCTGGCCTGTCCCGCGCGCCCCCCTTCTCAGAAATAATCCCACCAACTCCGGGCCTCGCACGCAAACTTACGTTTGATCTGCCGGGGTTTGCTCTGCTTTCTCCGGGACATCTCGGCGGCCGCCGCTGCCGCTGGGGCTCCCGCGGTGTCCGCGGTCGGGGCTGCCGCTCCCTCGGCTCCCGCCGCTCCTGCCGCCGCCGCCGGCCAGGCTCGGGCCGCTGCCGGCTGGACTCCAGGTGCTCCAGGCGCGCGGGATCCGTGAGCCGCGGATCCACGTTTGGAGATGAGCAAGCAAATGAGAAGAAGAGAGAGGGGGGCAGAGAGAGAGTGACAGCGAGGAGGGGAGGGGGAGAGACGGAGAGCGACGGAGGGGCAGAGAATGGGAATCTACAGGCGAATGGTCAGGAAGAGAGAAAAGGGGAAAGACAGGAGGGGGGAAAACACGAAAAGAAGGAAGAGGAGGAAGGAGGGAAAGGAGAGCTGGCAGGGGGGACAGGGCGAGCGAGAGGGCGGAGGGCGCAGGAGGAGCCGCGCGCCCGCTCTCCCCTCTCCCGGGCGTGCGGGACAGATACTCGGGCGCCGCCGCCGCCGCCGCCCCGGGCCGCGCAGCTCTCGCTCTGCCGCGGGAGGTGGCCGGCGCGCGAGGGAGGGGCGCGCCGGGGCGGTGGGGAGGGGAGACTATTCCATCAGCGCAAGGAGGATTGGCTGCATCCAAAGCCAGCCCGGATGCAAACTAGGGCCCCGGCCTAGGTCGCGTGGAGTACAGGGCATCTAGGCAGTGGCGGGCGATGAGGGTAGGGGTGTGTGGGAGTTGGGGGGAGGTGTGGGGAGGGCTTGGAGGAAGGCCACCTTCTGCAGTTGTCCCCGAGTCAACGCTGGGCAGCTGCCAGAGCACCCCTCCCCCCTCCAGGCAACTTCTTCCAGCAGCCCCCTCTGACGGACCCCAACTCTCTTCTCTCACGCCTCACCCATCCAGCAGGGCACAAAGAAATCGGTCTCTCCATAAACTTTGTGCTTCCAGTTAAGCCGCCCCCCTCCCCTAACCCCAATCTCCGCCCTTCCAGCTTCTTGGCAGGAAGATTAGGCCACTGGCAAAGTCCTGGGCGACAGCCAGAGGATCACAAATGCCAACTGTGTGTCTTGGGGCCAGCTCGGTCCTCTCATCTGCCTAGACTCTCAGAAGACCATTTCTTTGCTCTCAAGGTTCCCTGGAGACGCTGCAGACACGGACCCACCCCCACTTGGCCCGTATAGATGGGGTGCCGAGCAGCATCCTAAAAGTGTCTTTGTCACCCGGAGTTTCCATTTTAAACTCTAAAATTGCTGAATTGGAAGACAGGCAGATATTTTTCTCACATCCAAAAGGAGGGCCGGTAGCTAGGTGATCAGTCTTAGCTGGGAAGTGAACCATCTCTAATAAAAATACTAAGTTCTTTGAAAAAGTCCGTGGAAGTTCTGTAGTGCCACTCTGCCCCGTGACCTTTCATTCTCATAGTTCTGCTGCCACAGGAAAGCGCCGACCGACTAATAAAAGAGTTGATGTTGCCATAATTTCCCGAGCAGGTAAGACCCACTGTTCCGTGGTTCTTTAGCTTCTAAAGTTTCGTTTCATTCGTATTCAATTATTGTATGTTTAGTATGTGGAAAACGGCAAGCCAAAAGGAGAACAAATTTTGAGGTGATTGGCATAGTTATTATTTCGGCCAAGTTAAGCTGTATGAGGTTAGTTTATTTTCTTACAGTTACGCTGAGTTTTAAAATTTTTTCCCCGATGGACTGGAAGGAGCTTCTGCTCAAGTGGTAGCTGAACTGGCTGCTTTAGATCATCGGAGTTTGCTAATAAACTCCTTGGGCCATTCAGCATGGATCCCCAGATACTGTTAACTTTTCCCCCAGGAGGTTGTGAAATTGACCCTTTGGATTTGAAATTGTGCCCCCCTTTGTTTAAATAGCATTTGTGGGAGCCCCACCATATCCACACTCTAAAAGGGTCTGGCGTCAACACAGAGCTGGGCTGATGGAGCAGGATGCAGGATGCTCAGTGTCCAAGGCACTGTCATCGGTGTCATAACCCCATCAGGACATCTTCTGGAAGGTGTAAAGAGTCGCCATATGAAAAGTATAGCTGAGAGACTTTTAATACAAAACTGAAGACCAATTGTGAATTTTATTACATTAACCATTAGTGCTTATTACCATATGAGGTTGTTAGAATAAGGGTGGTTTGCAGTGGAAAATGCGCTGAATGACAAAGTCCCTCTCCTGAAGAACCAACAAATTAAGGCAGAAGGTACCAGGAAAAGCAGGGCCATTTGTGTTTGCGTTGTGGAAGAAATAAGCAAACAGAGAACCACAGATTTTCACATCCTTCATTTTCAGTTCATTGTAGTTAAATTGATGTACTTACAATCAGACATATTGTACATTACGGTTTTTAAAAATCTCTTTACAGGACTGGCTGAGTTTTTACCTCACCCAGAAGGAATGCCCATTGGGGTTAAAATATCCTAACGGTGTTTCTTTTGACATTTGAAATGGTTAAATAGTCAAAGCAAAAGAGAAACAAATAAAAGCTAAATATGTAGTTTATAAGCTAAAAGGAGCACACAATGAAGAATTCAAGGCAAGGTAACTAAAATAACTAGAATGCCTTATTAGAGACAGATATTACTTTATCTAAATTTATAAATATGTATCCATGAATGAATTAAATATATATGAATCAATTAAAATAAGGAATACTATTATATTTTGTATTTTCTCATTATTTTTAATGAGAATGTTAATGATATTTAAGGTTCAATTTTTCTCTTTTTCTAGTTTAACTCAATAACATTATAAAATAAAATGACAGCAAAACCTATAAGCAGTTATCTCTGTCCAAATGGATATAGCAGCCCAAACCACATCTACATGACCATCAAACAATGATTATGAAAACCACAATTGAGAAAAGCATCAGGGAATGATATTGCAAAGCCACAGCAACAAATGTGTCTGTGATATGGGAGGCCACAATTCACAACTAATACCACATGTATCGCCAATTACGATACATTGAAAATGTGCAAACATAAAAAGGACAGCACAGAATAATTTCTCATTTACTTAAAAATAATTCATTTTCTCCACTCACCAATTTAATGTCTACATAATGGTTTGCTTAAAAAAGTTTCTGCTTTCAAAAATAAATCATTTAAAGTTACATATAAAATCTCGGTTAAAAGCAGAAAATACGCAACTTTTAATATTCAATGTTATAAAAACGATCTAAAATAAACATCTACCTGAGTCTAGCTTTCTTCATAAAGTTCTTTAGTAGTGAAAAGATAGATAAGTGGAAACTTTTTATGAGGGGAAAAAACTGAAAGTATTCTATTACAACTTGAGTGAAAATATAATTGTATATATTGTAGTCCCCTTTACGCGCTGGGATAAATTCCAAGATCCTCAATAGATACCTACAGCCGTGAGGGAGTACCAAACCTTATGTTTTTTCTATACATTCATAACCGTGATAAAGTTTAATTTCTAAATTAGGCACAGTAAGAAATGGACAACAATAACTATTGATAATAATAAAATAGAAGGATTGTAACAATGTACTATGACAAAAGTTATGTGAATGTGGTCTCTTTCTCTACTTACTCTCCCTCTCTTTTTCTCAAAATAACTTATTGCAATGTAGTCACCTATTGTTGGACCATGTGTAACTAAAACTATGGATAAGGACTACTGTATTCTTAAATAGTCATTTTTGCTGGAAAACATATATATGAAAACAAAATGAGATGCTTGTACCAAAACTATGTTAATATGCAAAACCAAGTGTTTATTTACAAATGAGTAAAATGGTATTCTTTGCAAGTTTATAGGGGTGCCAGTTTTTGCAAATTAAAATATAAGATGTCCAGTCAAATATGAATTTCAAATAAGCCTCAATTATTTTTTAGGGCAAGTAGATACCAAATATTGCATGGAACATACTTATCCTAAAAATTATTGTGGCTTATCTGAAATTCAAATTTAACGGGGCATCCCGTATTTTATCTGACAAACCTACAAGTTTAGCATTTTAGCATTTTCATAAGTTTATACAAAAATTCTTATTTTATTTGGCACAGTATAGCAGTGCGCTCTCAGTGTAAATGGATTGCATTCATGTATGTCTTACTCCTGGATTTGTTTTTAAAATGTGTTCTTTCCTCCCAGGGATCAACAAATTGATAAAGCAACCTCCCAGGCCACATCTTATTAGGCAGCAAGCTGCCTTCTTTATTATGGGCGTAAACAATATCTAAAAGCTTCAGAAAGACTTAATTTTTCGCCCTTGTATCCTCACCAGAAATTGAATACAGTTTATCTGCCTTGATTTAAGATTGTGACACTGAATTGAACAAGATTGCCATATGAAAATAGTGTTTATTATTTGTGTATCTTTATAATTTCAGCAGCTTAAAAATAAAAATCAATAAATTCATCTAAATGGCGTTCCTATTTTATAACTATGAAAAGGACTACTATCTGTTTACTTGCAAAGGAGCCAAGGGCTTTGAAAACAGTCAGCCTAAATCAGGAGGTTTAACTTGAGCTTCATGTAGACCGTCAATCCCTTGAATGAAGTTTGCATGTAAAAGTCATTTTCTATGAATTCATCAGACTTTCAAAAATATGTGAAAAACATCTGTGAACCAGTAGGGGTTAAGAATCATGTTTTCCTTATGTGCAAATGTTTATGATATGTTGAAAACAAAAATGCAGATTATTTAAGTTTTTTACTTTTTGCACTCATCCTTTACATCCAAGTTACTACTCTGATGGAGGTTCATCTTAGATAAATTCTATTAACAAAAATTCTTTGGTGCTAACTCTTTATAATGCATGACATACCTCCAAGTAGAAAATAAATATTAAAGGAGTAATTCTGAAAATGTTAGTAGGCATATGTTGATTTTGCCAGTCTAGCATCCATTTTCTCTTCTGGTAATAATGCCATGATATATATATATATTTGAGACAGAGTCTCACTAAGTTGTCCTGTGGTTGAGTGTCATGGCATCAAAACTCACAGCAACCTCAAATTCCTGGGCTCAAGCGACCTTCTTGTCTTAGTCATCCTTCTAAGTAGCTGAGACTACAGGCACTTGCCACATGCCTAGCTAGTTTTTTCTACTTTTAGTAAAAACAGTGTCTCACTCTTGCTCAGGCTGGTCTCAAACTCCTCAGCTCAAGCAATCTACTTGCCTTGGCCCCTCAGAGTGCTAGGATTACAGAGATGAGCCACCATGCCCAGCCAATGCCCTGGTATCTTTTGAAGAACTAGTCTTCCCCACCCACTAAGTGATTGTAGGTTGCAAGCCTGGACTTCCCCAATCCTCAACCAATCAAAACATTCCATGTCTCTGTCTACAGTTGTTTTTTCAATGGTCAAAATTGTTCCTATAAGAGTCAGCCCTGGGTCTTTTTCCTAATGCCACTGAGGAAAAGATGCTGTGTTTCTACTTTATATGACTACTGACTATATGACTATATTTTTACTATATTTCATCTTCATGCACTTCACCTATGGATCTTTGCAGTCTTGGTGTAGATGTTTTTCATAGGAAGACATCATAACCTCCCATGTCTAAGTGAGATAGATACCTTTTCTTCATTGCTTCCATATGCCTTTCTATCCACCAGAGTATCACTTGTTTCACTGGATTACTTTGACATATTAATTATATGCGAATCGAATTGTCATAAGCCCATTCCCAATCTCAATATACCTAACTAGAGAGTAAGGTTTGGAGAAACATGTCTGCCTTTTTCAAACTTCTGTTCCCAGTGCTGGACACATAGAAGGCTCTAACAAAATTATTGGAAGAATAAGGTCAGAATTGTCCTGTCTTATCTGTGGACCCCTACCACTTCCAAGTGTTTCTCACAGAATCACAGGTGCAGGAGATGGCAGCCACGTTTGTACAACATGACTGGGTTCTGATGGTGGATACCTGGACCAAAGGTAGTACCTGGCTCAAAATACGATCAGAGTATCAAAAGTTTCATTCCTTAGCTGGACTTGTCTTTTGAATGAAGGAGATGTAAAATGCTAGAATTGTGACATGGTTATCACCCTGTGAACCGAGTAACAGAGATAGTTTGACAGTAGAGAGAGAAATAAATAAAACAAATGTTCTGAGAGAAGTTGAGATGGGAACAGGAGATGCCATAACATTTCCTGTTCCAGACCCCTCCTGGGCTGCCGTAGTCCTTTTGTCTTTTTGTACTGAGATACTGAAGCTTCCTTAAAATAAATTCCTCCCCACCTTTCCTTTTTGATTATTTTTGGCCTAAGTTGTCACTAATTGATTCCTGTTACATTTAAACCAAAAGAATAAACTAAGGCAAAAATTAACCACCTATGACTTGAGTTTGCTTGACTGAATGTTTAGAAGTAGCACTCTAAATAAAATGTTCTATTTTCCTTTGGGAAAGTTATATATTTTTTTCTTCTCTTGAGCAACCCTGAAATAGCAAAGAGCTTTTTGATTGTTAAGTGGGTAAATCTCTAGTTTTTAATGTAGATAAGTCAGGTTATTATCAATTATTGATTTGGGAATTTCACTTCAATTGAGGGTAACTCTGGGGGAAAAAGTAAGCATTGTCAAAGTCAGATTTCCTCAAGGGCACTATGATCAATTGACATGCATATCCATAACCCTCCTGATGACATACATTCTGGCCCCAGATGTTTGATTTTACTTTCAACTTTGCTTTGTCACATTTGAATAACCATCTAACAGATCACCTTGCACATAAATTTTATGAATGTTGTTATAATTCACATGAATAATGTTTATACTTCTGTTGTGAATTTTATTTTCTAATCTATAACTTTTGTCATAAATTCCTACATGCAGAACAAGAAATTAAGCAGATTTTGAGAATGCTTGCTATGTGTACTACTTTTGCTATTATGTGATTACCGAAGTGTATTAATACGTTGCATTAAGAGTGAATTTAGGGTGAACCAAAACATAGGATTTTGAATAACCATATTAGGGCATGCTGATAATGGAATCATGTAAAAGAAGCTAAAAGGGATAATAATACCACTTTTCAAATTCACCTCGTAATGAAAATTAAACAATATGATTAATATATTCCTCTTACTTTTTTTTTTACTTTTATTAAACAAATAGATGTACATAAACTTAAAGATCAAACACATTTCCAAGGCTTATAGTGAAAGTTAACAGTTTCTTGTGCTACCTTACTTCTCAATGGGAACTCCTATTCCTAGAGATATAATCACCAACTCTTTTTAGCTGATTCTTCTGTTGTTTACCTCATATTTCTAAAGAAGAAGCTTTACTATTTAAAAAAAATTATTTGTTTAATTATCGATTATATTGACTATTAACTATGAAAATATCAAGATGTAACAGATTTTTCTCCTCCCCACACACACTTTAGTCAATTTTTTGGACAAATCAAATGTTCTAGTTACATTTTTACTAAGAGTTAATCCATAGAGGTTATGAGGATTATATGTTTCCTTTGATCAAGCTCTGCTTTTCTTAAAGTTAATAATTACTCTCCTTGGGTCCTCCTTGCAGCTCTCCATCTCTCTGGTCCACTCTCAACTAATTGCTCTTTGTGACTGAATTTTTTTTAATCATCATCCTGGGAATTCCCTTGATTTTTACCATGTATTGGATTCCAGGTTTCTTGAATACTATATATTTTTTCTTCATGGTTAACTACGCCATTTTCTTTTTTCCTTTCTTTTTCTTCCGTTTCCTTTTTTATTTATTTATTTGGAGTAAAGTTGTTTTTAAAGTAAATTTTTATCTAGCTTCCTGAGAAGATGTATACAGGAAGTAATATTTTTGAGATTTGGCAAGAAGACATTTGTCTTTATTCTGTCCTTTATTCGTTCCTGTATGTGATCAATAGTTTGGGAAGGTGTCAAACCCCAGGTTGGAAATGATAGGCACTCAGTTTTTCTAACTTCTGGTGTTGTTCTGAGTAGCCTGACGCCATTCTGCTTCCTTATGGCCTGAATTTAACCTGCTTCCCTCTCCCATTCCTACCCTAGCAGCTTTCAGCATTCTTCCTACCCTTAGTCTTCTGAAATTTCATGTGCTGCCACATCCCACATTTACTGGGCTTAGAACTTGTTGAGCCATTTCTGTCTAGAAAGTCATTGCTTTGACATCAGTTCTGAGAAACTTCTGTTCTTTATTATTTCTTCTCTGCAGCTCCTATGATTATTATGTTGGGTGTCCTTGACTAGCTTTTAAACTTTTTGTATTTCTATCTTTTTGGCTATTTTCATTATTTTTCTGAGAAATTTCTTTAGGTCCGTTATCCAAATCTTTACTATATTTTTACTTATGTAATCGTATTTTGATTTTTAGATGACATTTTGGATTTTTAAAGAGTTCCTTTGGTGTCATTTTGGATTTCCAAAGAGTCCTTTTCTCTTCCCTTTCTTTTTGTAACCAGAAATTACAGTTTTCTGAGCATTTTGTTTCCTCAGCATTTCCTAGTATTGTTTTCAGTAGGATTTGGTATCTATCTTTCATGATAGAAGTTTTCCATACATCTTTGGTTATCTTTGACTTTCTATTCTAAGCTGACTGAGGCACTAAAAACAGATTTGAAGTTTATGCATACGGGTAGAGTGGGCATCAGGAAGTGCTTGTCAGGCAGTGAGTGGGCTTTGGGTGACAGAGCATGGATTTTGCTGCTGGAGGGATATCATTTGCACCTCTAAATATTTAACACTTGGTTTAATCACATTTCCCAGAAAGAAATCCTTCAATATTCAATCTTCTCAACGCTCAATCGGGGAAGGAGCTTTAATATCTCACTGTTCAGTGTACAGACTTTCATATAATCTTTCTTCCAGTAGGGTAGTGGTACCTTCAGTTGATGTCATCGAATGTGAAGTCCCTATAGGTTTACTCTCCAAAGAATATATCTCAGCTTGGGGCCAGGGACAATGAAGTTGTCACCTGTCAGTATGACATAGAGGTATCAATGCTTCTCGCATGGAGTTTGCACCGGTCTTCATGTTTCAAATCTGATTGGCATCCAACTCACAGGGATTCCTGTTGCTTCAAATATTTAGTTCTTTTCATTATCCTATAAGTGAAAATTCAATTTGTATAGAGTTTCACCCCTGCCAAAAATTAACTTTCCACTTTCTGTGATGTGCTAGGTCAGTTTCCATTCCTCAAGGTTTCCAAAATGGTTTGCCTGATTTTTCTAATGTCTTCTTTTCTTCTCTTGTCTTTTCCTTGTCTTGTGCTTGAATTTCCTTTTAAAAAGATATTTTGCTATCATCCTGAAATTTAGAGGGACTGAAGGAAAGCTATAGACTCAATTATCTCAAGATATTCTAACCAAGAGTTACCAAGATATACTGGCTTTATTTTTTAAATGAATTTTATTATATATTTTTGTGGAAGTAATATATTTATACATTATAAAACAAAATCATAAAATGAGTAATTTAAAGTCTTCCCCCTGCCAGAACTCATCTCAGAGACAACCACATTTGACCACTTCCATAATGTTGTGCAGTGGACTTGGAATTCTATCTGTTGTTGATTCAACTTTAGAAAGTTTGCCTGCCTACTATACAAAACAAAGATTTTTATGTTTTTATCACTTTCATATATCCCCTACTCTCTTTCTACCTTTGACTATAGTTGCTCATTTATATTGTGAAAGTTAGCAATATTTGCATTTTGTTTTATAACCATGTTTTCTTCCTTTAGTATACACTTCAATTCTTCAAGTTGAAAATGAACACACCACAATTATTTTATTACAGCTATAACATATTCTTTATTACAGAACCAGGTACTTGGCTAAATGTATTTTCTTCTTTATAGACCTAATAATATGAACCCTGCACTATTTGTAGGAGAATGTTTATAATCTACATTCAGTTTGTGATCTTTTCTTGCTTTCCATCAATTGCTTAAAATCATGCCTGGGATTAGTTTACTTTGTAATCAGATCATTACAAACAAGCTTTTCCAAACAAGCTTTTCTTTGCTTACAATACTCCCCTTTGTCTTCCTTCTTTCTTATTGAGACAGACCACATCCATCCTCTCCATGTCTCTAATGTCATCTGGTTCCCTGCCCACTCTGGCCATGGCTTGGGGGCCATTCCATTCTTGTCCTTGAAGACATTCTTCTTGCAGCTCTTCATCTACATTTTCAATTAGCTGTTATCCGGAGAACTCTATTCAGTGGACTGACTCCAGACTTATATTCAGTAGGCTTTATATCCTACACCTTTCTCATTTTTTTCATTCTTATTATTCTGAAATGTATCTCAAAATAATCTCCTCATAAGTCATGTATATGAAATAAAACTCCTGTATCTTTACATTTGTGAAAATATATTTATTTTGGTCTTATCCTTGGTTGATAGTTTAGCTGGGAATATAATTCTAGGTTGAAAAAATCATGTTTTTCCCTGAGAAATTTTGCAAAAGTCTATCACTCTGTTGTCTTCTAGACAATAGAGTAGTGCTGTTTGGAAATCTGATCCTAGCAGAAAACTTCATATGTTGTCTAATTCTTATTTTCTCATTAACTTACTTTTCTGTAATTTAACAATTAGATATCATTGAACATTATTAACTTCTACCCAGCAGTAATATCTCTTCTGACCTGCCTACCAGGAGCCTGGTTATTCAAAGAGCTACCTTTCCTTCACAGAGTACTTGTTATTCAAGGAAACTTGTTCCATCTGTCGCTCACTATAGGAGTGACTGTTAATTAATTCTAATTAACTTTGTAATATAACCTCATCTTCCTTGTTAGTGATTATTTCGGGAATGGGAAGGGGACCAAATTCTGCACAAGGGGAGAGTTTCTAGAGTCCTTAGGAAGAGTTCTTTTTTTCTCTTAAGAGGGAATTATGGGCATCTTGTTTCCCTCCTTCTGAAAATAGAAAAGGAATAAATTTGCATCATTTTCCTCTGTCTTCCATTTTTGACAATAAGAAAACTATCCCTAAAACAAAGCTAACCCACAGAAGAGTTCCTAACAAAGAGGATTACATTCAAATAAAGCTGAAGCCAGCTTATGTGCGGCTTGACATCTGCTATGCTTTTGGACTTCCTGTATATGAGACAATAAGATTTATTATTGTTTAAGACCATTTCTGTCGAGTTGTCACATGAAGCTGAAAG
This sequence comes from Nycticebus coucang, assembly GCF_027406575.1. Classification (NCBI taxonomy): domain Eukaryota; kingdom Metazoa; phylum Chordata; class Mammalia; order Primates; family Lorisidae; genus Nycticebus; species Nycticebus coucang. The sequence goes on along the minus strand of NC_069792.1, from coordinate 68,008,156 downwards.
TATCTTAACCAGTATTAAAATGCAGAAAGATGAGTCTTTTATCTTTTATTCTTGAGTTACATGGGTTGAAGAAGTGGGGTGGGAAATGTGGATGGGGAATAGGATGTCACGCTGTGATGTAGTTTAGTGGTTGGACATTCAGTTTAAAAAACAGCCTCAGTTTCACTGTGTTTGAATCTGCCAATTCTAAATCGTGTTCCTCTTTCAGTGTGTCATATACACACTCATGACACTCATATAGTGTTGTCATGTCTAGAGACAGAGTGCCTACTTTCAAATCTTGGCTCTGTCACTTCTTAGGTAGGTAATCTTTTGCAAGTTATTAAATGTATGCTTTAGTTTACTTATATTCAAAATGGAAATGTAAGGGTATGACTGGTGAGGATAGTTTTTTTGGGGGGGGTTATTTTTTATTTTTACATATACATGTGTTTATTAGGTTTCCATTTTTTTTGCCTTCACAAAATTAAAAAGGCTTAAATTTTAATAATAATAACAATGTTTAAAATAAGGACTAGAAACAAAAACCTTGTAAAGAACAAACGCACATAAATACATTCAGAAAAAGAATCAGACAATTGCTACATCGAAATATTAAGTAATAATAATAATAATGCAAAGAAAGTAAAATTCACATTGTCAAATAAGAGTATGTCTACTATAGAATGCTTTAACTCTGGGATTCAGTATAGAGTCATCTGTTACTTCTTATTATTTTTTTTAAGTCTCAAAAAATACATAACTAATATTTATAAATAAAAGTAAAAGATAGTTGCAAGTATTAAATAAATTAGTATATGTATTATCTCTCAACTGACTGCAGTTCTCAGTGAGGGAGAGAAAGCACCTGCTTTGTTAAAGTGCTGTATTTGAATTTCTGTTACTTACAGCCAAAGGCGGATGCAAACACATTCCTAACTGCTTTCCAAAGGACCTTTCTGCCAGAATAGTGCTCTCTTTATGCCTTTTAAAATCCTGGCTTTGGGGATGCTATTTGCTTATTCTACTTTATACTTTAGTATATTTTCATCCTCTGCAATATTTTATAAATTATTTAAATAAATAATTTGGCTACTTCCCATCTCCTTACCTTTCAGGTTCATTCTTTTCCTATCATTGTATTTGCTTCTCTGGAGGAAAAGGAAATAATGGGAAATAAGAGTAGTGCAATTGCTAGTCAGAGACTGCAAACCCTAATGGTTTCAGGGGCCTTTGCGTAATGTAAAAACAAACAAACAAAAAGGAAGTATACAGATGTAATATACAGGAATTGGTGAGGACTGTTGAGATGTGGAGAGCAAATGTCCCTGTTAAAGGCATTTAATACAATTAACGTAAATACTGTACCACTCAGATATGATAGACCTGTTGGTCCATCTGACGAAGCTGCTAGTTTGCAAACTCTGATCCTGATTTAAAAACACATGCAGTTGTGAAAGATCTCACACACATCCTGAACAGCAACATGTGTGCTCCGCGAAACACCATCCGCACAACACAAAACTAAGACTTTTTAAAATTAAAAATGTTTTTAGCTAAAACATTTCCACTTGTTTTCTTCTGGTTTTTGCTTATATAGGTTTTTTGGCTGATACAGAAAATAATGCATTAAATCTGAAAGTACACTCAACAGGCAAAACAAACAAAAACCTCCCTTATGGATTGCGATGGCTTTGGAAGATAAAGGACTACGGTATACACAGAAATGGAACATAGCAAATGTATGTATGTGCAACCCTCAGCCTTCGCAGTTTCCTTACTCACATGCATTTTTGGTTTAATGTCTGTTGAAGAGTTGCATGATAAAAATAGCTTTGAGGTTTATAAGGCACCTCTGGAAACTCCAAGAAAGCAGTTGCCATTAGCGATCCCCAGTTCCCACACATAAACCACCACTATGTGCTCTGCCTTCCTGTAAGTCTACACCTCAAAGAAACTGACCAGAAACTAGGCCCATCTCGCTCCCATTTCCTAGCACTGTAAATAAATGCCAGAGACTGCAAACCCTAATGGTTTCAGGGGCCTTTGCGTAATGTAAAAACATTACCTGCTGTGGTTCTGTCGATTGGTCAGCCTTTTTGGTTCTACTCACTTACATCTGTGCAGATGAAAGTTTTGCCAGTAAGGGAACTAAGGTTCAGAATGGAGAAGTACACTTCTTACGCTCACATAGTAGCTGGAGTAGATGGAATTCTAACCATGCTCAAACTGGAAAAGTGATGGGGTTTTCCTTCTGCCGGCCTAGCTCCTCTAAAGGGGGCTAGCCAATAAATCTGACTCTTAAACAAATGTACAGTGGACTGGACTGATAATCAGGAGAACAGAATTCTAGTTTAGACCCAACCACTTGGGGAATTTTACCGATCACTTAGCCTTTTTGTGCCCAGTGGTGATTATTGTGGGGTTCTTTAGGTTCTAAATTTGATGTCTATAATTCTAAATGTTAGTTTTAAGTTCTGCATCTTAGACTGTGTAATTTCTAAGTAGTAGAAATTTTATCTGAATATTTTATTTGTGTTGTGCTTTCTCACCTAGGTAGACCTTTACAATGTTCTTGATAATGTTGACAACTTGTTAAATTTTGGAATGTGTTTTTTTAATGCCTTTTTCCCTCTACTTTAATATTTTAAAGAATTCTATACAGGAAAGACCCAAATAATCATACCTTTGGAACAAGTTCCATTGAGAATTTCCGATCCAGATGTCTGGTTAAAGAAAACATGACCTTTTATCATGTTTTTGGCACTGTTAGGAAATATATCCTGAATTTACTCCAGTAAAGAGTATTGCTTTAGGACTTTCATCAGATGGATAGATGCTCATTAGAATATTTGGCAGAAGGAGGTTTTGAAATATTCAAGATCAATAGAAAATTTAGTTCATGACTAGGTGTTTCTGCAGATGAGCACAAAATCTCATTTAAATTATTCCCCGGGTGAAATAATAATTTTTTTTTAAATTTGAATATCTAAAGACCTAAATAGAAATGACCAATAACATTTTATGTTTCAACTATATTCGAAAAAATTTTTTTTACTTAACTTTTAAGACCTCTTTTCTCTTCTCTTCCTTTCTTTTTTTTAAGCCTCTTTTCCTGTAAAAATTCTTCTCTGTCATACTTCATTCAACATCCTGTTCTCTTTTTTCCCAGGCTGGCAGGAAATTGTCCACTGTTGATGACTAAAATGGGAAAGGCTTCCCATTGATCATCTTCTTTGATCAAAATGTAAGTCCATCAAAATTAACTCCTTAAATGAGACTATCAGGGAGTAATGAGGAACTTCCTATACTTTTAATAATGAGGTTAAAAAAAAAACAACTTCTCTTCAGTAAAATATAACAAAACCCAGACTTTCCTGCATATGATACCATCACAATGTTTGTATTGTCATCTTCTGCCATTATCAGCAAATGCATTATCCTGTATATCTGCTCTGTACTTGGCCAGTTTTCTCAGGATCAGCTCTGCTACTTAGATCTCTAGTAAAAAAAAAAAAAAAAAAATAGACCTGGTTAAGGTCAAATTTTTTCTTTCCATATTGGCTGAAATGCTACAAAATAGAGCTCTATTTAGTAGAAGAGCAAATAACTTCATTAGGGCCAATTGTTTAGACTATAATATTAATTACTAAAATGTGTAATTTCATATTTTATTAACTAGATGAACTGGAAATACTGAAAGAAATGTAAAATAAAGGGAAATTAATCTGGAGTTTTTAGCATTAAGCTGAGGGCAGTGCTGATTGGGCTATAAAGCAGGCTTCCTGCAGTTCACTTATAGATTGATTGATTCATTTATTTATTCAAATATACTTTCCCGGTAGTATTTGTAATGCACTACCCTCTCTTCTGAAGGCTGGCAATAAAAAGACAAGTTGCAGCCAAAAACAAGATGACAATATTTAATAACTGTGCTCCGGGGAAAGAAGGTGATCACAAGATGAGGAGAACAGAGAGCTGAGCAAAAGGGGACCTGTGCTAAATTGTGACGATTCAGATATTGGGCCTAAGGCCAGCCCTGCTTTCTTGCATGAAGACTCTTTACTCAGAGTAAACACAGGCAAGTGTGTAGTTCAGAAAGACAAACAAACCCATGGATTTCAACCTTTTACCCACAGCTAATACATCTGTGTGGAAGCACGTCCATGTTTTCAACAAAACAATCTGGTTATAAGTAGAATTTATTCAGCAATATCTATAACCTAAAACATGCATTATTCTTCTTTAGCACTGCTACAGCTTTACAGTTCACCACATTGTAAATAATATAGAAGGATCACCTTAGTCACGTAAATAATACAAATATCAATGCACTCTGAAAATGATGAAATATTGATTTTAATTAAATGAATGCCTCAATGACTTTTCCTGATTCTCATTCTTTTAATATTTAATTACGCCTACCACATTTCTTTTTTTTTTTTTTTAACAATGTGAAACAGTTTCATGGTAAAAGACTTTGGATGACACCATCATTTTTACACGCGAGCTTCTCTCGTAAGCACAAAGAAAAGCCTTTTCTTAGACAACGTTGTTAAAGGTGTACTCTGCTCCCCTGACTGTCTTCGTCCTGTCACGGCCAATCATTTATTCTGATATACAGAAGATAGAGGAGATCATGAACTCAGGGACTAGGAGGTAACTCTGCACTATGACAGTTTGTTATACATCAACTCGAGCATAATTATGCCCAATGAAAAGGAAGAAATGTATGTTCAATTTTTAATATAAATATCTAGATCTTATTCATGAAGAAAATGATAAGAACCATTGGCCACTATGTTCAATATGTAACTTAGGAAAGAAATACTTTAATGAATATATTCTTTATTAATGTGTCATTATGTGCTATAAGTGGAATTGTTTTCCCCAAATTCATATGTTGAAATCAATATTTCAGAACATGGCCCTGTTTGTTTGGAAATAGGATCTTTACAGAGGTGTCCAAATTAAAATAAGGTCATGAAGATGGACATGATCCCAAGTGATCTATGATTGGTGTCCTTTTAAAAAGGTGAAAATTTGAAGATAGGCACACAGGGAGAACATCATGGGAAGATGAAGGCAGAGTTGTGATGATTCTTTTACAAGTCAAAGATTGCCAGCAAACACCAGAAACTAGCAGAGAGGCATGGCAACAGATTCTTCCTCACGGTTCTCAGAAGGAAACAAGCTGTCAAGACCTCGAGCCTCCAGAACTGTGAGACGATAAATTTCCATCGTGTAAGCCACCTATTGTTTTAGCAGTCCTAGAAAACGAAACCATTGTGGATCTCTCTTCTAATACTGCATTCAACTTATTGCTTGCTGCTTTGTTTATCGCCCACTCAATAGCTTCTGTTTGGTTCTGTAACTATGACTCCTAAACTTAGTGATAACAAGAAAAATAATATCAGCTAGTATTTATGGGCACTTATCCTGCCCCAAGCTCTGTTGTGATCAGTTCCGACCCCACAAGATGAATGGGGAACAAAGGAAAGGTCTTTTTTTATGTAATTTTATAAGAAAGAGTAATTTTATGATTTTATTAAGTATTGATAATTAACCTTAAGTATATTTTATTCACTCACTGAGAGTTTTAGAATAGGCTAAAGGAGCTAAGTTTACTTACCCTAATATAGAAATTTTTGCTTTAAGTAGGGTGCTGTGCCAATAAATCCAAAAATATAAAACAAAATTTTGGGGTAGATTGTATGTGATGAGGAAAACTGACAATTACTTAAACTGATACTGATACTGAAGCCTAGGAATATGGCAACATTTTTGCCAAAAGCATTCCTTATGATAATCCAGCCCACTATCTATCGTTACATATTGAAATGCCTCACTGCCCTACTGTGTGTTGCCTATTATCACCTACATGTCACAAAGTATGACAAAGAAATGAATTCTGGGAAGAAGTGGTCAGCTTGCAAGCAGAAATGAAAGAGAGTTCAGAAACTCAAGATCTTTCAGGGTTAGAAAATCCAACTGCCTGTGGAGGTTGAACAGAGAAGATTTTGAGTAAGGCACAGTAAAAATTTCCCCAGTTGAATAAAGTGCCTCAAAGAAGAGGTCAGAGTAAGGGTGTGTTTGATATCAGTTGTTCAGAGGACCCAATGTAGTCACCATGAGCAGAATGGGAAAGAGGCACTAAGGTGAGGAAGTAATCATGAAAAATAAATATGAATATTTTTAGGAAATAACTCTGGGTATGGTTACTGACTACTTAGTGGCGATTGAAGCAAATAGATCAAAATTATACAAAGTTTTTTGGGGAATTGTATTATCAAGAAAACCACAAGTCTACTCTTCAAAGTCTTTATTTTTAAATTCAAATACTAAAATAAATTCGGGTGGCACCTGTGGCTCAAAGGGGTAGGGCGCTGGTCCCATATGCCGGAGGTGGTGGGTTCAAACCCAGCCCTGGCCAAAAAAATAAATAAATAAAATACTAAAATAAATTCTTATTCTCCTACATAAAGAAAGCAACGTTTGAATGCCTCATCCAAGGAAGGGCACCTTCTCCAAACTCATTTCAAAGATGGCTAAGGAGAATAATGGCAAGGAAGAGCCTCCACAAAGACATAACCAGGGACCACAGGGAAAAAATTATATGGTACTTCCTCCCTGAGAATAAAATCAAGGACTCATCTGGCAACCTCTCCCCTCCATCCTACCCCTACCTTGGGTAGGAGACTTTTACAATTGTTGATAGAGAGATTTCACAACCATTAAAGAATAACTAAAAAATACAGACCGTTGTGTGGTTTCTACTCATTCCCTTCCCAATTCAGAATATTTGTTGTAGACATCCTGTGCTTGGGCGTGAGGTTCGGGTGCCAAGAGCTTGCCATTTTGGTTCTTGGGTCACCTGACCATGAGGAGCTATTTGTGACCTGGTAGAGAAGACAGAGATTTTGGATCCTGAGACGGAAGCAGCGGCTGGAGGAATACTGGATTATTTCCTATGGAGAGAGGATGAGTGTGTGTGTGTTTGATATGAGGGAAGAAAGAGACGTATTTTATTTAGTAGCATATGGACTGCAAACGGGGATATAGTATGATTGCATATCTTATTCTTCCAGTTAGGTTAGAGACCATGTGATTTATTTCTGGTCAGTGGAATGTGGGCAGAGATACAGGCAGCCCCTGGGGTATGGATAACCCATCTTACTCATCCATATGAACAGGCTCTCCAGGTTCCCCATAAGGATAGATTATAATTAAACAATTACATTAATGATTCAGGAAATAGATTGAGAAGCCACTGGTAGAAACACAAAAGCACAAGGAATCAGAAGATTCAGAGCCAGGAAAATTTGTGACAAAAGAATGAGCTGATGACCTTTCATCTCATTTAATAGTTGCATACCAGTTGGGCGGGTAGGGGACCATTTTCAGCATGATTTGCTGAGCTTGAGGAGCAAGATCGTAACACTGAATACTTTACAGAGGTTAACCATCCAGTCAGTGGGAACATCCACTGCCACAGGGCCATTTATGATGAGAAAAATAAAAAGGCTGTGCAAATGACCCCAGATACCTTTTTCAAGAAATGGACTTTAGCAGTCAGCTCTCCCCTCCAGTAACAATCAAATCCTGTCTCTCCAGCACCCACCACATCCTCTCCAGCACCATCTCCATCTTCTCAAGTACCATTCCCATCATCATCATCTTCCCATTAAATCTCAGCCTCCCTCCCTGCCTCAAAAAGGCCCCTCCTAGTAAGCAAGACATTGATGTAACAGGAGGTGACTGTTAACCATTAATTCTCTTCTCTGAAATCTATCCTATCTCCTATGTAAATGTTTTGTATGAGTTTTTTAAAGTTGTTTGTTTAAAAGAAAGAGCACAATAGGTTCTGTAATTACTACAGTGCAGGATTATTATTATTACCATAGCATTATACTGTATTGTTGTTACCACATATGAGCTGTCATAATATTATTATTATTCTTACCACCGCACGTGTGCTATTCATCAGGGATCTGAGTTACATAAAAATCTGACCTTAAGACATTCTCAGGAACATATAACCTGGGGACCACCTGTAACATGAAACACTTTAGACCTAGTCACTAGATAGCACCACACAGTCCTCTGTTTTTATATTCCCCTTAGTGTTAACTTTGCAAGTTTTTTAGAAGTAGTAATAGAAGCTTCCTTAGTGCCTGAGTCCTTAGCAGAGAGGGGGAGCTGCTGAGGAGTGTCACTTGCTCTGCATTGGAGTGTGACTTAATTAAAAAGAAAACAGAGACTCTGGGGACTATTTGTTACCACAGCATAGCCGAGTCCATCCTGCCTCAAAAACACACACATACCCCCCAATGGCAGGCCAGTTTCTGCCATATATATCCAAAACAGTTTGCACTCATGGCGAAAGTCTAGGGCAGTTTAAGCCAAAATACACCTAGGCATTGTACCAGGAGTTGGCAATCTAACAAGAGCACCATCTCCCAGATTATCCTGGGTAATACCTATTCCGGTGTATAGACCCTCTGATCACCAGAGCTAACCTCAAGGAATTCGACTAAAAATAAAATGTATAGGGGCGGCACCTGTGGCTCAGTGAGTAGGGCGCCAGCCCCATATACCAAGGGTGGCAGGTTCAAACCCAGCCCTGGCCAAACTGCAACAAAAAAATAGCTGGGCCTTGTGGCAGTTGCCTGTAGTCCCAGCTACTCGAGAGGCTGAGGCAAGAGAATCACCTAAGCCCAAGAGCTGGAGGTTGCTGTGAGCTGTGATGCCACAGCACTCTACCAAAGGCGTCAAAGTGAAACTCTGTCTCTAAAAAAATAAAAAATAAATAAATAAAATAAAATGCTATAACCTCCATCAGAATTATTAGTAGATTTAAAAAGACATTTGTATATAGAGGAGGATTATACTGTACCCTTGGATGTATTTGATGTGCCTTTCCAGTTTCCATGAGTTCTTTTCATTCCTTTATGTAAGAACCAGCCTCACTGGGTGCTTCTCTTTATTCTAAGATTCTGAAATCGAGATTTAGATGTAGCTCGGTGAGTAGGGTGCCGGCCACATACACCAAGGCTGGTGGGTTCAAATCCAGCCCAGGCCAGCTACAACAACAATGACAACTGCAACAACAACAACAACAACAACACAATAGCCGAGCGCTGTGGTGGGCACCTGTAGTCCCAGCTACTTGGCAGGCTGAGAGTCTGAGGCAAGAGAAGAATCCTTTAAGCCCAAGAGTTTGAGGTTGCTGGGAGCTATGAAGCCACGTGGCACTTCACCAAGGATGACATGGTGATACTCTATCTCAAAAACAAACAAACAAACAAAAAAAAAAACTAAGGAAAATAGTTATACACTCCTCCTTGATAGCCCCTGGTTGGGAGTCCTTTTTGCTTACTTTCCCTTGGCATTTGTCTGTGACAAAGGTAGCCAGTAGGAGTTAAAAAACTCTGTCCCAGTTAAAACTGGTAACAAGTCAAGCATTTAACAAATAGTCCACTTCCCTGCTATCCTTATTCCCATGTTTATAATTGTATATCTAACACAGGATTGGGTCATTATTATTTTTTTCAAACTGATTTATGAAAGTCTTCATATATGATGAGAGAGAAGCCTTTTTTCATATCCACGATTTTTTTATTCTCTTTTTCTTTTTTTTCCTTTTAACTTTGTCTGTATATATGGTTTTGATTTTTTGTGTGTTTTTATATGAAAGGTCTTCTCTACTCCAATATTATTTTTAAAATCTACCTGTTTTCCATTGAACCAATTTTATTTCTTAAATTTTTTATAAAGTTAAATCTCTGATCCAACTAAAGTTCTACTTTAGTTCTTTCATTTTTGTATAGACCATGAGACAGAATGTCAGTTCGTTTTTTTCCAAATGGCTATGGTATAGTTCTAATAATGTATTTTCAATAATACAGTTTTTTCTGCTCAATTTATCAATGTATCATTCCCTGTTCAATTTCCATTTGTACTCATTTCTATAGTCTCTGTTCTTTTTCTCTTTATTTAAAAATATATTCTGATGTAAATTTCATTTTCTTCAGGTTTTCCTCTCACTGATTTAATTATTCTTTGTTTTGATGATGTCTCTTCATCTCTTTTAACTGTTAGTGTGCCCACTATTTTGTCCTCAGCCACTTTCCTTCTCAAATTTTTTATGTTTTTCCTGGAAGGTCTCAACAACTTCCTATGACTTCAAATCATACACGTATAGGAACAACTTTAACTTTTATGCCAGTGCCGGGCTTGCCCTGGAGTGTTCAGTCACCTACTGCATATACCTCTTTCTTTTTCCTATGATTGTCTGAAATTCAAGATATCAAAAATGGAAGCTCAGTATTATCCTAGTAACTTGCCCTAACCCCAGCCTAAGTCTGTTTTTCTTTTTGCCTTCCTTATTTTAGTCTTCAGCAGTTCTGCCTAATCCATTGCCCAAACTGAGAAATTAATTAGATTCAAAAATACTCATTTTGCTCATTTCAAAATGAGCATGTTAGTTCTAGCTAAGAAACATGTCTCAAACACACATTCCGCTCTGATCCCTTTGGGATTCATCTGATTTAGAACCTGATCAGAGCCGTTGTACCAGTTTCACCTTCTCCTGCTCTCTTAGCTACTCATCTTTCACATGGTTGCAAGAGGTATAATTGAAATCACAGATTGGATTATGGCACTCTGCAACTTGAAAGCATTATATGTTTCTACAAAGCCAGTTTCTTCAGCATTTTAAACATTCTCACCCTCACCCTAATCTTACTTTTGAGTCTTGCCTTGCACCACAAAGCCTGTGTTACAAAGCTCCTTTGGGCTGCTCCCTGGGTACTCAGACATACCCTTCACTGTCACACTTCCAAATATTTGCCTTCCATCCACTTTGTTCTTTATCCACCTAACGTGTACTTGAGCAACCTTTCAGACCTATCTAATTGCATACCTTTTCTCTGGTTTTCTTTTACCTTTCTAGTAATAAGTATTCCATTTGTCCCTACTCATTTTAAGCAAACTTTCATAAAAATATCTATCATAAAATATTATAGGTATGTATTTGAATAGCTACCTTTCCATATGGCATTTGTTCCTTACCCATATTTGTATTCACTTAGCAAGGACTGTGCCCTGTATTTTAAAAAATTGTCTCTCAAATTTAGACTGGAAGAAAATCTTTAGTAACATCTGGCTTTTTTAATTTTTTAAAAATGTAATAGTGTTTATCCAATTTACCATATTCAAATTAACTTTTTTTTGAATGAGTTGAATAAATTATCTCTCCCATCATTGAGTATCTTGTCAACTGGGTATGGAAATGCTATAATTCCAGGTCTCTCTCATGACTTGAGACAATGGATGTACCGTAGAATCTTCAAAGTTGACAACATCCCTACATTAACCATCTCTTTAAGTTGACCTAATTTTCATAGATCAGATACACCACATGTACATAGACCTAGTTCCTATGTTGACCAGCTTGTTGACCAGTTCATTATAGTCCCCTGCGTGGTTGACTTATACAGATTCTACTGTAGTTTATTTTCTATGATTTTCTGAAAGAGCCCAGAAAGGGTATTGAAGGACAAAAGGACCAGAATAGCTGAAGCAAAGAACAGACTTAATTATACAATGACTAAGGAACTATCTGGAGATCAGTGATCTGATCAGCAGCAACCAGAGCGACAGTATTAGTATTCCAACTAGGTTATGAGGCTTAGCTTGATGGCTTCTTCTGTTTTTTTTTGTTTTTTTCATTTTTTTTTTTTATTGTTGGGGATTCATTGAAGGTATAAGAGACCAGGTTACACTGATCGCATTTGTTAGGTACAGTCCCTTTTATAATTGTGTCTTGCCACAAAGGTGTGTCACACACCGAGATCCCACCCCCTCCCTCCTTCCCTCTCTTTGCTCTTTCCTTTCCCCACCCCCTTCACTCCTACCCTCTCTCTCTCTGCTCTCCCCTTCTCCCACCCCCCACCATGTACTAGGTCATTCATTTTCCTCATATCAAAATTGAGTACATAGGATTCATGCTTCTCCATTCCTGTGATGCTTTACTAAGAAGAATGTGTTCCACTTCCAACCAGGTTAATGCAAAGGATGTAAAGTCTCCATCTTTTTAAATGGCAGGATAATATTCCATGGTCTACATACACCACAGCTTGTTAATCCATTCCTGGGTTGGTGAGCATTTAGGCTGTTTCCACATTTTGGTGATTGTAAATTGAGCTGAGACAAACAGTCTAGTGCAAGTGTCCTTATGGTAAAAGGATTATTTCCTTCTGGGTAGATGCCCAGTAATGGGATTGCAGGATCAAATGGGAGGTCTAGGTTGAGTGCTTTGAGGTTTCTCCATACTTCCTTCCAAAAAGGTTGTATTAGTTTGCAGTCCCACCAGCAGTGTAAAAGTGGTCCTTTCTCTCCACATCCACGCCAGCATCTGCAGTTTTGAGATTTTGTGATGTGGGCCATTCTTGCTGGGGTTAGAGGATATCTCAGGGTGGTTTTGATTTGCATTTCTCTAATAATTAGGAATGATGAGCATTTCTTCATATGTTTTGTAGCCATTCGGGCTTCTTACTTCTTGACCAAAGTTTCCTGTGTCGTTGATTAAAAGTCACCTTTTCAATGAAGTCTACCCTGAGCAACTTAAAATTAGAATCTTTCCATAGCACCCCACTCCCATAATCTGCTCTATTTGTTTTATTTACGTAGTACTTATTATCTCCTAATATCATATATAGTTTATTTATTTGTTTTTTACTTGTTCCAAAATACTAATGGAGTACAAATGTTTTTGTGACATGGACCAATTATATAATGCTGAAATCATGGCATTTAGTGTGCCTGTCACCAGAATAGTGCACATCATACTTAATAGGCTAGTTTTTATCTTTACCCATGACTCTACCCCCTTCTTAGTTTCCATTGTCCTTTATATCACTTTATGACCATGTATACCCATTGTTTATCTCCAACTTACTAGTGAGAACATGAGGCTGTTTTTCTATTTCTGAGATACTTTGCTTAGGATAATGGTCTCCAGTTACATCCAAGTTACTACAAAAGGTATCATTTCATTCCTTCTTATGGTTGAGTAGTACTCCATGTATATATGCATCACATTTTCTGAATCCACTCATTATTAAATGGGTATTTAATCTTATATCTTAGCAATTATGAATTATGCTGTGGTAAGCATTGGGTTCAGATGTCTTTTTTGATAGAATCACTTATATTTCTTTGAGTAGACACTCAGTTGTAGGATTGCTGGATTGAATAGTAGTTCTACTTAAGTTCTTTGAGAAATTTCTATACTGTTTTCCATAGAGGTTATACTAGTTTACACTCCCACCAACAGTGTATAAGTGTTCCTTTTTCACCATATCCACACAATCATCATTTTTTTATTTTTTGGTTTATTTTTATTTATTTATTTATTTAGACAAAGTCTCACTTTGCCACCCTTGGTAGAGTGCCATGGCATTATAGCTTACAGCCATCTCAAACTTTTAGGCTCAAGTGATTCTTTTGCCTCAGTCTCCCAAGTAGCTGGACTACAGGTGCCGCCTACAATGCCCAGCTATTGTCAGAGATGGGGTTTCACTCTGTGTCAGACTGGTCTTGAACTCCTGAGCTCAGGCATTCCACCTGCCTTGGCCTCCCAGTGTGAGCCACCATGCCCGGTCTTTTGTTTTTTGAATAATGGCAGTTCTGATAGGGAGAATGTGATATCTATCTCCTTGTGGTTTTAATTAGCATTTACATGATGATTAATGATGTTGAATTTTTTCATGTTTCTTAGTCATTTCTCTATCTTCTTTAAAAAAAAAAAACTCTGTTCATGTCTTTTGCCTATTTTTAACAATATATTTTCATGATGATTTGTTTGAGTTCTTTGTAGATTATGGATATCAGGCCTTTATCAGATGTATAGTTTGTAAATATTTTCTCCCATTGTTAATAGTTTATCCACTGTGGACTTTCGGTGCTTGCTATTTACATGGTGTATTTTTTCTATCCATTTATTTTCGATTTATGTGTGTCTTTTTAAAGTATATCTCTCACAAACAGCATATAGTTAGATTGTATTTTCTATCTATTTTAGACATTTTGTTTGTAGAGTTTATACTATTAAAATTTTATTCAGTTATTGATGTGGTTGGACTTGGATCTGTAATTTTATTATTTATTTTCTCTGGGTTTTGTTCTCCTGTTACTGATTTTTGCCTCATTTTGGATTATTAGAATACCTTTAATGAGTCTATATTAATTTATCTTTTGGTTCATTATGCCTCTTTGAATCTTATAAGTGATTGCATTAGGGGTTAAAATATATGTCTTTATCTATTCATATTATGCCTCTTCACATGAAATACAGAAATCTTGGAATCATATAGTTCTATTAACCTCTCATGTTCTTTATGTTATGATTGTCATATATGTTGCATCTGCATACATTGTAAACCCCACAAAGACTATGTTATGTTTTCTATGTTTGACAATCTAATGCACTTTCAAGAAACTAAATGGGAAATAAACAATCTTTTGTATTTATCTAGATAGTTTCCATTATTGATGATCTTCATTCTTTCCTAAAAATCTATGTTCTTTCATACTGAATGACTTTCATTAGCATTTCTGACCTTTTTTTTTTTTTTTTTTTTTTTTTGCAGTTTTTGGCCAGGGCTGGGTTTGAACCCGCCACCTCTGGCATATGGGGCCGGTGCCCTACTCCTTTGAGCCACAGGCACCACCCCTATTTTTTTATTTTTAATTATTATGGGTACATAAGATTTATATATATATTTTTAGAGTACATGTGATGTTTTGTTACACATATACAATGTGTAATGTTCAAATCAAGTAATTGATGTATCAACTCAAGCATTTATCATTTCTTGTGTTAGAAACATTCCAATTCCACTTTCTTAATTATTTTAAAGTATATCATAACTTATTGTGGACTACATACAGTCAATTTGTTGAGAATTTGTTATAATGTAAATGGAATAATGACAACTTTTTGAAGCTTTGTTTTATTTGAAAATATTTCTTACTTTTTTTTTTTTTTTGGCCAGGGCTGGGTTTGAACCCACCACCTCAGGCATATGGAGCCGGTGCCCTACTCCTTGAGCCACAGGCGCCACTCCTGAAAATATTTCTTATTCTTAAAAATAGTATATTCCCTGGATATAGAATTCTAGATTGAGCATGCTTATATATTTAAAATTTAAAGATGTCACTCTTCTGATGTCTCATTTTTTCAAAGATATCAAACACCAGATTGTTGTCCCTGTTATGTCATTTTTCTCTTATTGTTTTCAACATTTTTTTTCTGTATTAAATATTTTCAGAGTTGTTCTATTCATTTTGATACTGTCCACCAAGTTTCCTAAATTTATAAATATATGGATTACAAAAGCCTGTTTTGGCACACCCATAAACTGAAGGACACAAAACAAGAAGTTCATCCTGAGTCAATCCCTTTTCTAACTTTTGAGTCCTAGAGAACATCAATGCTTGTATTATCCCTCAAGAGCCTTCAGGTGGTTCAGTTCAGTTGGTGTCAACAGTTTACAGTTGTTACTTTTGGAAAGACAGTCAGGTAGAAACTTATTAAGCCACACAAGAACAGCACTGTGTTGTCACTTATTTAATTGGTTTGTTATTACATCATTTGTATCTTTAGGACCGATGTGTCTTAATAAATAATAACTGTATTTGGAACATGATTAATATTCACTTTATGCTTGTGAAATGAATAATTTCAACATGAGGTACCTGAGAATGGCTATACCTTAAGACAGGTTAGATTGTGATGAAAATATAAAACATTATTGTGAGAAATGAATTTCCCATGAAATATTTTAGCTTGGGAATTTAAAACCATTTAAAACCAAAACTTGGCATTTTTCATGGACATTGATAAGTCTATAAATTTATAAGCAAGAGTAAATGACCAAGACAAACTTGAGATAATTTGATATTTGATAAAAGGAAATGATGAAGTGTCTTTTCTTTTCTTTTTTTCTTTTTTTTGAAACCAGAGTCTCACTATGTCACCCTCAGTAGAGTGTCATGGAGTCTTAGCTCATAGCGACCTCAAACTCTTGGGTTCAAGTGATCCTCTTGCCTCCACCTCCCAAGTAGCTGGGACTACTGGCACCTGCCACATGGCCTTGCTATATTTTAGAGACAGGGTCTCACTTTTGCTCAGGTTGGTCTCGAACTCATGAGCTCAGGCAATCCACCCACCTCAGCCTCCCAAGTGCTGGAATTATAGGTGTGAGCCACCATGCCCACTGAAGCATCTTTTCTTGACTGACCCAAAAATTCATTATAAAATTAAAAAAAATTATTTTATACAAAGATAGACAAAGTGCCAATGAAATATAAGATAAAGACAAGAAGCAACTGTTCTAGGAAATGTTTAATACCGCATAGGTGTGAAAAACATTCACTATTAATTTGACCCAGAAAACCCTGCAAAGGATTTGATAAATTCAAATTTTATATCCACTTTGAGAATACTCTTGAAATTTCCCAGGGCAGCAACAGTGTGCATATACAAAAAGCTACTATGTATCTGAAAGAGATAACTGTATAGAAATGATGTGGGCCCACCAACCCAAAAATGGATTAACAAACTGTGGTATATGTACACTATAGAATACTATTCAGCCATTAAAAAAAAAATGGAGACTTTACATCCTTTGTATTAACCTGGATGGAAGTGGAAGACATTATTCTTAGTAAAGCATCACAAGAATGGAGAAGCATGAATCCTATGTACTCAATTTTGACAATTAAGGTCACGGTTGAGGTGGGGAAAGGGGAGACCAGAGAGAGAAAGAAGGAGGGAGGGGTGGGGAAAGGAAGAGCAGAGAGAGGGAAGAAGGGAGAGGGTGGGGCCTTGGTGTGTGCCACACCTTTGGGGGGCAAGACACAATCGCAAGAGGGACTTTGCCTAACAAATGCAATCAGTGTAACCTGGTTTATTGTACCCTCAATGAATTCCCCAACAATAAAAAAAAAAGAAAGAAAATAAATGATGTGGGCCGTTCCCACATTGCAATGGTAGAATTTTTACAAGTGCCCAAGCCAAACAGTATAGCAGAACACTTCTGGAGGCCCAAGAAATGTACTGAAGTTTTGCTGCATATTTTTCTCTGCTTAAATATGCAGAGAATATACAGAGAATAAGAGTTTACATGTATATTTTCTGGTCATGTGTTCATCTAGGTTAACAAAACATCCAAAATTTGCCAATATATTTATAGATCTCATGGTCCTATTAACCCATATGATTAGTGCCCCCTAACACATCAGATGATCCTTAATAAAAAGGAACAAATTTTTTCTAAACCAGAAGAGCAGGTTGAACAGCAGAAGAAAGATATTCCAGAAGAAACTAAAGTAACATAAACTATGGCACAAAAATAAATTATTCATAGATATAAAATATATGCAAATAAAAGTGAAGAAAAGATGAGAAACAGAGCCACATATATGGATGTGTCATTTATGACAATTGAGATACAAAATCAATGGATTATTTGATGAAGAGTGCTAGAAAAATTAGTAATCTTATGTAAAGGTATTATTTTTTCTCTTGTCTCATTCCAGTAAAAATCCAGAGACATTAAAAAGTTTATCATAAAAAATAAAAAATGTTCAATCAGTAAAACAAAGTAGTAGCTCATATTTATAAGATTTTTTTTGGTAAAAAATTTCTAAAGGTAGAAATTAGTATCAATGAGAAAATTTCAAATTTTACCTTTTAAAAATTCAAAAAAAAAAGCTGAATGCAAAAGAAAATCCAAAAAGATTTGTAGTGAGTACAATAAAAAAAAATTATTCTGATGATATAACAAAATATGAAAAATCAATAATGAATAAAGAACATAGCATAATATAAGGGAAGGTATAGAAAAGGTAAGAGATGGGTGAGAAAAAGATGGAAAAATGCATGATGAACATTTGAAAAGATGTACAGTCTAGATAGAAATGGAATGATACAAAATTTGAAGGTGTAATATCCATTCACATTCATCAGATTGGCAAAAGTTAAGTTCTGAGAGTGCCATGCATTGGCAAATGTGTAGAGAAATGGAAACTCACAAATTGTTAGTGGGAGTGTAAATTAGTCATTGTTGGACGCCAAATTTTCAATATCTGGCAGAGCTGAAGATGTACATATATTAAGTCCCAGCAATCCTACTCCTAGTACTATAGCGTAGAAAAAACAGAGCACTTGTTCACACAGAGTCAAATGCAAAAATATTCATGAATATTTTCAATAGTATAGATTTATAGTAACCTTCAAGTTCATAAACATGAGACTATAAATAAAAGGCGGTTATCTTTATACAAAGAAATATTATAAAGCAGCTGACATTAATTAGCTAGAGATGCATGTATCAACATAGATAAATATGAAAACAATATTAAATAAAAACAAAGATAGTATACATGGCATGGCACCATTTATAAATGCATTTAAACATGAAAAAGCAATGTTATATATTTTTATGGCTCCATAATCCATATCATAAATATACATAAACTTGCATGGGAATGATGAAAACCAAATTTAAAAGAGTAGTTAACTGTGGCTAGCAAGATGAATGATATCAAAAACAGATTCACAGTGTAATACACTATTTCTTAAGTGGCTGGGGTATACATGGATATTCATCATATTATTGGCTATATATTTTTGTATTACTGAAACATTTTATACAAATATGGGAATAATGAAAGCACTTGTATAAAAGTTAGAATTAAATGAGACAATACTTATAAAATAATTTTGGTAAAATGATATAAATTAGTGAGGCAAGAATAGGTTTTCCAAAAACAACAATAACCAGTTAGAATCTGTAATGAAAAAAATACATCATGAAAATATCTAGCTATAACAGTAAATAAAATCATTAAAATGTAATAAATGAGACCTATGTTAAAACTGACACTCAAGTAAATGGAAATATAAACTGGGCCCATAGATAAGACAGAAATTTGTAGAGATGTTACTCTTTTGAGAATTGATTTACATATTAAGAATATCATAAACAGAATCTAAAGGCCAATCTTAACATGGAAATATATTTCTAAAAATTTGGGCAAAGAGATAACATTTTAATAATGAAAACATTTCTAAGTCAATATAAAAAAGATTTCAGAAGAATAAACGGGCAAGGAAATGAGCAGGTAATTTACAAATGATGACATATAAATGCCAGTAAACATTTAAAAATGTTCAACCACACTAATAATCAGAACTATAATCTTAAAAGAGCCATAAGTAGCAAAGATTTGTAATAATTTAATTATTCTTGGGTAGTAATAATAATAATAATAATGACAAGAAATGGTCAAGAGATTTCTCCACAGATAACAATTATAAAATACGAGAAAAATACTAAAAGAACCATCTGAAGGCACCAGAAAACTTTTCAATTGTAGGCTTGAGAAATGTTCATATTTGAAAGTATTTTTTCTAGACAGTGTCACTGCAATGTACAAGAATTCTAAGTTTGTTGTCTAGGGAAGCTCCACAATTCCCTGAGTTCAGGAAGCAAGAGATCACAACCTTAATAACTTTCTGGGAATTTTAAACTCCAAACTCTGAGCAGAATCTGCTCAAATCTCCAGCTGACTGCAAAATTAGTGTTTCAAGACTGATAATTAACTAAATAATAGTAGGGAATGATGATAGAATAGTATAATAGAATTAAAATAACTTTAAAGAATAGTTAACCTAAAATAATGCTGTGTGAAAATTCTAAAATTTAAAACTGTACATATATACAATGTGTTCTTGCTTTTGGAGGAAAAACAAATGTAAAGAAAAGAGGAAAGGAAGAATTTACATCTATCCCCCAGATGGTAGCTGTTGTTTGTGCCTCTTGCTCCAAGAAGGCACAACTATTCTGAAGTAAATTCATATTTAAACCTTCAATTCCTTATGTGTCTGTTCTCTTTTAATATAAGTCTTTCTGAACATGTGTCAAAGTATATTTCAGATTCTCTTTTCTCATCATTCCACTCACTATTAAAGAGGATCTTAATTAATTTTTATTAAAGACAATCTTAATGAATTTTTCAGTGGATGTTGGTAGTTATACAGACAACCTTCAGAATGGGAGAAGATATTTACATGCTATGAATTTGACAAAGGATTGATATCTAGAATCTACAGAGAACTCAACTTAATCAACAAGAAAAGACTAAACAACCCCATTTATAATGTGCAAGAGACTTGAACAGAAACTTCTCTGAAGAAGACAGATGAATAGCCAGCAAACACATGAAAAAATGCTCATGGTCTCTAATCATCAGAGAAATGCAGATCAAAACCACCCTGAAATACCACCTAACTCCAGTTATAATAGCCGGCATCATAAAATCCCAAAGCTGAAAATGCTGGTGTGGATTTGGAAAGAGGAAACATTGCTACACTGCTAGTGGGATTGCAAACTAATACAGCCTCTGTGGAAAGAAGTATGGAAAATCCTCAAAGAGCTAAAAGTCGACCTTCCTTTTGATCCCACAATCCCATTACAAGGTATGTGAAGAAAAATAATCATTTAATCACAAGGGCATTTGCACTAGACTGTTTGTTGCAGCTCAATTCATAATCATGTGGAAGCACCTAGATGCCCATCAACCTATGAATGGATTCACAAACTGTGTAATATGCATACCATGGAATACTATTCAGCCATAAAAGATGGAGACTTTGCATTTTTTGCAAAAATTTTGACCTGGATGAAGTTAAAGCATATGATGAATATTGACCTGGATGAAGTTAAAGCATATTCTTCTTAGTAAAGTATCACAAAAATGGAAAAGCAAGTATCCAGCGTACTCAATACTAATATGAAACCAATCAAAAAACAACTACACACCCACATGAGAGAAAAACATATGTATTTTCAAGTGGGGAGAAGGGAGGGAGATTGATGAGCTCTCATCTACATGCACAATGTAAGGGCATGCAGCATGCCCCCTGGATGAGGGGCTCAAGTACAACTTGAACTTTACCTTATAAATGCAAACAATGTAACCTAATCAGTTGTACCCTCATATTAATATGAAATAAAAAACAACAAAAACAACAAACCCAAACTACTCTTATATTTTGTTTCTATTAAACACAGTAAATAATTGAGGTAGGATTTCTATTTAAAAAGCTCAATTCTTGCTCTTTGACATAAATTATTTTTTAAAATTATTTAAACGCATGTTCAAAGGGTTTGTAGTTATTCAAAATATATTTTAGAATATATTAACAAATAATTTGAAGATAATTGTGTAAAGAATCCTATTTTCCTCAAATTCTTTTATTTATCCTACATAAAAAGTTAAGTGCATTTATATGATGAATTATTGCATGATCCTCCTGTAAAATGCAATAGAAAATATATGAAATAAAATATAAAATATGTAAAAGATGTATACCTACACTAGATCTAATATTCTACAATAAGATCAGTTAACTCATATACAAGAGGGTTTAAAAAAGCAAATCTTTTGAGCTGAAGAATAAATATAAGCAATAAACATTTTATACATACTGTCTTAGATTTCATATAAAGAATATAAAAAGTAATTACCAATGGCATGGTAATTTCCCTGTGATTTCATTAATTGAAAAAATGTAAAAATTTCTCCATAAAAAATGCTATTAAAGGTTAGTGGACACCAGTGCTCCATTGACTTGAGCTGGGAGAGTGAAGATCTCTATCCTTTCCTGAATTAAAGGGGGGAGGATATCAGTATGTGTTCATTTTTCTGTACTTCGCTTTATAACCACATTGTTTATACTTCAAGTTCGTTTATTAGGCCCGTTTTAGGTCCTGTCATTCATTAACACAGGAAGACTGAGGAGTAGCAGGTCTTTGATCTTGTTCCCAGAGTTGCATTTTCTGCTGAGGAGCATCAGGGAGCTCCTAGCTAGAGCCTCCTCTGATCTTCGGACAAGCTTAGTTATCTCCCGCCTAGGTAAATGGTGAGTCCATCTCTCTCCTAGGAGGAGCTTGAGCTACTCCATCAGGGTCTGGATGAGGCCAAGCGTCAGCAGAGAAGACGAAGGCTGCCTGGGCGGCCATGGCATATAAGGTCTGTGCCATGGTGCACAGAGACCCCTGGACCTGGGCGAGCTGAGAGAGCTGCTCCCAGGTCAGTGGAGAATGTGACTGCTGTGCCCACACCTTGATAGACGGCCTCAGACACAGCAGCATGCAGGGAGGTCACCAGACATTTCTGAAGTGGTGGGTGGTCTCTTGGGGAGCAGACCCGGGCCACTTGCTGTGCCCAGTGCGGCCTTCAGGGGGCCCCTGGGGCTGGCATCATGGGTCTCCTCCTTGTAGCTGCTGTGCACAGTGGCTGAGGTCTTTGGTTTCTTTCCAGAAGGCGAGCTGACTCATCTACTCAGGTGCCTGCTGCTGTGTAGGGGCCTCTGTCCTGGGAACTGATTTTTCTCTTCCTGGAGTTCCTCTCACCTGAACTGGCCTCTGGTTCTTGCCTCTGAGTGTGTTTCTCACTGGAACGGGCAGAGAGCATCTTGCCTTTTTCTTCAAATGCTTTCTTCTCCCCTTCTGAGTCTCCACTGGCAAAGGACATCTCTTTGACGTGGGACTCATCGGTTTGGCGTTTTCTGGAGAGGCAGTGGGGATCTGGGTCTTCAGTTTCCAACCCCATGTTGACAATCAAATAAAAGTTCCTCCCTCTCACATGTCCAGGTCCAGAGTGTCAAAACTACTATTAAACAAAAACGTTAGTGAGTAATAAGGGATTTTACTGAAGATCTTTGTGTGTGGTATGTGTGTATTTTTTGTTATTTCAGATTGATATGAAGGTACAAATGTTTAGGTTACATTGTTTTCATTTCTTTTTGTTTTTAATTCAGATTAATCTGAAGGTACAAATGATTAGGTTACATTGTTTGTGTTTCTAAGGTCAAGTTCAAGTTGTAGTTGAGGCAATTGAGCTCCTCATCCTGAGGGTGATGACACCCTCACCAAATGTCCCTCAGGTGTGAGGTTACAAATCCTCCTCCCTCCTCTCCTTTCCCCTTTCCCTCCCTACCCCCACATGAATATACTTTTGTTTTTCTCTCCTATGGGCATGTAATTGTTTTTTCTATTAGATTCATACTAGTACTGAGTAGTTGGATACTCATTGCATTGGATACTCATTGCATTTCCATTCCTGTGATAACTGTACAGAAGATCTTATGAGGGAGAGAGTGCACCAATAATTTTAAAATGCTTTGCTAATGCTTTTGTTATCCACATCACTTTTAGTGCACACTGCCTTAGGAATTTTTAGTTTGTTTTTCCTTGTTCCCATATTCTTACAGATACATGGGCTTTTTGTTTCTCTTATATAGTGTCCCAGCTTCTATCTCTAGACTTTCGTGCCTATATTTATAACTGTGCTTTCTGATACAAAGCACTCACCTTTCTTAGAAACCAGCTGAGCAACTGTCTTCACTTACTTATATGCCTGCTTTGGGGGATATCTTGTGTGAAAATTAAAGCATCCTTTGGGGATATATATATGATTGGAAGAAAAAATTCTTCCACATTTTAATATTTATGAACAATTTACATTTTCTTTTCCATGCCTTTTTGTATTTTTTTGAGACTGTCCATGAAATTATTCAACTTATAAAAAAATAAGTTGTGAAAAATAAAAACACAAAATATCAAATATGTGGAATAAGGAATTATGAGAAATAAAAAATGATAATGGCAGCTTCATGGGTCCGTGGAAAGAGAAGGATTATTTTTTAAATTATATTAGAAAAATTTAGAAAAAAAAAGTTTTGGAGCCTCACTTCATACCATGTTTGAAAAAATTTTCAGACAAAGAATTCAATGTAGGATGTAAGTGGATTTAAAAATTTTAAGGAAAATATAAATTAATGTCTAACTTATCCCACATATCAGAAGACATTCTAGGTGTAAAAATGGTTAAAGAAGTAACAAAGAAATCTACTACATAATTATTGAAAGTTTAAGCAAATCAATTGATCCCATAAACAATGTGAAATGTTACTGACATTAATATCACTTAAATTCCCAGATCCTGTAATTAGATGTCATCTACGGAGCATTCACATAATTGCTATACATGGAATAAACATATTATTAGACAATTGGATCAATTGCTTTAAATGGCGGGAGGTTGAAAAGAACACATTGAACATATTATTTGGAAATGTATAATAGGGTTTTAAAACATTTATTTCCGGTGTTTTGGGACTTTATGGGATGCTCTTTCCATTCACAGACAAAAAAACTAGATCTTGGAGTTGTCTACTTTCATGCAATGATACAACTCTCCAGTGACAGCCTTTCTAATTGACTGTTCCTGGTGGTAAGAGCTTTGTTCATCTGAACAAATGATTTCCTATTTAGTACTGTTCAAGAACCAATGGAATGAGAAAGAGAGCATTTAAGCAAAGGAGGGGGTGTGATGATCCAAAGTCTATTGGGTCATCCCAATAGACTCCTGCTCCACCACAACATTCCTTTATCTGTTAAATATATGAGGATACCAAGACAGATTCTGTTTGACAAAAGTATTTTGTTGCAAACACAAAAAGTGTTCGAAAAATGTGCACTAAATATTCATATATTAGTTATGACCATTTCTTCAAAAATAATGTCTATTAGTACTAAACCAGAAAAAAGTTCCTGTCTTTGGAATTAGATGTGAATCAGAAAGTATAAAACAATAATTGCATTCTCAATGGAATACTCAACAAATAATCAACTAAAATTTCTTATGCTTGCACAGTTCCAGAAGGCTTCCCAGTGAAATGTTAGTTAGCTTTTGTGGAATATTGCCAAAGAGAAAGTGAATTCCATAGAGATTACTTTTTGTCAGTAATAGTTTCTACTGCTAGCTAACCTTAGCTTATTACATAAAGAAAACCAATGTATTCTGAGCACTTAGACAAAAAAATAAAAGCTTTTAAAATTTGTCAGTACTTCTCTTTTAACTGATAAGCCACCTATTACAGCATGTCTTTTAAGAGTATAGGTTTTTCCTGTACCATTTTTATTGATGGGTGTTGACTATTTCTATAGTTCACTTTTTTTATATTGCAACATATAGCATAGCACTAATCAGACGAGGCCCTGACTATATACTTGGTGATAATTTGCAGTCTCTTCTTTGATGGTGAAACTCCTGGTTATATAATGAGATTCATAGGGAGGCAGTTTTAAAACAATTGCATTTCTTTTTAAAGTTTTCTCAGTTGGATTAAAAATAAAAAATAAAACTACTGGACAGATTCTGTCCCTGTACTTAGGGAAAGAAAGCAGGTCAGAGAGACAAGGCAGAGGTAAGAGACACAGACCTTCCATAGCTCAGCATGTCCAAGTGCCATATTGTGGACTACCATTTATCAAGCCCTGACACTGACCGTTAACACATTCCAGAACCCTGCAGACCTGATTCCACAAAGCATTTGGAAACAAATTTATAATTGCCATAGGTCTATTATTGGGAGTGGGCCTGTGATTAAGCATTTCCAACCCATTATTTGTAGTTGGGCTTTGTGGTTCTGTGGCTGATACTCTGAAAATTACATTTCTCCTTTGCCATCTGGTTCTTTGTTAAGTTTGGCCGATAGTTTGACTTTGCGGGGTGGGGAGGAATAAAGGGCAGGAGAGGGAAGAAAACATTAGCTTCTTCCTATTTGTTTGCTTGCTGTCAATGTCACCCTACACATGACCCCCCACGTCTCAGTTTATTCAGCTTTTTAAATTCTTCTGCCACTCTGAGCATCAGCTTCTTTAATTCTCGGGTATTAGCACAAGCAAAGTAGTGCACACTTTCTCAGAGGTCTGGGTGCCAGTTCTGGTCGGGTCCCTGAGCCTCCTCTTCCAGGATTCTACATTCTGATAATTCAGGCCACATTCTTTGTGGGATAGGTAGACCTACGATAGCAGCTGCTTCCTGAAGTTACTGTTTCTGAATTGCTTCAGCATTCCCATTTTGTCTTGCCTCCCCCCCAGTATCTAACTAATACGTAGCCTATAATTGCATACCCAATTTCTTGCCTTAATTTATCTCTGACAAAATAGTTAGTGCAATGTCCATTTTCATGACTGAAGTCTGACTAATTCAGAGAGCTAAAATGTCTTCCCCAGTGAATTATAGAGAAAACTTCCCAAAATTCTTCTAAAATCTACCTCTAACTAAGATATTCTGTTCTTTGCAATTACAAACCAGTCCACTTACTACCACCCAGGTATCTCTTTTATTTTTATTATTTTTTATTTTTTTATTAAATCATAGCTGTGTACATTAGTATGATCATGGGGCACCATACACTTGGTTCATAGACCGTTTGACACATTTTCATCACACTAGTTAACATAGCTTTCGTGGCATTTTCTTAGTTATCTCAGCTTCCCTTTCCCTTCTGAGGGCCATCATCTCACTCCTAATCCACTACATCCACATATGCATTTCAAATACACCACTCTGAGACTATCTCACCCCTGGGAAAACATAGGAGAAATTACTAAAAAATGTACTAAAAAATTAGTCCCTGTTAAATTCTGACAGAAGAAGAGAATAGTCAGCTTGTGAAATATTTTACTGACTTAAATCTTTGTGGCTTACCAGGTACTCATGTCATCAGAGGTCCTTCATATTTGTGCTTTTATTTTTCCTTCTCCTTGGACAGATAGCATTGTTCTAGGAGTAATGTTTTACTTAGTTTGGTTCATTAGCATCCCTTTCAGCAAATGTGTGATAAAACACATCAGCATTATGATTTAATCTAGGATCCATTAATTCTCAGCTGCCTGTGAAACACCACTACAAAACAAGACTTTTGTCCACAAATATGGAGCCCTATTCACCTGACTGGAACATGAGGAACACTTCACGTTAGATATCCACATTGTTTTTGAAATTTTGCTCGAAACATGCTTTCTACTATTAGAAGCAAACTGGGTAGACACCACCTACAACATGAGCCTTGTGTTTTCCCTGAGAGGTTTTATTGAGGATAAAGTTTATTTCTTACTTAAAAGGACTATTTTAAGCCATCATAAATGTATGTTATTCTTTTTTTCTTTGTTGTTGCAGTTTGGCCGGGGCTGGGTTTGAACCCGCCACCTTCGGCATATGGGGCCAGCGCCCTACTCACTGAGCCACAGGTGCCACCCCAAATGTATGTTATTCTATTGTGAAGCAGAATATATCTTTTTCTAATATGAAATCCAGATATCTTTTCCTTTTTATAAAAATGAAGAATAGGTAATTATATTTATGAATTCTTAATTCTTTGACTCTCAAAGGGAGCACCTAGGTTTTCTCATTCTTATCAAAAGATATTGTGAAACAGGACAGAATAAGGCTGAGGAGGTACTTCTGGAAAGGCACTTGGAGGAGCTTCATGAACATTCTTCCCTGTGCAACATCCGTAATGCATGAAAATTAGATAGACAGATAGGGAGATAGATATGAGAACATAAAAATATTCTAAAGAGATATAAAAAAACAAAAATAAATTCTAGAAAATCTAATAAAATAAAATCTTGTAAAGACAGTGAGACTATGTGGGATTTGAACTGTGAACTAGTTTCCACCTCCAACTCAGCAGAAAAGAATTTTTATTCCTGGAAATTGTTGCTGAAAAGCAGGGCTCTATATCCCTATAGATTCCATCCTAAATCTTTGATTTCTGTCAGGGTGAGAGAGGGTAAGATGCGAGTACTCACCACCTGAGCTTCATACTGCAAAATCTCTCTTCCAAGCAAGAGTGACTGAGAGCTCTGTGGCTTACTTCAACTACCCAGCTCTCAACTATAGGCTAGGAGTTTCACCCAAGGTATGACAGACCAAGAATCACATTAACCCAAGCTTGCTTGTTGGATAGAAAGGTCAAACCAGAAGAGGCAATCTGAGAAGACCAAAGACTACTGTCCTACCAGCACTTCATTCATGAAACAGAGGTGTCTTCTTGACAGAAATGGCCTTCTATCTTCATTCCCAGCTTCAGAGAAGTAGCAAAGAGTTTTTGCCTAGAAAAGGAAGGTCTTAAAAGGGAGATCTTGGTGGCTATCGCCCAGGGAACTCACTTTATTTATAACAAAGAATAGAAAATTTCAAGTTTATAGATTGTTGTCAGACTGTGATGATTTTGCTGGTTAAGAAGTTAAGAGGTTGATAGAGAGATATACGCCAGGGGGAAAAAAGCCCAACTATAACTAGCTAAAAGTTTAACATAGAGAACTAAGAAAAGAATCCGCTAAGGCAAGCAAACTGGGGTCAGAACTCAGCACGAGAATTAGCCTCAAAGACTATCCCTACCAAGGCTTCAAATGATGGAGCAATTATGCACAGGGTGTGATAGCCCTGGAGACAGATCAGTTAGAAGCCTAACAAAGAAATCAGGGAAAGAGATAGACCAAGAGATCCCTTCTAAAACCACTGGCATCACAAGGTAATTATTTATATTTCTAGCCCTGTATCCTTTGAAGAGTAACATCAGAAGGTACACAATGAAGGACAGACTTCACTGAAATAGTCAACAACCAACCATGAGCAGGAATGGATCTATATTCAGAGATATATTATCTAAAAGTGTCCAGTCATCAACACAAATGGATAAGACACGCAAAGAAAGAGGAAAGTGTGACCCTTATACAGGAAAAAGCAGCCAACAGAAACTGCCTCTGAGAAAGCTCAGATGTCAGATTTAGAAGACAAAAGAGTCCAAACAAGGGTTACAGAACTAAAGTGTAAAGAACTAAAATAATTTGTTCTTAAACAGGTGAAGGAAAGCATGGTGACACCATCTTATTAAACAGAGAATGTTAATACAGAGATAGAAATATACACAAAGAACAAGAGGAAATTATAGAAATGAAAGCACAAAAATGAAGTGAATAATTGACTAGAGAAGCTGGACAGTAGTTATAACTGGCAGATTAACATACTTGAAGCTATACTGAGACATGAAATTCAAAGGACCAAGAGAAAAGAGAATGAAGGGAAATTAACAGAGCCCCAGAGAAATGTGGAACGCCACTAAACACACTCTCAAACACATAATGGGAAAACCATACGGAGGAAACAAAAAACGAAGAAATTATGATTTAAAACACTTCTTAAATTTAATGAAGAACCTAAATCTGCACATCTAAGAAACTCAATAAACTCCATGTAAAATAAACTTAAAAGAGATCCACAACGAGGCACATAGACTGAAACACTCAGTTTCCAAAAACAAAGATGAAAGAGCATCTTGAAAGCAGCCAGAGAGAAGTGACATGACTCACTGTGTACCAGGGCTCACAACAAGATTAACAGCTGATTTCTCATCTAAAACCAAGGAGGACAAGAGACAGCAGGATGACATGTTCGAAGTCTAAAAGAAAAATACTGTCAACCATGGATCTCATAAAAAACTATTTTTCAAAAATGAAAAGTTACAGAATCTTTGCTGATGAACTTGCCTTACAAGAAAGACTTGAAGAAGTTCTTTAAGCTGAAAGCAATCGTGTGATCCCACATGATTACCACAAAAAGCATCACTAAAGCAATCGTGTGATCCCACATGATTACCACAAAAAGTATCACTAAAGTTAATTACATTTATAATTTTAAAAGACACTAAATTTCCTCTCACTTCTTCTCTAACTTGAGTTAAAAAGCACTTCTATAAACAATATGGCTATATGTGTACTATTGGGTCTGTAACGTGCAGAAGTAAGTTTGACAATGACATATGACAAAAATATGACAATAACAGATCAAAGGAAGCAGATGGCAGTGAGGTATTGAAGTAAGTAAATGATACCATATGGTAACCCAAATCCTTAGGGGAAAAAATGAGGAGAATTGTAAATGGTATAAAATAAGGTGAATATTATGTTTCACAAAATCTATAAATAAATGCTTATTCTCCTTTATTGTATCAGCTTCTAAAGAAAACAAAATTATGCAATGTAATGATTGTAACAATATACCTTTTAATTTGTAACATATACAGGCATACAAACAGAATTATATACAAGTTACTTTTGTATTTTGTGCTAGAATTAGGATAGTATATATTTTAGCTATATTATGATAAATTAAGACACATGTTATAATCCATAGAGTAACAACTAAGAAAATAACTTTTAAAAAACAGTAAAGTATTTGGTAACAGGACTAAACTAGGCAGAAGATCAAAGAATAAATGGAAGATGGGAACTCCTTTCGTCCACAGAAACATCAGAGGGTTTATTATATTATAAAGTATCTAGACCTACAAGACTATTATATTACACTCCAGCAGTCAAACCAGAAAATATTCATTGAATGAAAAGGAAATTAGTAAAGGAAACAAAACAACAAAAAATGATTAAGGCATATAGAAGTCAAAGACTGAAATAGAAGATTTAAATCCACCCACATTAATAATAAATAGGATTTAGTGTAAATGGGTAAACAACCCAATTAAATGCCAGATAATTCTCAGACTAAACTGTTTGTTATGTCTTGTGCAAGGAATGCTTGAGTCCAGTAGTTCAAGACCAGTCTGGCAACATAGAAAGAACTTGTCTCAGATAAATAAATAAATAAATAAATAAATAATTCATTAATTAAATTTTTTTTAAATTCTTAAACTAAAAGAAAAAGAAAGAAAAAAGAATGACAAGATCTAACTATATATTGTCTACAGGAGATATATTTTAGATGCAAAAATGCCAGTTATAAAATGTTAAAAAAAAAAAGCTTTCCCTATATAAAAATGTACTGAAGATAAAAAGGGACATTTTGTAATTATAAAAGATGCTAAGGACAAAGGACATATGCACTTAATCAAAAAGTTGCAAAATATATGAAACAAACTATGACATAAATAAAGGGAGAAATGAACTATTTAAAAATAATAATTATAGATTTCGACATGCCACTTTCAATAATGTATAAGAAAACCAGGCAGAAGATCAAGGAATAAATGGAAGAGGGAAACTATGCTCTTCCACAGAAACATTGGCGGGTTTATTATAGTATAAAGTATCCAGATCTACCAGACATTTATATTACACTCCACCAGACAAACTATAAAATGCCCATTCTTTTCAAGTGTACATCAAACATTCTCCATAGAGACCATGTATAATGCCATAAAAAATTATCAATAAATTTCAAAGGAATTTATACCATACCAAGAATGATCTTCACCCACAATGAAGGAAATTAGCAATCATTAACAGAAAGAAATTTGAGAAATTCACAAATAGTGGAAACTAAACAATACATTCCTAAATAACTAAGGGGTCACAAAGGAAATTAGAAAATACTTCAAGATTAAAGAAAGTGAAAACACCACATACCAAAATTTATGAAATTTAGCTAAAACAGTGTTCATAAGTGCAATTAATAGACAAATATGATTTTATTAAAAAAAATACAAATCAATACCTTAGCCAATTACCTTAAAACACTAGAAAAAGAAGGGCAAACCAAAACCTAAACATCAAAGGAAGAAAATAAAGATGAGGACAAAAGGTTACAAGGTAACAAACAGAAAGCAACAGAGAAAAATCAACAAAATCAAAAGTTGACACTTCGAGAAGTTCCACAAAATTAAATATAATGCCCCTACAAAGAGAGAGAAGATATAAATTAGTAAAATCAAGAATAAAAGAAGAAACTTACTTCCAAAAAATAAAAATGGAGAAAACACTTTGCAATTGATTCCACTAAGCCAGTATCACTGAAATGACAAGAAAAAAAAGAAAGAAAGAAAGAAAGAAAACTATAGCCCAGTATCTTATGACTACAGACACAAAATATTCTACCAAATGTTATATGTTATGACCTACGATATTTACTCCCAGGAATGCAAGGTTGGTTTAATATCCAATATCAATTAATTTAAGGCATCATGTCAATAGAATAAGGGACAAAATCCATATTATCATCTTGAAAGAAGCACAAAAAGCATTTGACAAAATCCTTTTCGTGTAAAAACAATAAATAAAGTAGGAAGGGATTGAAACTTCTTCAATCTGATAAAGGATGTCTACAAAAAACTTTTGATAGTAAAAGACTGACTATATTCTAGGATCAGAAACCAAAAAAGGGATTTAGTGTACCATTCTTGCTACTTCTATACTACATTGCACTAGAAGTTCTATCCAGGACCATTTGGAAATAAAAAGAAAGAAAAGGCATCTTTATTGGAAAGGGAGAAATAAAACTCTATTTCCATGTGGTATTATCTTGTATCTAGAAAATCTTCAGGTATCCAGAAATAAGTATCCATTACATCATATAAACAAATTCAGCAATGTTGCATGATATGATAACAATTATATTTCAAAATACTAGCAATGAATATACTGAAAATTAAATTAAAATCAATTCTATTTATAATACTATCAAAAAGAGTTTCAAAAAATACCAAAGACTAATGGAGAAGTCTTTTCAACATATGTTGTACTTATCATGGACTCCCTATTCTCCTCAGTATATTAGCTGTTCTTCAGTGGAGAATAAGGATGACATATTGTATTGCTAGATATTCTATAAATGGAAAATGTGAAATCAATTTTAGAAATTCAAGTATGTCCTATTATGTCCTAATAGATAATAGGAGCTTCAAGGTTACACATGCTCTGTTGGCATGGCATTTGATCATTTACCTTGACTAACATTTTAAGAATAAAATGCAATGTGTATTGGCCTTATTTTGTACTACTTATTCACTATTTTAGTGTTGTATTGTTTTATTTACTCTTTTAAATTAAGTTTTTTAAATTGTATCCATATGGTTTCACTCAATGAAAAATAATTTTAAATATTTTAAGAAGGATAGTCTTTAATATAAACAACCAGAAGTCAATAAAACTTATGGAAATGGTAGAGATTGATGGTTTGCATTAGTTATCTAGAACTACCATAACAAATATCATGGACTGGGTGGTAAAACTACAGAAATTTATTTTTTGACAGTGTTGGAGGTTAAAGTCCAAGATCAAGTTATCAGCACATCTGTTTCTTCTGAAGCATCTTGCCTTGGCCTGCAGATGGTCAGCCATTTCCTATGTCTTCATGTGGTCTTTTCTCTGTACATACCCATCCCTGGTGTCTGTGTATGCTAATATCTCCTTCTTATGAAGACACCAGTCACACTGGATATGGGCCCACACTAATGGCCTAAATTTAACTTAATCACCTCTTTAAAATCCCTATGTCCAAATGCAGTCACATTGTGAGGTACTAGGGGTTTAGTATTCAACATAATAATTGGGCAGGGGGAGCAAAATAGAGCACACAATGAGTTCACAAAAAACCATCTATATTCTTAGAAAAACAGATAGGCACGGAAATCGTAAGAAACTACCACCTGTGATGTCAACACCCAAAGCACCAAAGTGGATGATACCCAGGTGGAGACCTGGTGGCCACTGCAAGACCTCTTGTCTGTTTCTGGTGAGACTTATGAGGCTGCCTGCCTGCTGGTGCCAGGACCAATAAGGGTTTTAACTTGTCTTCCATTTTTCATATCCCATGCAAGTATTTTCTCACTAGCAGAATATCACCCAAAACCTTGTTGGAAGGGGAGTCCCAGAAATATAGTTTCAAACATCAAGCCTATATAACATAGGAGAGAACTTATAAAGATATTAATAGGTGATAAAGGGCAAGTCCATTCACTTGGAAACTTAGCATTCATAAACACCTTTTTACCCAACCATGACAATGACAGCATACTTTCATCTAACATTAACACTATCGCTCCTACCAATAAAAACACATACACTCTCTTTCCACAGGGAGACACAAAGTTAAAATAGTCACTCTGTTTATGGCTAATGCTTTTCCTCTTTGATACTCTATATTTTTAAGTACATTTGTGCACTCATGTGAAAACTCAATTTCATGTGAAAGCTCAATTTGATATTATTTAAGTAATACTTCATATGGCTAACAATTACTAACATTTTCTGTAAAACAGGGAAAGGAAGAGATTGAAAAATTCCCTATATACACATGAATGTTCATCTGTGTCTTGGTTTGTACAGGCTGATTTAAGAAGACACAATGACTGGGGGTGTTATAAGAAATGGAAATTTATTTCTCACAATTCTGGAGGCTGGGAAGTCCAAGAAAAAAAAAGTTGATGTCTGGTTATGGCTTCCTTACTAATCATGGACATCCATCTTTTCTCTGAATACTCACGTGGCACGAGGGGTGAATGAGTTCCCTCAGACTTCTTTTATTAGGCCATTATCTCATTCCTCTGCGGAGCCCTCATGATCTGATCATCTCTCAGAGGCACCCACCCTCCCTCCTTGCACTATTATTGTTTTGTAGGTTATTATTTCCACATATGGATGGTGAAAGGACATAAACCTTTAGGCCATGGTATGTATGTGTGTACGGATGAAAGTATGTAAGTATGGATCGCATAATTACTAGTTACATAGACATACATACTTCATAATTAATATCAAGAAGAAAACATGCACATATTTTTTAGTTCACATTTTTGTAATTGAAGATAAGAACTTAGTTGGTAAATTAAATTTCCTTCTTCCACTATATTTCATGTTTCCATTGCCTTTAGATAACACTGGTGACAGCTCTTTGTCAGGATGGGTAACCAAAATCCTCATTCCAGAAAAGAGCTTTAGTCTTTAACAGTCTTTTTATAGTAGTTGGTATACACTTCTGGAATATTCTTCCTTTTGTAATAAAGACCAGAGTCCAAAGTTGAGGGGAATTGGGGTATCTGTCACTCAGGCAAAACATCACATGTATGTTATAAAGATATACAACTGTTATATACCCATAATAATCAAAAAAAATTTTAAAGTTTTAAAAAAAAATTTATTATGTGCACAATGTGAGAGTGTTCTGCACTCGCCACAGGTGAAGGGCTCAACTACTAATTGAATTTACCTTAGACTTGAAAACAAAGTAACCTAAACACTTATACCCTAAGTAAGTAAATATATAAATAAATAAAAACAAAGTCAAGGAGACAGGAAGTAAGCAATTTTTGAGGTTTAGTGAACAGGGTAAATATTACTAACAGGAGCTTTCCCAGTTCCACTCAACTCCATATTCAAGAACCTGTGTATCGTGAGAGGACAGCGGTACCTGTTACTTCAATTGGCTCAAGGTATATTTTGCATGTTGTAGTAATGGACTTTAGATGTTGTGCTCCACTTGGTATCATAACTGAGTCTTCAATAAAATATCCCCCCATTTTGTTCAGCTGATTGTTTCTGGTGTTTAAAACCATAATAAACCAGTAAACCCTATAGATATGAACCCATTGATTTACTTTCTATTTTACTGTAAAAATAAGTTCCCTGATTAGAAGCAGAGCTGAGTGGGATATTATATCAATGAGTAAGACTATTTGTGCACCACAAATAATGGTGCTGGTAAAAGTTTTGTCCATAGGAAAGTTGACTATATATAATATAGCAAAGGTCTACTTTGTAATAAGAAATAATTACTGCAGCCTCCATGCTGGACAGGGTGGAATGTAACCAACCTGCCACCAGTTGAAAGACAGTCTGGTTGGAGACTGTATCTCCTTGGGGAATTAACATCAGTTTCTGATAATGGTAACATGAGTATTCACCTGATATATCATTGTTAGCTAATCTTTGGTGAAGGGAAGCACATGTTATTGAGTGCAAAAATAATAACCATCCCTGTCACTATGCTACTTTGTTCATAAGCTCATTCAGTTAGCTAGCTCTGCAATAACTAGGGAGAAAGTCTGTCATGTGTAGAATGTTTCCGACTGAGCTTTCATGTTAGATAAAAATATCCTCATCCTCTGTGGCCATTCTAAGAGATACATCCACAAAACTTTTCTCCAGACTTATTATTTTATAATGTAATGAAATCATTACTGTGAATGTGGTATATGAATACCATGGAGTACTACTCAGCCATTAAAAAAATGAAAATCTTATATCTTTTGTGACATCCTGGATAGAACTGGAAACCCTTCTTCTAAGTGAAACATCACAAGAATGGAGAAACAAACACTTGTACTCATTAGCAACTTGGAACTAATCTATCAGTACTTAAGAGCATACAAGGATGTAAATCTCAATGAAAATCAAGGTAGGGGAGCAGCAGAAGAGGATGGGTAAATTCATACCGGTTGGGGACAGGGCATACTCTCTGAGTACCCCCTAATATGTTGTAGAAAACATTGATGTGCAGACTACAATCAAGATAATGATCCATTCTTTATAAAGTACAGTATGTATATACATAGGAGCTGGGTTGAGGGATTTTTATTCTGTTTTTTACTGAAAATATATGATATGTTTTGTTTATTTTTGTGAGCTACATATAACTGTAAAAAGTAATATTTTGGTCACTACTGATGGAAGGGCAGCTACGCATGGAACAAGAACACGCATCACTATGTGAATAAATTATTGCACCTGAATGCCAGTTCAAACACTCCTTTATCCAAAGAAAGGTTAAACTGGCATCCAACAACATATATCATTATCTGAGTTCAAAGTTGAAAATAAGAGTGAAAGGGCGGCGCCTGTGGCTCAGCGGGTAGGGCGCCGGTCCCATATGCCGGAGGTGGTGGGTTCAAACCCAGCCCCGGCCAAATTAAAAAAAAAAAAAAATAAGAAAATAAGAGTGAAAGTTATAAATAGGATCAAATGGTGGCCACAGGTATCTACCCTGTCAATCTGTTTGTTGTCCATTAATGTGGGCAATAACACAAGATACTGTTATTCCATATTGGAAGTATGGAAGTCTATCGAGTAAAGAGATGATCTAAGTTAGGCATAAAATATACACATTTCATCAAAATTCTATGCTATTCTAGCAAAAACCCACTTTCATTATTTCAAGGAGCTTTACCAAGTGGCATATGTGCCATTGGTGCATTTCGTATTTGAAAAGCCTCAACCTATTATTTCTTAATATTATAAAATATCATAATTTCTATTGTTGAATAGATTCAGATTTTATTATAAGACTAACTTGTTCTGTCATTTACAGTGAGGTTGAACACACACTCAACTAGCACCACATGGTATAAGTGTAATAATACAGTTATTCTGGAAAGATTGGTAGCCAAGTTTCCCCAAATCTCATCATCCCAGTGTCATACTTAGGCACATAGGTATACTTTGACCAGGAATACCATGCCATGGGCTCCAGCAGGGGACCACACTTCTGCAATTGTTTACATATTTCAAGGCACAATGGGGCAGGGCACCTAGGTGTAGGGGGTTCAAGGTATTTGGGGGCTGTCCAAGAAAAAAAAATATGACCATGAAGCAACAGCAGCACACACAGCTTTAGTTGGGTAATGCTTTGTAAAGTTTGCATGTGGGTGAAGTTCCACACAGCATCATACCCCCAGGAGTTATGACTCCAGGACCAGCAACAGAAGGGGAGAAAGTCAAGGGAACTTCCAAGGGAGAGAGGAAGCAGAGAGGGTCTTCTATGTCTGGGTGATGTCACTCAGCAGCATGACAGGGGATCTCTGGATCAGAGAACTCAGAGGTATTTACAGCCCTGGAGTTTATCTTATCCGTGGCTGGCAGATCATGGGTGCAGTTTGTGTAGGACATGCAGTGAAAGGAAGCTCTAAATGGCCCAAACTCTACTTATTTGGGCTATGTTTAAAACAACTGCATAGGTACGAATTTGAGTTTAGCATTGGCCAGCTTTTGAGCTAGCTGGTCTTTTTCTGCGGCAAAGAAATAAACAATCTATGGACAAAATACACAGGGCCATATTTGCCCCGTTTATATAATACTGCATAGTAATAGAAGCTTTTTGGCTGAGAAAACCCTCCCTTTACAAAGGGGAAGCCTCTGGAGCAGAGTGCCCTGGTGTCAGCATGATCTTCAATTGTCCTCAAACCTGCTAAGCCAGCCAGTTGAAGAAATTAAAGTGTTGAGCCACCTCAACTTGATCTTCTCATGACTGCTTCCCACAGCTCAACTCTTTTCTAACACAATGTTTTCTTTATTAATTTAAGAAGAAAAGGTTAATACATTATTGATCACATTCAAAACCCCCATCCAAATGTTACAACAGAGCAAAGGAGATTATTTCAAGATCGTAAGGCAAGGAAAGAATGCGGTAAGACCATAATAAATCATTATTTGAATGAATAAAGGAATGGGACTATACTTTCTGCTATTTCTTAAATTAAAATATTCCACTATCCAGCTTTTAAAAATGACTTATATAATAGAGTTGCAAATTTATTTATATTACTAATCCCATGTGCAAAGAAAGCTAAGTAGTCATTTTAGTAATTTTACACAAATATATATCATGAAGATCTGTATTTTAAAATATATATTTAAATATCAACATATTTAATGTATGTTAAATGTTTTATATATTTAATTCTTAGCCTACTCTAGTGTATATTTATATAGAAACATATAAATATTTCATATTAATATTAGATACATATTTTATATATAGCATATAAAATATATACATCTCCCTATAAAATAATGATAGAAAAATATACGTATTTCCTACTCTTCTTCAACAGCTCCCATTTTATTGCGTAGCATAATGAAAGGAAAAAAAAACAATTCAAGTGGTGATATCTTAGTCTCCAATTCAAAGATATTTTTTAAACTTTCAAATAATCACCACTGGGTAAGAACTATATAGACATTTACATTTATTCATAAAAATATTCATGTTGTTGGTTCCTTGGTCTAAGGGTATGACTTTCCCTTTTGGTGCAAATATATTTAATAATTTATATTTACTAAGTATATATAGTTATTAAATTTATTAAACATATAAATTATTGAATATATTACTTTAATAAATTTCTTAAATATATAATTATAAAGTCAATATGACCATGATATAAATACATATAATATATTACATATATAGTATATTTTATATCATAAAATATATATTTATATTTAACATATTTAAGGTTTAATTTTATATATTTTAATACTTAATGTATTTTATACATCTAAAATATATCTTTTTCTATACATTAGTTATAGAAAAAATATACATATATGGTATTATATAAAAAGTAAAGCATTATAATTATAAGGGAACTAATTAATTATAATTGATTAATACATTAATTATAAACTAAATTATAAGGGTTTTCATATGTATATATTTCTCTATAATGTCTCCACTCTTCTTTAACTTCCCTCTTTCCATTGTATTACATAAGGAAAGGAAAACATTCCAAGTGGTTATGTCTTCTGGCTCAAAATGACTTTTTAAATTTTAAAAAGTTTCTATTGAGTAACAACTCAGTACGTTCAAAGTATAGCTCCTCTTCAGACATGAGTCTCCCCTGGCCCTCCTCACTATGTAGTCTTCATGGTCATCAGAGCTATGACCGCCTTTGGCTGGAGAATGTCTAAATCTGTGCTTTGCCTCACCTTTGTCTATTTACAGCTCCGTCCCCTCCTCTTCCTTCTTGGGGTGGTGTTGCCATACCAGCTCCCCTGACTCTTAATGCCAATTAAATACAGATAGAAACAGGGTACCCATCAGAAAATGTATAATCCTTTTTCTTTTTCATATTCTTGTAAATTTCACACCTGGCAGAATACCAAAAAGAAATTTTTTCTGGATCTACTCTTCAGTCCAAATCTCTATAAATACCAAACAATACTAATAAAAACTTGCTACAAATTTTGATATCCACATTAGAGCTTTTGTTTTGCTTTGTTTTGTTTGAGACAAAGTCTCACTCTGTTAGCCAGGCTAGAGTACCCTGGAGTCAGTCTAGCTCACAGCAACCTCAAACTCCTGAGCTTAAGTGACCCTCCTATCTCAGCCTCCCCAGTAACTGGGACTACAGGCATCTACTCAATGCCCAGCTAATTTTCTCTATTTTTAGTAGAGACTGGATTTCCCTCTTGCTCAGGCTGGTCTCAAACTCCTGAGCTCAAGCAATACCCCTGCCTTGTCTGCCGGAGTGCTAGGATTAT
Organism: Nycticebus coucang; assembly: GCF_027406575.1. Classification (NCBI taxonomy): domain Eukaryota; kingdom Metazoa; phylum Chordata; class Mammalia; order Primates; family Lorisidae; genus Nycticebus; species Nycticebus coucang. Next base: position 67,968,194 of record NC_069792.1, on the reverse strand, counting down.
AGGTGTGAGCCACTGTGCCTGGCCTGTAGAGTTGGTTCTTTGATCTATGAGATGTAATAAGTAAAAAAATGAACTGATGGGATCTAATGAGTACAAAAATGAACTGAGTCTACATGAAACATGTATGTTTCAAATTGGTCATATCTTTATTCCCTGATCCTCTGACCATTCCTGGAGGTGTCCTCTCTAGAAAAGCCTTGTGGTAATGGGAAGGTGTCTCGCCTCCATGAATCTCTAGACCCGTCCTTGTCCCAATGACTACTTGAGAGTACTTGAGTACCTCTCACAGTCATCTTAGCAATTAAAAAAAATAATCCAGAACATAAATGGTCTGAAAGTTCTGGGCTATAAGAAAATGTTTCTCAAATTTGTAGCTTTCATGAACAACTTTGTAATCATTTGCCATATGTGCATAGCACCAATTTAAGGCAAATTAAAATAAGATTCATTACACATTTTTGTAATAAGGACAATATAAAGACAAATCAATAATGATTATTTCATAGAAAATAGAAGACATCGATTATTTTCAATCTTTCACTAAGTTACATACCTTGACTCTAATAGGGTCTGCTAGTTGCCTACCAATATTCCTTCTTCTTTGCTAACGCAAACCAGATTTTATAGAAATGGTGATGTACCCAGATATAAAATTACATTTCCCAGCTTCCCTTACAGCCAGATGCAACACCGTTCTAGTCAACGGAACGTCTAGTTGGGTTTCTGGGAATACTCTTTCCAAAGAAGGCCAACTCAATTGCCATGTCCACTCTCTGCTTTTTTTGTGATTGTAAGTAAACATCATCACAGCTATCATCTTCTGAATCCCGTAAATGAAAGGCCACGAGGAAGTTAGCCCTGACGGCCGTAAGCAGAACTATACCAGTGCAGGCCAGCTTAACTTTAGATTCCTGTTCTATGAGAGAAACAAAACCCCTGTAGTGTTTAAACCACTGTTATTGATTTTCTCATTAAATGAGGTCAAACACAATCCCTAACTATTACAGATTCTGTGAAAGATAGGTGAAAATGTTTGAGGCCTCTCCAAAATAGAGTCCTGGGGAGCTACTTGTTTAGCTTTCATTTCTGTGGGAGGTGAAGAGACAGAGGGGTTTGGAGCTCAGTGACCACTGTGGTGTCAAGCTGCTAATGCATGCAAGTTCCTCAGAAACAAATATCTGATCCGTCATGGTTTTAATGGTTAAAGTGACCGTCCCTATGGAGTTTAAGTACTGAATTCCAACTTCACGTTCTTTAAATTCTTATCAAGTTAACAATTCCTAAATAAAGTTAGTAGGCTACCCTAGGTAAGGTACAAGCTGTCTGGCCAAATCTAGGAGGCATGCAAGCAGTGGTATTGACAGGGATAAATTCCAACCTATTTAAAGCACTGACCTAGTCCTGGTAGTGATACAGAGCTCAGAGAACTTAGATGATGATCTTCCCTTTTATTTCCTATGAGCTAATCCCTTTAACAGAGAGATTCCTAACATTAACAACTGGTACTTCTCACATCTGAAGCTGTATCATTGATATACCCCAACTAAGGTGAGAGAGAGTTTTAAGTCTAATGAAGTTTGAAAAAAAAGAAGGAGAAAAGAAGTAAGAGATGAGAAGGCAACTCCAAAACAGGGTTACCATGCCCCACACACATATGAATGATATAAATTTGTGTTTAGGATGAGCAACATTCAAATATCAAAATATGGGTTGGGTGTGGTGGCTCATACTTGTGATCCTATTACTCTGAAGGCTGAGGGAGGAGGATCACTTGAGCTCAGGGGTTCAAGACATGCCTGAGCAAGAGAAGAACCCCATCTCTATTAAAAATGAAAAATGCTAGCTGGACATGTGGCAGGTGCCTGTAGTCTCACCTATATGGGAGGCTGAGGCAGAAGGATCGCTTGAAACTTGAGGTTTCTGTGAGTTAGGCTGACACTATGGCAGTCCAGCCCAGGTGACAGAACAAGACTGTTTCCAAAAATAAATAAATAAATATATTTTTTGACCTTTAAGAAAAAAGAGATCCAGAGTAGTTTTACTGTCTCAATTCAATGCCTTCTGAGAACCCAGTAAAATTTCCAAATTTTGGCATGATTTCTAAGTGCTAGAAATCAGGCAAAATGCAACTGTTATTCTTCGTATACAGATCCACATACAAAAATTGGTTTTCTATAAGCCAAATTCATATTCCTGGAATGATCTTGAAAGCTATGAGAAGTTTTAGCATCAGATTTCAAACAGGAGAAATTATTAAATACCTGGGCTAATGAGAACACATTAAAGAAATGTCTTCATCTGCTTAAATGTAAGAGCTGATATGACTGTACAATGCTGCACATATCAGGGGCCCAGATCAGGGTGTCTTATCATTTGGTCCCAGAATCATAAAATATTGACCACATTTTTGAGATTTAGTGGTGGCTATAGGAGCTATATAAGGAATTTTACTAGATTACTAAGACACTGGATCACCAGAGTTAGGTTAGGAGCAAGACACTTAAGGCAGAACTCACAGGATAAAAGGAATTCAGTGCTCCCTCCTCTATCCCATTTACCTTTTTGTGATGTTCAGGAAGACGGGGGTGGGGGGTTCTAACCTGCTAGTGTATTGGTGTGTTACATAACCTCTGTCTCCCCTTGGCTGCTTATTGTTTTTCTTTATCTACAAAGTGGCCACCTTTGACTGCCTAGGGGCAGTAGTCTGTCAAAACAAGGGGAGGGAGCACAGGATGATATCTGTTGCCAGCTGGAGTGTGTCTTAGAGTGACACTTAGTAGTCTACTTGCAAAATAGATCTCCTGGCCTTAAAATGGGTAGACACTGATAAGTTCTGTGACTAGGTATAAATAGAGTGTTTTTTAGAAGGGTGGCATTGACAATAATCAAATTATGTATGTTCTCAGAAAAGATGATATGGGAAAAAACTTGGATGGCTATAATATAATAGCTCAGCATGATTTTGGCATTAATTTCCGATAAAGTTGCAGCAAAAGAAATGCAGATGTACTTTTTTTCTGGCTCCTTTTTAAGGACGCCAATATTATCTCTAGGGATGATCTGGTTATAGACATTTGAGGATCCTCTGAGACAGTGCTTCTCAACCTTCCTAAGGCCGCAATGTATTTTCATTGTTAAAAAGGGGTCGCGACCCACAGGTTGAGAACAGCTGCCTAAGAGAAGGATGGATGATAGGTTTGGGAATGTCTTCTAAGCTGAGCCTATTACAGATATCAGTTGTTTTATCAAGGAAAATTTTTTAATTCCTTCATCAGGAGAGGAAGTGTAGAGAAAAGGCACAATGATCTGACCATAGACTCAAGTAAGTCTCAAAAGGAAAGAACCAAAGGCTCTAGTCTGAAATTCTCAGTGTTTTCTGGAAGAGCACTTACATGTTGCTTCCCAAAACATTAACATATTTGGGGTAGGTTACAATGACCAGATTAAGATTTATAGACACTATTAATGTCTTATGAGACTATTGCAGGGTGATGTATTGGCGGGGAAAGGCATTTAGAAGGACTCTAGGAAATGATTTTTTGTCTAGATGGTAGAGGACATGAATTCCAAAATGTAAGATTCTTGAATATGAACTGAGAGAATCCACTTGATTAAAATAGGAAGGACTATATAGGGTTTATTGTAAATATCCTTGAAGACAGATCAATGTCTAGTCCTGTGGTTTTCGAATTCCAATGGGCATCAAAATCATTTGAAAACTTTGGTAAAATATAAATTTCTGGTTACAATCTATGGAGTTTCCATTTCATTAGATGAGAAAGAAAGCTTAAGAATTTGCATATTTCAGCCCAAGTGATGCAGCTTCTGACTGTCCATGAACCACAACCTAACACAACCTGATCTAGATTCTTGTGCCACTAATTAGCTGAAGGTCCTCAACTGTGACAAAAAATCTTCAGTACTCTGAATTCCTTCTTTCTTTCTTTCTTTTTTTTTTTTTTAAAGGGAAAATAAGTCATCAGGAAAACCTGATGGAAAGAATATAGGAAGAAGTCATGAGGAAATCTTGTTGGAAAGAGTATGGGAAATAACACTTGATCACTTAGCATGCTCCTGCCACATATTATATCCTCCTAACCACCCTGCAAGCTGCATAAGCTTTTATAATGAGTGCATAGAAAAGGTAACATAAAGAGCTTTCAAAGCCACATCTACCTTAAAGCATATGCCTCCTTCCTCTATGCTACTTTATGTCCTGGATTTAGAACGCTATACTTACATGTGCCTGTGTTTTTAACCAGCCTTCTCAAATTGGGCACTTTAGGAGTCATTTTTATCTTGATTCTTTTCCTTAATTATTATTATTAGGAAAATGTAACTTGGGGACTTCTAGTTGTGCCATGATGGAGTAACCTCCTTCCTCCCATGTCCTCCCTTTTTCATCCAAAAAAAAAGGCGTGGAAAGTCTCTGAAAGGCAGAAAGAAACAGGTAGACCTCCGAGAGTCCTTCAGAGTTGAAGGGTGACATGGCAATGAGTTCCCTGGGTTTCTCATATACTGCACATATGGAAGACAAGGTGCTGCAGAAGCCACTAACCCAGACTTCCAACAATAATGGACAACAAAAGCTGCAGGAGCAGATGCCAATACCAAGATGATTCAGACGCTGGAGTAATCTGACGCAAAATTTAAGGTGGCTGTCATAAAAATGCTGCAACAGACAATTATGAGTTCTCTTGAAGTATATAAAAAAAACATAAAAGAACTGAGGAAAGAAATAAGAATTATTTTTAAAAATGAAAATTATAGAGCTGAAAAATAGAATAGCAGAAAATTTTAAAACATCTTACTAGATGTGCTCAGTAGTAGAGTGGCGATGACAGGGTTATATTCATTGAACTTGAGGACATAAACCAGTAAATTCACCCAATCAAAACCATGAAAAATTCAGCAAATAAAGGACTAGGTTTTATGGACCCAAAGAAAGTAACAGCATGTGTATCTTTAAAATTTGAGAGAGAGTGAGAGAGAGAGAGAGAGAGAAATAAAGAGAAAGAGAGAAAGTGGAATTGAAAAAGTTCTCATAAAAATATTGGCCGAAAATTTCTCAATTTGTTAAAATATATAAATCTACAAATATAAAAAACTGAGCAAACTCCAAATATTATAAACACAAGAAACCTATGCCAAGATTAATTATAATTAAATTTCTAAAAGCAAAGAACAAAGAAAAAAACACGATATTAGTCTGCTAGAAACAAACATAACGTATAGGGCATACCAATTCAAATAATAGTGAATTCTCATCTTAAACCACTGAGTCATGAAAGAGGAAGCATCACAGCATTTTCAAATCTAGAAGGAAAAGAATTGCCAACTATGAACACTATATCTGGCAAAAATATTCTTCACAAATGAAGATTTAAAAAAAGATGAAAAATACTAAGATAATTTGTGGTTTGGAAAAGTACCCTTAAGGAATAGCTAAAGAAAATTCTCTAAACAAAAAGAAAATGATAACAAAAGAATTTTTTTTTATTAAATCATAGCTGTGTACATTAATGCAGTCATGGGGTACAATGTGCTGGTTTTATATACAATTTGAAATGTCTTCATCGAACTGGTTAACATAGTCTTCGCGGCATTTTCTTAGTTATTGTGTTAAGACATTTATATTCTACACCTAGTAAATTTAACATGTACCCTTGTAAGATGCACTGTAGGTGTGGGCCCACCAATTACTCTCCCTCTACCCATCTTCCCCCATCCCCTCTACTTTCTCTCCCCTTTCCCCAAAAGATCAAAAATCACATTATAACAAAGATATATGTACCAGAATGTTTATTGCAGCCCAATTCATAATTGCTAAGTCATGGAAGAAGCTCAAGTGCCCATCGATTCATGAATGGATCAATAACTTGTAGTATATGTGTACCATGGAATATTATGCAGCCTTAAAGAAAAATGGAGACTTTATCGCTTACATGTTTACATGGATGGAGCTGGAACATATTCTTCTTAGCAAAGTATTTCAAGAATGGAAGAAAAAGTATTCAATGTACTCAATCTTACCATGAAACCAATTTATAGCTTTTTTATGAAAGCTATAACCCAATTATAGCACAAAGGATTTTTTTTTTTTGATCCTATGTTGGCCCTTGTCTGACATGATTTTCCTGTTCTACTTAGATGTCAGAAGACGTCCGACGTGTTTTGTGTGTGTGTGTGTGTATGTGTGTGCGCGCCTCTCATTCCATGGCAAGAGGTTAATGACAATACTGAATACATTCTTTGGCTCTTAAACACAGCTGATCACTGATTATAGGAAGAAACAGCCTGTTTGATTTGAAAAACTGACAATTATTTTAGAATATACAAAGTTTATGGGAAGAGTGGACAGAGCTGATTAGTATTATGGATGTTACAGATTTAAATGGTGGTCATGCAAATGATGGAAAAAATTATTCTTCTGTCTGATAGAAGTTGCGGTGGTGAACAGCTATATCCTTTACTCTTTAGATATGAAGGAGAGAGGAACAAAACAGCAGACATACCCTTATTTCAGAAGAAATCTCATCACTCAGCTTGCTAGCAATGTGAGAAACAGAAATTCAAGAAAGATGGGAAGATCATCATCTGATACTGGGTGGCTCCTGTGGCTCAAAGGAGTAGGGCGCCAGCCCCATATGCTGGAGGTGGTGGGTTCAAACCCAGCCTCGGCCAAAAACTGCAAAAAAAAAAAAAAAAAAAAGAAAGACTAAATAAGAAGATGTATTTTATAATGCTACCTGCAAAAAATATCAACAAAAGATTGCAGAGTTTGCAGCAGAAGAAATGAGAAAGGTGGAAGGAGAGAAAACATTTTCTATTGTGAGACATGCAAGAGGAAGCCCGGACTTCCTCCTGGAGATTGCTTCAAGAAGTATCACACTCAAAAAAATTATACATAAAAATAAACAAAAACACATTAATTATTGTATATAACCTAAAATAGATAATACAACCATCAAGTGAGCTCATATTTATGTTTTTCTCTTTTAAAATTATAGAATAAGAGCTGAGGAGTATTCGGGTGGTAGGAAAATTGGATTGGAAAGAGTTAAAACTCCAGAAAGGAAAGAAGAACATCAGAGAATGTAAAAACAGGGGTAAATAGGCTACACTACTTCTCATGAGTTTTTAAAATCATATGGTTGAAGCAAAAATGTTAACATCTGATGTGATGCTTAATGTATATAGAATAAATATTTAAGACAATTATCTTCTCAAAATGGGGAGGACCAGGAATCTACATAGAAAGAAGGTACTGACACTTCTAAGAAGTAGGATATTGACATCACTACGCTGTTGCAATACCCAGAACAACAACTAAGAAAACTAAACATAGCAATATATTCAAAAACATCATTCATAAATCAAGATGAGTCTAAATGTGTGCTCAAATTACCCATAAGGAGGCAACAACAACAACAAAAACTCCAGAGGAATAGAAAACATATGAAATAAACAGAAAATAAATAATAAAATGGTAGATTTAAGCTCTAACATATTAATAATTACACTAAATGTATGTGGTCTAAATATATCAATTTTTTAAAAGTAGACTTGCACAGTGGGTTTAAAAACACAAAACTATAATATGCTATCTCCAAGAAACTCACTTCAAATATAATGATACAAACAAATGGAAGGTAAAAGGGTAATAATAATAATAAATCATACAGAACTTAATTTAAGAAAAAATCAGGAATGGCTACATTAAAATCAGTTAAAATAATCTTCAGGGCAAAGAAAATTATCAGAAGCAAAGAGGAACATTATATAATGATATAAGATCAATTTATCATGAAGACATAAACAATACTCAATATGTATGATTCCAACAATAGAATTTCAAAATATACCAAAAACCCCCTGATATTTTGAAAGGAGAATCCACAAATACACTTAAGACTCAACACACCATTCTTAGCAAATGATAGCAAAACCCCAAGTATTTCTCCAACAAAAAGGTACCAATGTTAGAGGATCCTCTACCAAAAGTAGAGAATTCACGTATTTTTCAAATATGTATTCACCAGGATACAACAAATCCTGGGCCAAACCACAACAAACTTATAGGACTTAAAATCACACAGAATATGTCTTTTGGCTACATGGAATTAAAACAGAAATCAAGTTCAGAAAGTGAAGAAATTTCCATAGACATTAGGAAATTAATAATATTTCAAATAATTATGGCTCAAAAAAAAAGAAGTCTCAAGGAAAGTAAAACAAATCATAATGATGAAGGAAAATAAAAATATGACATATTAAACTATATGGGCACAGGTCAAGTAAAGAAGTGAGAGAAATTTATAGCAGGAAATGCTTACTTTATAAAATAAGAACAGTCTCAAATCAATGCTCTAAGTCCCTACCTCATAAAACTAAGAAAATAACTAAATAATCAAAAATGAGAAGAAAAAATTATAAAGATAAAAGCAAACATCAATGAAATTGAAAACAAACAATAGAGAAAATCAATGGAAAAATAAGCTTGTTTTTTTAATTTTTTAAAAAGTAACTAAAATTGATAAACTGGAGGGAAAGACAACAAAAATAAAAAGAGAGAAGAGACACACAGTTAATACCAGGAATCAAACAGAATCCTACTACAAGTCCTCAAGTCACTAAAAGAGTAATGGAGTAATAAAAACAACTTTTCTTCATAATTTTAACAATGTAGAAGAAATAGATCAATTCCATAAAAACTGCTAACTACAAAAACAACCAGGATAAAATATACAATCTGAACAGTCATGTAACCATTGAAAAACTTGTGTCTGGAGAATTTTTCCAAATATTTAAAGAAGAATTAACATCAATTTTACACAGCATTTTCCAAAAAATAGAAGAGAAAGAAACCCTGCATAATTCATTTTATATGCCTAATAACATCCTGACTCCAAAACCAAAGAAAGTATAAAAAAGAAAATGACAGACCAATATCTCTCACGAATTTGAACATCAAAATTTTAAACAAGGACTTATCAAATCATATGCAGCAATATATGAGAAGAATCACCTGACAGGACCAAGTGAAATTTCTTTCAGGTCTTCAAGATTATTTCAATATTTGCAAATCAATCATATGATCATATTGATTGGTGGAGAAAAAGTGTTCTACAAAAATGCAATATCCATTCATGGTTAAAACTATCAGCAAGCTAAGAATAGAAATCAACATTTTGCTTTTTATTTTATTTTATTCTTTTATTTTAAATAAGACTAAGATATTCATCATCCCACTTTTTTTTATTGTTAAATCATAGCTGTGTACATTAGTGCAATCAAGGGGTACATGTGCTGGTTTCATATACAATCTGAAATACTCTCATCAAACTGTTCAACGTAGCCTTCATGGCATTTTCTTAGTTATTATATATAGACATTTGTATTCTGCATTTAGTAGGTTTCACCTATACCCATTCTAAGATGCACCGTAGGTGTGGCCCCACCCATTACCTTCCCTCCACCCTAACATCCCCCCTCTCTGCCCCTCCCTTGGCCCATTCCCCATATTCTTGTGCTATAGTTGGGTTATAGCCTTCATATGAAAGCTATAAATTAGCTTCATAGTAGAGCTGAGTACATTGGATACTTTTTCTTCCATTATTGAGATACTTTGCTAAGAAGAATATGTTCCAGCTCCATCCATGTAAACATGAAAGAGGTAAAGTCTCCATCTTTCTTTAAGGCTGCATAATATTCCATGGTATACATGTACCACAATTTGCTAGTCCATGGGTTGATGGGCACTTGGGCTTCTTCCATGACTTAGCAATTATGAATTGGGCTGCAATAAACATTCTGGTACAGATGTCTTTGTTATATTGTGATTTTTGGTCTGCTGGGTATATACCTAGTTAAAGGAATTATAGGATCGAATGGCAGGTCTAATTTTAAATCTCTAAGTGTTCTCCAAACATCCTTCCAAAAGGAACGTATTAGTGTGCATTCCCACCAGCGGAGGAGAAGTGTGCCCTTTTCTCCACATCCACATCAACATCTCTGGTTTTGGGATTTTGTAATGTGGGCTACTCTTACTGGGGTTAGGTGATATTTCAAAGTAGTTTTGATTTGCATTTCTCTGATGATTAAGGATGATGAGCTTTTTTTCATGTGTTTGTAGATCGTGCGTCTATCTTCTTTAGAGAAGTTTCTCTTCAAGTCCTTTGCCCACCCTGAGATGGGATCACTTGTTCTTTTCTTGCTAATACATTTGAGTTCTCTGTGGATTCTGGTTATTAAACCTTTATCGGAGGTATAACCTGCAAATATTTTCTCCCATTCTGAGGGCTGTCTGCTTGCTTTACTTACTATGTTCTTGGCTATGCAGAAGCTTTTTAGTTTGATCAGGTCCCAGTAATGTATTTTTGATACTCGGATAGCCAAAACATTACTCAGAAATAAAAACAAAGCAGGAGGAATCACGCTACCAGACCTCAGACTGTACTATAAATCGATAGTGATCAAAACAGCATGGTACTGGCAGAAAAACGGAGAAGTAGATGTCTGGAACAGAACAGAGAACTAAGAGATGAATCCAGCTACTTACCTTTATTTGATCTTTGACAAGCCAATTAAAAACATTCAGTGGGGAAAAGATTCCCTATTTAACAAATGGTGCTGGGTGAACTGGCTGGTGATCTGTAAAAGAACGAAACTGGACCCACACCTTTCTCCATTAACTAAGATAGACTTTCACTGTATAAAAGATTTAAACTTAATACATAAAACTATAAAAATACTTGAAGAAAGTGCAGGGAAAACTCTGAAGGAATCAGCCTGGGTGAATATTTTATGAGGAGGACTCCCCAGGCACCATCCCAGTTTTATTAAATATAGTACAAGAAGTCCTAGAGACTGCAATAAGACAAGAAAAAGTGGAAAAATGGTATAGAAATTACTAAGGAAGGAATAAAACTATCTTTGTATATGATATGATTACCTATATAGAAAATCCCAAGGAAACAATGAAAAAAATACAATAATTTGAGTTCAGCAAGGTTGCAAGGTGCAAGATCAACATATGAAAATCAACCACATTCCTATGTATTAAAAACAAACACGTGGAAGCCAAAATTAAAAATCACAAAACCATTTATAATTCCCCTCAATATGAAATGCTTTGGTATAAGTTTAACAAAGCATGCTGCGTGTGGTGGCTCATGCCTATAATCCTAGAACTCTGGGAGGCAGAGGCTGGTGGATTGCTTGAGCTCAGGAGTTTGAGACCAGCCTGAGCAAGAGCAGGAGCAAGAGCCCATCTCTATTAAAAATAGAAAAACTAGCCAGGTGTCCTGGTGGGCACTTGTAGTCCTAGCTCTTGGGAAACTGAGGCAGGATCGCTTAAGCCCAAGAATTTGAGGTTGGTGTGAGCTGGGACGCCATAGCACTCTACCCAGGGTGACAAAGTGAGACTCTGCCTCAAAAAACAAACAAACAAAAAATAAAACAAAACAAAACATGTAGAAGATCTGTATGCTGACAATTATTGAAAATGTGTCAAATGGTCTATGAAACTAGTGTATGGTGCCCCATAATCACATTAATGTACACAGCTATGATTTAATAAAAAAAAAAAATGCTGACAAAATAGGGCGGTGCCTGTGGCTCAAGGAGGAGGGCACTGGCCCCATATACTGGGGGTGGTGGATTCAAGCCTGGCCCCAGCCAAAAATGTCAAAAAAAAGAAAATGCTGACAAAACAATCAAAGAAGACCTGTTTATTTAAACAAGAGATATACTATGTTCTTGGACTGGAGGGTTCAATATAGAAATCCAAGATTTACAGATTCAGTTGCAGTTTCTGTCATAATCTGAATAAATATTTGTATACACAGATTCACTTACACAAAAACTTATTTGGAAAGTCCCAGAATAATTGAAACAACCTTGGGGGGAAAAAATAAGTGGGAGGAGTCACTCTACCCCATGTAAGGTCAATAGTTAGCAATAATAATAAAAACAATGTGGTATTGGTAAAGGGAAGGATGCAATGTCAATGCCATAGAGCAGAATAAAGAACCCAGAAATAGATTCTTACAAATATGATCACATGATTTTTGACAAAGTGTAGAAGAATTTAATGGAGGAAGAACAGTCTTTTCAATAAATGGTGCTGAAATAATTGGGCATCTATAGAACAAAATTAATCCCAGACCAAACTATGATCTCTGATCTAAATTTTGTATCTTTTAAAAACTAACTCAAAATAGATCATGGACATAAAACAAAATGCAAAACCATAAAACATTTGGAAAACAAGCAAGAGAAAATCTTTGGGATGATGGGCTAGGTATGGAAATATTAGCCTTGACACAAAAGCACAATCTAGAAAAGGAGGATTTGATAAATTGTATCTCTTCAAAATTTAAAACTTTCTCTCTATGCATGATCCTGCTAAGAGAATGAAAAATTTATACACTTAGAGAAAACATTTGAAAACCACATATCTGACAAAGACCTTTTTACCTAAAACATATAAAGAATTTTTAAAACTCAACAGTAAAAAAATAAAAGTTAGAAAATTGGCAAAAGACATGAACAGACAGTTGACCAGTTGAAATAAACATAGGACGAGATTCAATATCACTAGCTGTTTGGTAAATGCAAATTAAAACACGATGAGATATTGCTTCACACTTGTAAGAATGGCTGAAATAAAAATAACATCATCCCCAAATGTTGGCAAGGATAAGGAGAGGCAAGATCACTCATCTGTTGCTGGTGGGAACACAAAATGATTCCTAGGGAACTAATGTGAAGGAAATGGTTTAAATGCCCAAGATCCATATTAGGGTCTTTGCTAGTCAAATATAATTTTAATATGAATATAAACGTTGCTCCCTCCACCAAATAACCATATTAATTCATATTTATTTGAGGTCTAACCAAAGCCCTTTCCATAAAGTCATAATCTTCTTCATAATATTCAGTTCCCCAATATCACAACCAGAAAATAATACACATCCTTTCCAGAGTTAACCTCTCTAGCAATGCTAAATCCTAACCTTCCTGTCTTTTTAGGAGCTTCACTCCATCAATTATCCACTATCTCTGGTATTTTTAATTTCTCCCTCTCTAATAGCTTTTAACCTACAACCCATACATTTGCTGAAACCTCTCTCTAAATTTTGTGCCTTCTTTGCAGCTACTCCCTCTTTCCTTTGCTTTTCAGTCAAACCTGTAAGAGAATGGTCTCCTTTCACTGTCACACTTTTCTCACCTTAAATTAACTTTTTAACCCACTGCACTCTGTTTTCTGCCTTCCAACACTCCACTGAAACTGCTGCCACCAAGGTCACCTATAATCTCTTAGCTGCTAAATCCAACTCTCCATTCTTATCTTACTTAACATTTAGCACTTACTTAACAGCAGAATTTGACCCATTGACCAAGGTCTCTCTCTTTAACTTTTCTTCCTCTGGGCATTTGTGATCACTTTCCTTTTCCATCCTGTTTTTCTCTGCCCTCTTTGGCCCAATTTTTTGCTTTGTCTCCTTCAAAGGCATCTCTTCGTTTTATTCTCACAAATAGCGTTCAGGGGTATCCAACCTTTTTCCTTTTCTGCTGCACATTGGAAGAATAAGAGTTGGCTTGGGTCATATGTTAAATACACAAACATTAATGAAAGGTGATAAGCACAAAAAAGTTCCATGCAAACCTTTCACAGTATGCAACACTACAGACAAGTAAAGCAGTCCTCAAATAATCTGCGCGCAGCCCACAGGCTGCATGTTGGACACACCTGAAAGTAATTCCAAGAATTGCTTATGATTCTCGCTCTCGCCTCTACCTCATAGCTTTAGGCTGTCATTTCTACTGATGGCTCCCAAATTATTTCTCCAGACCAGATATCTCTGGAGACGCACACCCAGGTGCAAGTTTGATGTTCTGTGAGCATCTCAAACTCAGAAAAATCCCAAGAGTGAATTCATCAGCCTCTGACCTGTTCTTTCTTCCATGTTTCCCATTCTGCCCTTCATCTCCCCACTCCTTCCAAATGTCTTAGAAATGATACGTGATTCCTTTGGCTCTTACCGTTAAGTCCTACTGATGAAAGTTTCTTAATATTTTTTCGTACTTCATCCCTTCATCTCCAACATTAATCTGTTAATTTAAGCCACCTTTTCTTTTTTTAAGTTCAGTTCTTTCTTCCTTAGTTTAATCGCACCATTTTTCAATGCTCGTACTACCCAGTTTCCAGTGCTAGTTCTCTAAAAAGGAACTATGCCCAAATCACTTTGTTGTTTTGAATCCTTAAATCATAACATAAAATCCAACCTGTTTAGTAAGGCATACCAGAAATACTTAGTAAGTAAGGCATGCTTTGGGATTCTTTTCTGCTTACTTTTTGGGAACATTTTGACTATAAAGAATGGAAAGTCTGAATTAATAAGAAAAAAATAGGTCAATTTTATTTATACAAGAAGTCTGGAATTAAGCAGGGCTGAATCTAATCAAGAATGTCATATAATATCCATCATCTTTTTAAATCATTCTTTTATATTGTTTGTTTGTTGTCTCCTCGGCAAAAGAAGTCTACCTTATTTTCAGGTATCACATTTATATTAAAGGCTGGAAGAAAATGGAGAGAAAGGTGCTAGTAACACCCACCCATTTTGTGTTAAAGGAAAAGCAAATGCCTTTCTAGGAGCTGATAGAAAACTTTCTTTTTTTTTTTAATTTTTTTATTATTTTATTTTAATTTTTTTAATTTAATTTAATTTTTTTATTGTTAAATCATAGCCGTGTACGTTAGTGCAATCAAGGGGTACAATGTGCGGGTTTCATGTACAATCTGAAATATTCTCATCAAACTGTTCAACGTAGTCTTCATGGCATTTTCTTAGTTACTGTATGTAGGCATTTGTATTCTGCATTTAGTAAGTTTCGCCTGTACCCATTCTAAGATGCACCATAGATGTGGCCCCACCCATAACCCTCCCTCCACCAAAACCTCCCCCCTGCCTTCCCCTTCCTTGGCCCTTTCCCCATAGTCTTGTGCTATAGTTGGGTTATAGCCTTCATGTAAAAGCTATAATTTAGCTTCATAGTAGGGCTGAGTACATTGGATACTTTTTCTTTCACTCGCTTTCCAATTCTTTGTTAACCAATTAATCTTCCCTCAGCACTCCCTCCCCTTCTATAAACATGCCTTATACCTACTTATACTTAAATATTTGAGGTCCCTGGAAATACAGCTAACTTGGAACTTTTTACTCTCTCTAGCTAGAATTTCTTCTCCGTCCTCTCTGCCCTTTCTCTGGATAACTCCTGCCTAATCCAGTTGATTTCCCTGCACTAAACCATTTCCCAGTTGTCTTTGGTCTCCCATGATTTCTCATAGTACTATCGTGCTTTCTTCTAGCTTTGCAATTATCTAAGTCATTTCCTTTCTCCCCTGGGAAAGTCCAAATTCGTTGAACGTAATGACTATTTCTTGTTTCTACCTGGTTAAAATATGCATAACATAGAATAGCATTTTAAGTGTGCCATTCAATATCATTAAATACATTTAAAATTTTGTGTATAACCACTAGTTCCAATTTTTTTCGGCACTCCAAACAGAAACTGTACCTATAAGTAATAACTCTTCAGGTCCTCCTCCTTCTAGCCCCTGATAACCTCTAACCTACATTTATCTCCATGAACTTGCTTATTCTAGGTATTTTTTTCAAAATGGAACCATATAATATTTGTCATTTAATGTCTGGCTTCTTTCTTACTTAGCATAATGTTTTCAACGTTCATTCATGTCATAGTATATATTGGAAATTTATTCTTTTGTTTTTTTTTGTAGAGACAGAGTCTCACTGTACCACCCTCAGGTAGAGTGCTGTGGCGTCACACGGCTCACAGCAACCTCTAACTCTTAGGCTTACACGACTCTCCTGCCTCAGCCTCCCGAGCAGCTGGGACTACAGGCGCCCGCCACAACACCTGGCTATTTTTTTGTTGCAGTTTGGCCGGGGCTGGGTTTGAAACTGCCACCCTCGGCATATGGGGCCGGTGCCCTACTCACTGAGCCACAGGCACCACCCGGAAATTTATTCTTTTTTATTGCTGAATATTACTTTATATATAAAAAAGTGATATATATATATAGTAGATTTTGTTTTCTCCATTCATCTCTATTTCTTTTCTAAATCTTTAATATCTTCATATCTTAGCATATTGCCCGGTGGCTAGTAGGTACTCATCAGTGTTTTTTGAATGAGTAGATGCATGCCAAATATTCTGGATCTTCTATTCATTTTTATAAAGACACATGGAACATCAGTTTTCCACACAAATTTGCACATTAAATTTGCACATTATAAGTGATAGTGAGAAAACAATGAGTAAGGTAAGTGGTCATCTATACTAGTTTTTTTTTTTTTTTCTCTCATTCCCTAAAGAGGGATAGATCCAGGCAATTGACTAGAACATGCACAGCTGCCTGTGGTTTTCTTTTATCACACATGTTTGATATATCACACAGGTAAGATGAGAGGGTTTAAAAGGCAAGATTTAAGATAAGCAAAAGTCATGGAAGCTTTTGAATGCCATGTTAAAGGGTTTAGACTATGTTTTGAAAAACACGCCAGTTTTAAGTATTGATATTTTGAAGAAGTGCAATTTATAATATGATGTGTATTCTAGAAAAATTACAGTGTGTTAATAAGTTAGAGCTATATTAATATGTACAAACTATGCACAGTGCTTTTCTGCATGAAGAGTTTTAAAAGGAGTATTAGTTAATACAGAATTTCTTAGACACCCCCAGTAAATTTCCAAGTGCATTTGATAATTTTTCATTTCTGCCATTATTAAGCTATGTAACATTTTTTCAAATAATGCTTGAAGTATTGGAGACTCATAATCAAGACCAAAGGGTTCTGTTTCAAACAATCAAAAATGTATAATCTTTAACTAAACCTCAGACAAAAATAAATTAATGGAGATATTTTTCCCAATCAATTTCTTTCCAATAAACTTGTTTTGAACTTCACCAATTGTTCCAGCTTAATGAATAGCAAGTGTGTGTGTGTATACACATATAAAGAAAGCCAAATACTATTAATGAAAAAATCAGAAATAAGATTTTAGAAAGATTGTTACATATGTTTGTGAGGTAGATACTTAAATTATTTTACAGTGAGATTTTAAAAATAATTTGTAATTGGGGGGAGGCGGAGCAAGATGGCAGCCGAGTAACAGCTTCCTTGCATCTGGGCACCGTGAGTCTGGGGAGATAGGACTCCAGGCATCTCTGGCTGGTGGGCTCTGCCTATCATCACCCCTGAGAGGATACAGGGAGTCAGCGAGAGACTTCTGGACCCCAAGAGGAGGACTAAAACAGTGGAAAACCGGCAAGTGGTCGCGTGCGTTCAATCCGTCTAAACCCGCCTACAACTTCCACAGGCACGAGAACTTAAAGAGCAAGAGGAAGAGAAAGGAAAATTAGGGCTAGGAAACAGATAAAAGAAATCACCCATGAGGAAGAATCAGCAGAAAACTCCAGGCAACATGAAGAACCAGTCCAGAACAACCCCGCCAAGGGACCATGAGGTAGCTACTGCAGAGGATTCCACCTATACAGAAATGTTAGGAATGACAGAAAGGGAATTTAGAATACACATGTTGAAAACAATGAAAGAAATGATGGAAACAATGAAGGAAACTGCTAATAAAGTGGAAAATAACCAAAAGGAAATCCAAAAACAGAATCAAATAAGAGATGAATGATATGAAGAATATAAAAAGGATATAGCAGAGCTGAAGGAAATAAAACAGTCAATCAGGGAACTTAAAGATGCAATGGAAAGTATCAGCAACAGATTAGACCATGCAGAAGAAAGAATTTCAGAAGTAGAAGACAAAGTTCTTGAGATAACTCAGATAGTAAAAGAGGCAGAAAAGAAGAGAGAGAAAGCAGAACGTTCACTGTCAGAATTATGGGACTTTATGAAGCGTTCCAACATACGAGTTATAGGAATTCCAGAAGGGGAAGAAGACTGCTCCAGAGGAATGGAAGCCATACTAGAGAATATTATAAAAGAAAATTTCCCAAATATCACCAAAGATTATGACACACTGCTTTCAGAGGGCTATCGGACCCCAGGTCGCCTCAACTCTAACCGAGCTTCTCCAAGACACATTGTGATGAACCTGTCCAAAGTCAAGACAAAAGAAAAGATTCTGCAAGCTGCCAGGAGTAAGCGCCAGTTGACCTACAGGGGCAAATCCATCAGATTGACCACAGACTTCTCTAATGAAACTTTCCAAGCAAGAAGACAATGGTCATCTACCTTTAATCTACTTAAACAGAACAATTTTCAACCCAGAATTCTGTACCCTGCTAAGCTAAGCTTCAAAATTGACGGAGAAATCAAATCATTTACAGATATACAAACACTGAGGAAATTCGCCACAACAAGACCAGCTCTACAGGAAATACTTCAACCTGTTCTGCACACTGACCACCACAATGGATCAGTAGCAAAGTAAGAACTCAGAAATTAAAGGACAGAACCAAACCTCCACACTGATGCAAAAGATAAAACTAAGCAATGGACTCTCACAAAATAAGACGAATAGAATACTACCACACTTATCAATTATCTCAATAAATGTTAATGGCTTGAATTCCCCACTGAAGAGACACAGATTGGTTGACTGGATTAAAAAACACAAGCCATCCATCTGCTGTCTGCAAGAAACACACCTGGCTTCAAAAGACAAATTAAAGCTCCGAGTCAAGGGTTGGAAGACAATTTTTCAGGCAAATGGAATTCAGAAGAAAAGAGGAGTTGCAATCTTATTTTCAGATACGTGTGGATTTAAAGCAACTAAAGTCAAAAAAGACAAAGATGGTCACTTTATATTGGTCAAGGGAAAAATACAACAAGAAGATATTTCAATTCTAAATATCTATGCACCCAATTTAAATGCTCCCAGATTCTTGAAACAGACCTTACTCAGTCTCAGCAATATGATATCTGATAATACCATAATAACAGGGGACCTTAACACTCCTCTTACAGAGCTGGACAGATCCTCTAAACAGAAATTAAACAAGGATATAAGAGACTTAAATGAGACCCTAGAACAACTGTGCTTGATAGACACATATAGAACACTCCATCCCAAAGATAAAGAATATACATTCTTCTCATCACCCCATGGAACATTCTCCAAAATTGATCATATCCTGGGACACAAAACAAATATCAACAGAATCAAAAGAATTGACATTTTACCTTGTATCTTCTCAGACCATAAGGCACTAAAGATGGAACTCAATTCTAACAAAAATGCTCGACCCCACCCAAAGGCATGGAAACTAAACAATCTTCTGTTGAATAACAGATGGGTGAAGGAAGAAATAAAACAGGAAATCATTAACTTCCTTGAGCATAACAACAATGAAGACACAAACCACCAAAACCTGTGGGATACTGCAAAAGCAGTTTTGAGAGGAAAATTCATCGCTTTAGATGCCTACATTCGAAAAACAGAAAGAGAGCACATCAACAATCTCACAAGAGATCTTATGGAATTGGAAAAAGAAGAACAATCTAAGCCTAAACTCAGTAGAAGAAAAGAAATATCCAAAATCAAACCAGAGATCAAGGAAATTGAAAACAAAAGAATCATTCAGAAAATTAATGAAACAAGGAGTTGGTTTTTTGAAAAAATAAATAAAATAGATAAACCATTGGCCAGACTAACGAGGAATAGAAAAGTAAAATCTCTAGTAACCTCAATCAGAAATGATAAAGGGGAAATAACAACTGATCCCACAGAGATACAAGAGATCATCTCTGAATACTACCAGAAACTCTATGCCCAGAAATTTGACAATGTGAAAGAAATGGATCAATATTTGGAATCACACCCTCTCCCTAGACTCAGCCAGGAAGAAATAGAGCTCCTGAACAGACCAATTTCAAGCACTGAGATCAAAGAAACAATAAAAAATCTTCCAACCAAAAAATGCCCTGGTCCAGATGGCTTCACTCCAGAATTCTATCAAACCTTCAAGGAAGAGCTTATTCCTGTACTGCAGAAATTATTCCAAAAAATTGAGGAAGAAGGAATCTTCCCCAACACATTCTATGAAGCAAACATCACCCTGATACCAAAACCAGGAAAAGACCCAACCAAAAAGGAGAATTTCAGACCCATCTCACTCATGAACATAGATGGAAAAATTTTCAACAAAATCCTAGCCAATAGATTACAGCTTATCATCAAAAAAGTCATACATCATGATCAAGTAGGCTTCATCCCAGGGATGCAAGGCTGGTTTAACATACGCAAGTCTATAAACGTTATCCACCATATTAACAGAGGCAAAAATAAAGATCACATGATCCTCTCAATAGATGCAGAAAAAGCATTTGATAAAATCCAGCATCCTTTTCTAATTAGAACACTGAAGAGTATAGGCATAGGTGGCACATTTCTAAAACTGATTGAAGCTATCTATGACAAACCCACAGCCAATATTTTACTGAATGGAGTAAAACTGAAAGCTTTTCCTCTTAGAACTGGAACCAGACAAGGTTGTCCTCTGTCACCTTTACTATTCAACGTAGTGCTGGAAGTTCTAGCCAATACAATTAGGCAAGACAAGGAAATAAAGGGAATTCAAATGGGAGCAGAGGAGGTCAAACTCTCCCTGTTTGCTGACGACATGATCTTATACTTAGAGAACACCAAAAACTCAACCACAAGACTCCTAGAAGTCATCAAAAAATACAGTAATGTTTCAGGATATAAAATCAATGTCCACAAGTCAGTAGCCTTTGTGTACACCAATAACAGTCAAGATGAGAAGCTAATTAAGGACACAACTCCCTTCACCATAGTCTCAAAGAAAATGAAATAGCTAGGAATATACCTAACGAAGGAGGTGAAGGACCTCTATAAAGAAAACTACGAAATCCTCAGAAAGGAAATAGCAGAGGATATTAACAAATGGAAGAACATACCATGCTCATGGATGGGAAGAATCAACATTGTTAAAATGTCTATACTTCCCAAAGCAATCTACCTATTCAATGCCATTCCTATCAAAATACCAACATCGTACTTTCAAGATTTGGAAAAAATGATTCTGCGTTTTGTATGGAACCGGAAAAAACCCCGTATAGCTAAGGCAGTTCTCTGTAACAAAAATAAAGCTGGGGGCATCAGCATACCAGATTTTAGTCTGTACTACAAAGCCATAGTGCTCAAGACAGCATGGTACTGGCACAAAAACAGAGACATAGACACTTGGAATCGAATTGAACACCAAGAAATGAAACTAACATTTTACAACCACCTAATCTTTGATAAACCAAACAAGAACATACCTTGGGGGAAAGACTCCCTATTCAATAAATGGTGTTGGGAGAACTGGATGTCTACATGTAAAAGACTGAAACTGGACCCACACCTTTCCCCACTCACAAAAATTGATTCAAGATGGATAAAGGACTTAAACTTAAGGCATGAAACAATAAAAATCCTCAAAGAAAGCATAGGAAAAACACTGGAAGATATTGGCCTGGGGAAAGACTTCATGAAGAAGACTGCCATGGCAATTGCAACAACAACAAAAATAAACAAATGGGACTTCATTAAACTGAAAAGCTTCTGTACAGCTAAGGACACAATAACCAAAGCAAAGAGACAACCTACACAATGGGAAAGGATATTTGCATATTTTCAATCAGACAAAAGCTTGATAACTAGGATCTATAGAGAACTCAAATTAATCCACATGAAAAAAGCCAACAATCCCTTATATCAATGGGCAAGAGACAGGAATAGAACTTTCTCTAAAGACGACAGACGAATGGCTAACAAACACATGAAAAAATGTTCATCATCTCTATATATTAGAGAAATGCAAATAAAAACAACCCTGAGATATCATCTAACCCCAGTGAGAATGGCCCACATCACAGAATCTCAAAACTGCAGATGCTGGCGTGGATGTGGAGAGAAGGGAACACTTTTACACTGCTGGTGGGACTGAAAACTAGTACAACCTTTCTGGAAGGAA
Organism: Nycticebus coucang; assembly: GCF_027406575.1. Classification (NCBI taxonomy): domain Eukaryota; kingdom Metazoa; phylum Chordata; class Mammalia; order Primates; family Lorisidae; genus Nycticebus; species Nycticebus coucang. The sequence continues at coordinate 67,946,143 of NC_069792.1, read as the reverse complement.
GTATGGAGAAACCTCAAAGCACTCAAGCTAGACCTCCCATTTGATCCTGCAATCCCATTACTGGGCATCTACCCAGAAGGAAAAAAATCCTTTCATCATAAGGACACTTGTACTAGACTGTTTATTGCAGCTCAATTTACAATCGCCAAAATGTGGAAACAGCCTAAATGCCCACCAACCCAGGAATGGATTAACAAGCTGTGGTATATGTATACCATGGAATACTATTCAGCCATTAAAAAAAATGGAGACTTTACATCCTTCGTATTAACCTGGATGGACGTGGAAGACATTATTCTTAGTAAAGCATCACAAGAATGGAGAAGCATGAATCCTATGTACTCAATTTTGATATGAGGACAATTATTGACAATTATGGTTATGGGGGGGCAACAGAAAGAGGGAAGGAGGGAGGAGGGTGGGGCCTTGGTGTGTGTCACACTTTATGGGGGCAAGACATGATTGCAAGAGGGACTTTACCTAACAATTGCAATCAGTGTAACCTGGCTTATTGTACCCTCAATGAATCCCCAACAATAAAAAAATAAAAAAAATAAAAAAATAAATAATAATTTGTAATTATCAATACTTAATTGTTCTCTATAGAAATAGGTTTCTTATTTTAATGGAAATTTTGTAACAAAAGTATGGATAAAAATCCACACTATTATCTATGTGACTAGCCTAATTTTATGAATCTTCTTAATTCAAAGTGCTTTCTATTATTTAATCAAATATTAGAAATATATATGCATTTTATATACTGATATTTACTTATTATTATGGTATGTAATAGTTATATGTACACACACATTCTGTTGAGGCCTGATGTATTTATGTTACATGCACGCTACATGTTCACCTGAATATTTTGAATGTGTATTATTAAGATGACTTATATAAGGATTGGTTTACTAAATGATACATAGTAAAGACACACAAATTTATAAAACAAATGTGGATTGTATGTGGGTTGTTTGAAAATTTTGAGATACACAAAAATCAAGACACATAAAATTTGCACAGACAGAAACAAATGGAACCCTTCTGGCCATACCTATAAACCAAGCAAGTTGAATCTTGGCAATGGGTGAAGCAGAAAGGACGCTGCTAAATGTATTTTTTGGAAGTGAAATGATGGACGATAACCCTGTCTGTTTGAAAACTTTCGTAATGACCCACAAGTATCTGAAAATTTGCCAGAGGAAGATGGAAATTTCTAGGGCTTCCCTCATTTCAGAATGTGCTGATATACACCCTTGATGTTTGTATCCAAGAGAACAGTGTGTAGCACATGGCACTATTTGGAATAGAAATGAATGTTTGAGATCATTCCCTGTTCCAGAGATCCCCAAAATCTATTTGTCAGAGCAATAATAGCTCTAGGCAATATACCCTATAAAGGGTCCTATTATTTATTATATCAAAGAAAACGTAGATTAAGATATACGTGAAAACAAATCACCCCAAAATCTCTTGCAAAAAATGTTTACTCTTCATTCACATCACATGTTTGCTGGGAGTTAATGTTAACTTAGCTCCAGGTCACCATCACGGCATGGCACAGGCTGAAGGCAGCCTTTGTCTGAAGCACTGCTGCTGCACTCAGGGTGAGCTCTTGTGATTTATGCTAATATGTGACAAGATTTTTAGCTGTCCACCTAAAATTGAGGTTCTCTCTTCTACAAAGTAGGAGTGTCGCTGGGAAATGATGCTATAGATAGAAATTAAAATGAAAATTTCCAACTCTTTTTCAATAAGGTGTAGCTATTTAACTTAGGTCTACATCAGCGTTTGCTAACCTTTTTTATCTCATGATGCAAATGAACCTGTAGTTAAACTTCTGTGGCACATTTAAATTACGCCAATCAAAAAAAAGAATTAAAAAAAGAATATGCTTACTGTGCTTTGAACTTCTTTCAAAAATAATTTAATTAAGGATCTTTGAAAATTTTTACAGCACACCAGTTGAAAATCACTGGTCTAGATGATGAGATATGAATGGCAATGATGTGTATCAGAGTAGGCATCCCCTCTAAAATCTCTGATGCAGTAATCTCCATCAAAACCTGGGTAATCTGCAAAACGACAGACTGAAGAGGGTAAAACCGTCATTCACACAGAGCCTAGAGCAATCCCCATCTTTGGACTATGCTGGAACTTTTTAGTGACTATGTAACTATCATGCCCTTTGAATGTATGACTATTATTTTTCCTGGTAAAATGAAGGCTATGCAAGATCAACCATTATATTTCTATTTTGTTAAGTCATTAACATTCAGGAGTTTATTTATGTAACCAAAATAAAGTTTAACTAACAGAATTTGCCAAGGGCTCTGTGTAGTCCTAAATTAAAGGATCATACTTATCAGTGTTGAATCAGGATTCCCCAAACTTGTTTAACAGTGGGACCTTTTCTTCACATAATTCTAACATCTTTCAAATTGGCATAATTTGTATAATACATTGGTAAATATTCATGTAATTAAACTGCTTCAAATATTAATTGTATCTTACTTATGTTGTACAAAAATCTGAAATAGCAGTCAGGTGATTATCAGGTAGAAAGAATGAAGGAGACAAAAACTATTGCAGAACTCCAAAAAAAGGATAAATGGTATTCTACATATTGTCCATAGCTAGAATAAAAAAATGTTTGTAGAAGTGTACCTAGAAGAAAAAGAGTAAGAATATCTGCTAAGATATTTAAATTTATAAATGAATTAAAGACTCTATTAAAAAACAATAGAGTGGGAGTTGTGAAAATACTAACAAAAGCTAAGAAATAGAAGTCTGATGTACTAAAATATCCAAGAGGAGAAATCTATCTTCATATTTATAGTGAAAAGCTAACATTTTATATTTTACCATCATTCTAATTTTTATCCATTTTTTTGCTAAATCATAGCTGTGTACGTTAATGCAGTCATGGGGTACAATATGCTGATTTTATATACAATTTGAAATATTTTCATCAAACTGGTTAACATAGCCTTCACGGCATTTTCTTAGTTATGAAGACATTTATATTCTACACCTAGTAAATTTCACATGTACCCTTGTAAGATGCACTATAGGTGCGATCCCACCAATTCCCCTCCCTCCACCCATCATTCATTTTGACTTTATTATTTTATGATGATTTTTGAGGATAAGGTACAATAATTCCAAATAGTTATGTTTTGTTTCTCTCCATTATAAAATGTCTTGAGATGTTACTGACTACACTGATTGGTAGGAAGGGAAGTGACAATAACATCTGTGTAATGCTTTACATTAATATAATTTCATTCTTTCCAATGAATCTCAGATAAAACTCAACCAAAAAGGCTTTTAGTAAGGGACAATGAAACTGAGGATTAGAGAATAAACCTCTCAAACTACTAAAAAACAGTAAATAGAACTAACAAATACATTCTTTTTTTTTTTTTTTTCTTAGACAGAGTGGCACTCTGTTACTCTGGGTAGAATGCCCTGACATCAACATAACTCATAGCAACCTCTTGGGCTCAAGTGATCCTCTTGTCTCAGCCTCCCCAGTACCTGGGACTATAGGCACCAGCACAACATCTGGATATTTTTAAAGATGGGGGTATCGCTCTTGCTCAGGATGGTCTCAAACTCTTTAAATGAAGCAAACCACCTGCCTTGGCCTCCCAGAGTGCTAGGATCACAAGTGTAAGCCATCGCACTCAGCTAATAATGCCATTCTTACTGTCTCTCCTCCTCTCTTTTTTATTCAACTCGTCATCCAAACTCCCGATTGTTTCTGTAACTCCCTTGCAAACATATCCTTTGATTTTTTTTTCTACTATGTATTAAAGGTAAGAACACATTAATTCGTCCCTGAATTACTGAAATAGACTCTTAATGGATTTCCTTCCTTAGACTGATCTCCTATACATCATGGACATTGCTTACTGAGGTTTCAGCACTGGGCTTTCCAACTCAAAAACATGTTTTCCATTTCCTATATAGTTAAGAATAAAACCCCATGTCCATCATTCTAAGTTATCTCTGTTTGGTCTCACGATAATGAGTACATTTCATTATTTATGTTGAAGAATCCTTCACAGCAGTGAAGGATCATTCTCCACATCCTTCCTTATATTGAGGGACTATGAATCCTGACACATTGATGAGAATGTAAGCTCTTACACAGCAGGAACTATAGCCAATCACCTAAAATCTGATAGGCTTATATAGTATCTTGGGAAAATAGCAATAGAAATTTTCTTTGGGATATCCATATTTTATTGAAACATAGTGTTGTGTTATCAATGGTTTGTCAGATACAGAAAAGTTGAAAAGTCAAATGAAAACATTAATATTATTAATTATAAAATATATTTTCATTCACATGTATATTTGAACATGAATCAAACATGTGTTCTGTTCCTACATTTTTCTATGTACAACAATTTGAACGTATACACAGGAAATGTTAACTCCTTTAATTTTTCTGTAACTATTCTGGTCTTCCCTTAAGAAAGACTAATAGGAAAGAAAATTAAAAGTTTCATCAGTTAACTAAAACATTCCTTTTCAATACCATTCATTGATGCTCTCAGATAAACCCCTCTATGCTATTTCTCTCCCTAACATGATGTCTTATGTTGCTGCTGGGACTAGTGACCTGGCCACTTAGTATCCCTGTGGACCCAACAGCCTTCCTTGCCAACTTCAGCTCTCCCAGTCCTCATTGACAGTATAGCCCTCTCTAGAATTTGGCTGAGATTGAATTGCTTCTAGTTCTTCACTTTTGGTAATAAAGTACCTTATTCTCATTCCCACAAACCTCTCTAGAAAACTTCCCAGTCAGACTCATAGCTAATGCTGGAAACAAGGATGGTCTGTTTCTCCCCTTGACTGACCATGCTGCCTATCCAACTTGACCTTAGACTGGTCTACAGTAGTCTTCATAGAGACTTCCCAGGACTCTCCAACAAGAAGGTAGGGTGGGGAGGACGAAGCACTCCCTGCTACGCATCACTCATACCCATAGCACAGAGGAGGAAAAGATCAACGTACCTTAATTATGCTCCTTTACATTTCCACATCTCTGTTCTTTCTCCTTTCCCTAATCTCCAAAATTGAAATGGATGGGCTTTTCTTTTCTTCTTCTCCCTTTTCCAAACTTCAACCAAGTGTTAATGGTGGCCAGTGTTTTTTTCCTCTTCTGTAGGAGGACTTTGTGAGCCTGGGTCATGCAGACTTGCTTGTTAATGATAAGGCGAGAACTAAATCTGGAGAGTTATGTTTCAAAATAAAAGTCTGTCTTGCTACTGAATTCTACTTTGACTTTCAAAAGCTGAGTTTATAGCATCTACTTTTGTCTTTCTCTCTTAATGCCTTCAGCGACATTTCCAACATCCTCTCTATCCACGTCATTCATCATACATGAACCCAGACAGAGGGATGCCTTAGACCAAGACAGTGAAGGTTATGCACCCAGCAAAGAGGAAAATTACATTAAAATGTACAACTATTATCCTTGTTAGAAAGAATTTAAACACATAGTCTATAGTTTCATATTTCCACCTTTAAGATCGAAATTTTCCATGCTGAACTTACTGTGAAAACATTCTCCTATTTCATGCCCATTATTCAAAATCATCTCCTCTCTCAAATCCCTTCTTAAAATTTCTCTGAAACCTCTAAAAAGCCTGAAGGTTTTTTTTCTCAAAGACAAGAGAGCAGGTTGAATTCAAATAAAAGACCTAATAAGGTAGACCAGGCATCTGGGAAGAAAAAAATTAATTAGCCCACCTTTTTTAAGTAGCTTTCTCCATTGAGTTTCTACATTTTAACTCCTTGTTCTATTTTCATCTCTAGTGTAGAAATATTCCTCATGTATTGTAATGCTTTCCATTTTGAAATCCATCAAATTCATTTCAACCTCTACTAATAATAGCAGTAAATTTAAAATAAAATGCCAATAAATGTCACATTGAATTTCCTTCTTACTCAAATGAAGATAATAATGCCTTTTCTAAGACCTTCTCCAGGAATCTATGAGGACAAAATGAGTAAAGTTTTATGATGATTTAAGCTTATTAGGGAAACAATCTGAAGTATAATAATTCACATTTTTCAGTTCACAAGTCCTTGGACTAGTTTCTAAATCACCACACTTTAAGGCTTATGGGGTCTCTCTGATGTTCACAGATATTTTATATTTGTACATAAAATGAAAAATAAAGTATGTTGTCAACAAATTTATTAAATGGTTAATAGCATGCAAGCAGAAAGTGAGGCAAATAAATACAAAATTAAGGACTGTCTGATCTTTAACTGGAAACATTCATTGTTATTGTAGGCAAAATTGTATTTGTGTAAAAACGTAATTCACAATGATATACAGATTTGTTTTCCTTTTAATTTTTAATAACATTTTTAGTTCAGAAATAAATTTCTATACCTGTGACATGGCTTATGGTAAAAATTTTAAGTATGCCCTAGGCTTTCACAGAGGGCTGTACTAGTTCTGAAGGTTATCAGGGATAAAATATCAGGGATAATATCAGGGATAAAAAGGCAGAGTTGGTTTTCAATTTCAAGTTTGCTAAATAGGTGGTCAGTACATGAATTACATCTTACTTTTTTATAATAGAGAAATACAGACAGTATTTTAGGATACACTTAGGCTTTATCTCAGAGAGTTTTCAATAACCTGAAAATAGTAAATTTTTTTTACCATCTCATCAAACTAAAAACATTATAATCATCACTAAGGAATGATGTGAGATGCCACACATCAAATAAAACCTCAAGACCCCATTGTTTATAACAAATTTATAAACCAGAGGTCTAAACATGTTACATATTTTCAAAGTTCCAAAATACACATTGCATAGTTCTTTTCTTTTCCTCCTCTCTTTCTTCTTTTTAAAAAATCTCTTTTATGAGCTATTTAAAATTTGTTTAGATGAGAATCAGTGATGTGAACGTAAATCTACCATTTCTCCCCCAATGTTAGGGAAACGAAATGTTAAAAATTTGCCTCTCTTACCCTAACTGGTCGCACTTTCATATAAAAGAACTGGCTTGGATTTATAAATATTGGTGGCTCCCAGGGTTGTGCGAGCCTGTGGGGCACGGGAAGGAGAGTCTGCAAACCCTTCCAAGCTAGCCTGAAAGGGCTCCTTTGGAAGGGCTCAAATCTCTGGCAAAGAACTGGCTGTAGCTCTGATGAAAATAAATGTTAAATAAATTCTGACTTGTTTGGAAACAAGTGCCTGACTTTTCTAACACCAGCGTCTTTGTACCTCCAATAGCTGTGGAAATGTCCACAGTTCTAACATATCCGATGACACTGTGGGCCGTTCATTGTTTCCCACCCACTCAGCAAACCTTCTAGTCTGGTGCATGCAAACTGTGTGTATATTTCCTAAGCCATTTGGGGGATATTTTAGCATGATTAAACCCAAATAACTATTATTTGTGTGTTAATTACCCCCTTCCAAAAAATTCCACAAAAGCATGGTTTTTTGTTTCTTAGTTTGCTTGTGTTTTTCTAGTTAATGAGCAGTAGACCTATTATATAAAAATGCAAAGTGGTATTTAAACTATAATAGCAGACGCTCCCTCCCCTTGCACTCCCTTCTCTATTGACCTCTTCTTCCTCTCCTTCCCATTGGCTCTGCTATAGACACCCTAGTCTACTTCTCAATGCAAGACTCTTGCTCTTGGCTATTTCCTTTGTCTAGAACCTTCTTCTCCCATATTACATCATTCAGATCTCTGCTCAAATGTCACCAATGCAGAGAGCTGTTCTCTGACCAAATCGTCTTTCTCTGTCCCTGACACCATTTTTCTTCATAGCAGGTGTCACAGACACTGCATTATATAGGTTTCAGTAAACTTTAAATTGTCCTCTACTTTCACTAAAATGTAACTTCCATGAAGGCCCAACTTTATGCACTACAGGATCCCCAGCGCACACTGCAGGTGATTTATAAATTACTGTCTAGTGAATGAATGCTCATGATTAAAGTAGAAATGAACAGGATATAGATTGCACAAAAAATATAGAGTACTTGTATGAATGTAAAAACAATAAAAAATACTGTATATATATTGAAAATACTTACTAAATATCACAAAAAAGAAAGAAAAAAGCTAACTTTTTCCATAATGCCCATTCTAGTCTTCTTTCCTTTTTTCTCTCTTTCCCTCTCTCCTTCCCTTCCTTCCCTTCTTCCTTCTTTTCTTAATGAGAATTTGTTGTATGAAGTATAAATTGAACCTGCTTTATATTGTATTGTATGTAGGAAAAAAAACATCAAAGTAAACACCTAATGCAACCAGCAAAGATCTTTCAGTTTCGAAATGATATTATGTAAAGTTATTTATGCAAATTTTAGTTCTACAATTTTTAAAGCCTTTTAAAGCCTTTGTCCATCTAAGAAGGTATAGACTTAATTAGCAATACATTTTGGGGTGAATATTCTCCCCACTGGTCTGTGAATGGTAGGATCACCAGTGACTCGCACAGAGGCAGATGTTGCAATATTATTGGTGACATGCCGTAGGTCTGGCAAACACAGCAATGTTTATAAGACATCTTGAAAAGGCTTAGAAGCCTTTGGGTTATCACACTCTTTGCCCTCCTCCCTAACTCTCACCTCTTTGGGGACATAAACTTAAATCATTTAACAGTTTAACATTTCAGAGAGACAGACTGGGGTCTGTTCTCCTTGAGAAGAACACCCATACTCAAAATATTTTCATCAATTCTCAGTGCGTACTTGGAGAACGTTTTCTTCCTATCTATGGAAGTTCATAGAAGCTGCTATAATGTTGTCTTTCTGGAACATTTATTGCGTAGTTCTGTTTCTCACGGACACTTAGAAAATGTCTTTTTCATGATCATTAAACTGTGATTATTTGACATGCTAAGATTTAAGGGATATGTTCAAGTGGATTATCACCAGGCATTCTCTATTTTTTAAGTGTTCTTATATTTGTCAGTTCAAGGTTATTCAGAAAATGCAAATACCTCAATGAGATTTATTTGTTATAAATCTGTGTAAAGTGTTACTCACACAAGCTCGTCCACATAGTGTATAGAGGTTTAGATAACTGATTACAGGTATCAGCAATACTTTTATATTCATTTTTTTAAGTATGAAGGTCATTTGACACTAGTGAAGAAATTACTGAAAAATGGAAAAGATGCTCAGAATATCACCCTCGTAATGAATACATTATTGTTAGTGTGTTGGTGTATTTCTTCCCAGTAATTTGTCTGATGTATCTTCTCTGTTTATCAGCATATATGCAATTTCATGTCTGTTCTTTTTTTTTTTTTTTTTTTTTTGTAGAGACAGAGTCTCACTTTATGGCCCTCGGTAGAGTGCTGTTGCCCCACACAGCTCACAGCAACCTCCAACTCCTGGGCTCAAGCGATTCTCCTTCCTCAGCCTTCCGAGCAGCTGGGACCACAGGCGCCCGCCACAACGCCCGGCTATTTTTTGGTTGCAGTTTGGCCGGGGCCGGGTTTGAACCCGCCACCCTCGGCATATGGGGCCGGCACCCTACCGACTGAGCCACAGGCGTTCTAAGTCACTTAACATCACAACATACATGTTTTGATACAGACACGTTTCAACACAGTGTTTCAAAAATCATTTGCTTTTAGAATATCACATCCAATTGATGTACTTTACCATTTCCATCATTGAATAACTAGTTAGGTTGCTATATCATGCTATTACAAATAGTGCAGTAATTTATATTTATATATAGTTTATTTTTTTTTTTTTTTTGAGACAGAGTCTCACTCAGTCACCCTGGGGTCATAGCTCACAACAACCTCAGAGTCTTAAGCTCAAGTGATTCTCTTGCCTCAGCCTTCCAAGTAGCTGGCAGGCACTACAAGCACCTGCTACAAAACCTGCCTACTTTTTTTACAGACAGGGTCTCGCTCTTGTTCAGGCTGGTCTTGAACTCCTGAGCTCAAGCAATTTGCCTGCCTTGGCTTCTCAGATTGCTGGGATTACAGGATGAGCCACCACACTCAGCCTTAATATTTTTATTCTTTAAGATATTTTCCCATAGTTTGGATTACTGTTTCCTTTGGATAGATTCCCACTATTTGGATAGATAGGGTATTTTTCTTTTTTGGTCATTGGTTAGAAATATTTTTATAGTCTGGGGACAATGGCCCACACTTGTAATTCTAGCACTCTCGGAGGGCAAGGCTAATGGTATTGCTTGAGCTCACGAGTACAAGACCAGCCTGAGAAAGAGAGAGACCGCTGTCTCTACCCAAAATAGAAGTTAGCCAGCCATTGTGGCAGGTACCAGTAGTCCCAGCTACTTAAGAAGCTGAGGCAAGAGAATCACTTGAGCCTAAGAGTTTGAGGTTGTTGTAAGTTATGATGACGCCACAGCACCCTATCCCAGGACCAGGATGACAAGTAAGACTGTCTCAAAAAACAAAAAAAAAGAAAAGAAAGAAAAAGAAAAAAGTATTTTTATAAAACTTGATACAATGCTTCTAAATAACTTTCCAAAATGTGATGATACCCGCAATGCTTACATGTCAATTACATGATGCTTTTGCTATGCTGATTATTATCAGTACAGCTTATTAATATACTATTTTTATTTTTATTTTTTTTAGGTAGTAGGAAAATCGATAAGAGTGACCATTTTTTCACATACTTGGTTTCTAGTTTCTTTTTATGTGTTACTTGTGTGCCATGTCTTGGGCTTATGTTATTATGATTGTTGTGTTGACTACATTACACATTTATTGCTGTTTTCTTTAATTTCCACATTAAAATCTTTTGGTTTGAAACACATAGACCCTGAAGGTAACTCTGATCAATTTCCATAAGCTTTATGTACATAAAGATAAAACATTTGTCCAATAACTTTCAAGATATTTTTTAAATTTTTGTTTCTATTATTCTACACAGAGAAATTTAAGATTTTATACATTGAAGTATTTTCATGAGTAATTTTTTATCTGCTTAATGTAGAAAATGTCAACACTTTCCATAAAATTTTACCTAGTTTTCATCTTCTATGTCCTTTCATTTGAATCATATTTTTAAAATGTAACTACAGTTTTTTCTAGTATATGATATGAAGTGAGAGCTTTATAACCATGTTTTGAATCAGTTCTTTTAACACAATTCAAGTTTCCCATCAGTTAGCTTTGCCTCCGTTATCAGCTATTAAAAACTTCTGAGCCAAAAATTTATTTCTGACCTGTCTATTCTATTCCACCAGCTTAATTGCACATTCCAATGCTAGACTCCACCTTCCCCAGTTCTTTAACTACTGCAATTTATAATAGTCAACAAACTCTAATTATAATTCTTTTTAGAATATTCTTTTATAATCTCTCAAATTATCTCAAATAAAACTGAGAATCTTTTAAAACCATATTTTACTTTTAAAAAGTAGAACCCAAGGAGGAGACAAGATGGCTGACTGAAGCCAGCTTTGCACAGAGGCTCCCATCCAGTAGGAGAGTTAAAGGACAAAAATTCAGCAAGTAACCTGGTGGATTTGAGCTGCACTAAGAGAGAAGGTTGAAGAACGCACGTCAACCCCGCTGAGGCGAGCTGCAACCACAAGGATACAAACAAAAGGCACAAAATCCATCACCAAGCGGACGGGAGTCCCCTCCCCCATGAGAACAGCTCAGAGTGCCCCACAAACAACCGGGCAGAGTTCAAAGGTCCTCCCACCACACTTCATGGGAGAGACCCTCTAAAAACTGGACCTATCTCCCCTACTAGGGTGCCACGGCGTCCTCCTGCCAGGCATAAAACTATATAAACTGTATATAGTCCCTACCTGGAATTCTGAGCTCCCAGTGTTCCCCTTCACTCACACTGAGGTCTGGAGGCCAGTCCCGGTAGGCAGAGAGGGGACTGCACTGGAGTGGCAGTTCCCTGAGGCACAGGCAACAGCCGTCTTTTGGTGACAATATGGCGAGGCATAACACTGTGTAAAGCTGTGTGTGTTCTCTGCTCGCAACCCCAGGCTCCCAGTGCTCCCCACGCTCCCCTCTGCTCTCGCTCCAAGGTCTGGAGGCCTGTCCCCCAGGGGTCCAGACTCTTGGGCGATTGCTCAAGGGGTGTAGACAGCGCTGGGCTGCAGCCGGTTGGTGCAGTCTCTGGGGTACGGGAGCAGAGAGAGGACGTTTGGCCGGAAGGGAGCTACACTGGAGCAGCGGTTGCCTGAGCCATAAAACAACAGCTCTCTTTTGCTAGCAATACGGCTCACTACCAAATATTCTGAAGCCACACCCCCTGTCTCCCTGGGCAACCAGAGACCCTGAGTTTGCCTGAGGCAACTCCAACTTGCAAACCGGGGAAACTCCCAGGGCGGGGCTGACCCAGAGGTCCGCTTTACTAAGCTTAAGATGCACCCGGCCCTCAGGGGATCATCAGTCTATAGACAATACAAGAGCAAAGACAAGCTGATTTGGAACTCAATTCAGCTTTTCTCTGCAGGGGAACCACAGAGTTGTTCTATTCTGTTCTGTCAGTAACATTAATCAGGGGCGAGACTGGACCTGAGTGAAAACCCCCCCAACCTTCATTAAGTGCCCGAGGTTGTTAGGCCTCACCTCCTCCTACTAGAGAGAGGCAGAGCGCAGCGGCCTGGCAGACTTCCTTGTGATTCAGGCAGTGCAAACTCTTGGAGTACCGATTCACTATAGGCAACTGGGTCAGCCAACTTCAGGGCTATCAGTGACTGGGTGTGACAGTGGTGCAAAGTGGGGAAGGAGGCAGCAACCTTCCCAGACTGATTGGCTGGGTGGCTCCTCCTGACTCCACGCAGCACTGGAGCAAGCCATACCAGAGTAGTCACCAGACACCTGTGATCCAGTTCCCAAAGACCTCTTAAACTCTCTCACCCGAGACAAGTGCAGACTGAGACAATTGATTTGGACTTTTTGAACTGAACCAATCGCCTGAGGACAAATCAGGTGGTGCCCTGGGTGCACAGTGGTAGGAAGGTTTGATTTTTCCTTTCCAATTGTTTGCCTTGGGGTGGTGGTGGAGTAACTTAATTGATGATATTTCTCCACAGCTGAGACTTCAATCCAGAGTATCTGTCTCACTAGGGTGGAACAGATACCACCCAGCTGAAAACAAGACAGAACCACTTAGCCCCACCACACCAGACAAGGCCCCAGTTTCTGAGGCCACAACACTGCACAAGCCCTCGACAAAGCCCCCAGGGAAAAAAACAAAGGGAGTAAAACAACCATGGGGCAGAATCAGTGGAAAAACTCTGGTAACATGAATAACCAGAATAGATCAACCCCCCCAAGGAAAGATATGACAGATGTAATTGAAGATCCCATTCATAAACAACTGGCTGAGATGTCAGAAATCAAATTCAGAATTTGGATTGCAGACAAGATTAACAAAGTGGAATTAGGAACTCGAGGAGAAATTCAAAAGTTGTCTCAAGAATTTAACAAATTTAAAGACAAAACCACCAAAGACTTAGACACACTGAAGCAAGAATTTGCAGCCCTCAAAAATATGAAAAATACAGTAGAATCCCTCAGCAACAGAATGGAGCAAGCAGAAGAAAGGATGTCTGACATAGAAAATAAAGCCTTTGAACACTCCCAAACTCTCAAAGAGGAAGAGAAATGGAGAGCAAAACGGATCATTCTCTCAGAGAGCTCTGGGATAATTAAAAGAAGGCGAATATCCGAATCATAGGAGTTCCAGAAACAGATGAAGTGGCCTTGCTGGGCACAGAGGCCCTTCTGCATGAAATTATGAAAGGGAATTTTCCAGACATGCCTAGAGATTCTGAAATTCAGATAGCGGACAGCTTCAGAAACCCAGCACGACTCAACCCCAATAAGACATCCCCAAGGCATATCATAATTAACTTCACTAAAGTTAATATGAAGGAGAAAATCCTTAAAGCTGCCAGGAGAAAGAAAACCATTACCTTCAAGGGAAAGAATATTAGAATGACTGCAGATCTCTCTGCTGAAACTTTTCAAGCCAGAAGAGGGTGGTCATCAAGTTTTAATCTCCTAAAGCAAAATAACTTTCAACCCCGGATCTTGTATCCAGCTAAACTGAGTTTCATATATGATGGAGAAATTAAATACTTCAATGACATTCATATGTAGAAGAAATTTGCCATAACCAAACAAGCTCTTCAGGATATTATCAGACCTATCCTCCATAATGACCAACCCAATCCTGCACCACAAAAGTAAACTCACTCAGAAACTTCGGATCAAACTCCAATTTCCACACTGGCGAAAGGATTAAAAATGCCCACTAGACTTTTGAAAAACTCGATACCCAAAACTTCACCAGACTTATCAATATTCTCCATTAATGTGAAGGGCTTAAACTGTCCTCTAAAGAGGCATAGGTTAGCTGACTGGATACAAAAACTCAGGCCAGATATCTGTTGCATACAAGAGTCACATCTTAACTTAAAAGACAAATACAGACTCAGGGTGAAAGGATGGTCATCCATATTTCAGGCAAATGGTAATCAGAAAAAAGCAGGTGTTGCAATTTTATTTGCAGATACAATAGGCCTTAAACGAACAAAAGTAAGGAAGGACAAGAATGGTCACTTCATATTTGTTAAGGGTAACACTCAATATGATGAGATCTCGATTATTAATATCTATGCACCCAACCAGAATGCACCTCCATTTATAAGAGCAACTCTAACAGACATGAGCAACTTGATTTCCTCCAGCTCCATAATCGTCGGAGATTTCAACACTCCTCTGGCAGTGTTGGATCAATCCTCCAACAAGAAGCTGAGCCAAGAAATCTTAGATTTAAAACTAACCATCCAACAATTGGATTTAGCAGACATCTACAGAACATTTCATTCCAAACAAAACTGAATACACATACTTCTCATCAGCCCATGGAACTTACTCCAAAATCGATCACATCTTAGGTCACAAGTCTAACCACAGTAAATTTAAAGGAATAGAAATTATTCCATTAATCTTCTCGGACCACCATGGAATAAAACTTGAGCTGAGTAACAACAGGAATCAGCATACTCATACAAAAACATGGAAGTTAAATAACCTTATGCTGAATGATAGCTGGGTCAGAGATGAGATTAAGAAAGAAATTGCCAACTTTTTGGAACAAAACAACAATGAAGACATGAACTATCAGAACCTGTGGGACACTGCAAACACAGTTCTAAGAGGAAAATTTATGGCACTGCAAGCCTTCCTCAAGATAATGGAAAGAGAGGAAGTTAATAACTTAATGGGACATCTCAAGCAACTGGAACAGGAAGAACATTCCAACCCCAAACCCAGTAGAAGAAAAGAAATAACCAAAATTAGAGCAGAATTAAATGAAATTGAAAACAAAAGAATAATACAACAGATCAATAAATCAAAAAGCTGGTTTTTCGAAAAGGTCAATAAAATAGATAAACCTTTGGCCAACCTAATCAGGAAAAAAAGAGCAAAATCTCTAATATCGTCAATCAGAAACAACAAAGACGAAATAACAACAGACTCCAGAAATCCAAAAAATCCTTAATGAATATTACAAGAAACTTTATTCTCAGAAATATGAAAATCTGAAGGAAATTGACCAATACTTGAAAGCATACCACCTTCCAAGACTTAGCCAGAATCAAGTGGAAATGTTGAACGGGCCCATATCAAGTTCGGAAATAGCATCAATCATAAAAAACCTCCCTAAAAAGGAAAGCCCAGGACCAGATGGTTTCATGTCAGAATTCTACCAAACTTTTAAAGAGGAATTAGTACCTATATTACTCAACCTGTTCCAAAAGGTAGAAAAAGAAGGAAGACTACCTAACATGTTCTATGAAGCAAACATCACCCTGATCCCCAAACCAGGAAAAGACCCAACAAGAAAAGAAAAATATAGACCATTATCACTAATGAATATAGATGCAAAAATATTCAACAAGATCCTAACAAACAGAATCCAGCAACACATCAAACAAATTATCCATAATGACCAAGTGGGTTTTATCCCAGGGTCTCAAGGCTGGTTCAATATACATGAATCTATAAATGTAATTCAGCACATAAACAAATTAAAAAACAAAGACCATATGATTCTCTCAATCGATGCAGAAAAAGCTTTTGATAATATCCAGCATCCCTTCATGATCAGAACACTTAAGAAAATCGGTATAGAAGGGACATTTCTTAAACTGATAGAGACCATCTACAGCAAACCCACAGCCAATATCATATTGAATGGAGTTAAATTGGAATCATTTCTACTCAGATCAGGAACCAGACAAGGCTGCCCATTGTCTCCTTTGCTTTTTAACATTGTAATGGAAGTTTTAGCCACCGCAATTAGGGAAGAAAAGGCGATCAAGGGTATCCATATAGGGTCAGAAGAGATCAAACTTTCGCTCTTCGCAGATATGATAGTATATCTTGAAAACACTAGGGACTCTACTACAAAACTCTTAGAAGTGATCAAGGAATACGGTAGCATCTCAGGTTACAAAATCAACATTCATAAATCGGTAGCCTTTATATATACCAACAATAGTCAAGTTGAAAAAACAGTTAAGGACTCTATCCCATTCACAGTAGTGCCAAAGAGGATGAAATATTTGGGAATTTATCTAACAAAGGACGTGAAAAATCTCTATAAAGAGAACTATGAAACTCTAAGAAAAGAAGTAGCTGAAAATATTAACAAATGAAAGAACCTACCAGGCTCATGGCTGGGAAGAATCAACATTGTTAAAATGTCCATATTACCCAAAGCAATAAATAATTTCAATGCAATCCCTATTAAAGCTCCACTCTCATACTTTAAAGATCTTGAAAAAACAATACTTCATTTTATATGGAATCAGAAAAACCCTCGAATAGCCAAGACATTACTCAGAAATAAAAACAAAGCAGGAGGAACTACGCTACCAGACCTTAGACTATACTACAAATTGATAGTGATCAAAACAGCATGGTATTGGCACAAAAACAGAGAAGTAGATGTCTGGAACAGAATAGAGAACCAAGAGATTAATCTAGCTACTTACCGTTATCTAATCTTTGACAAGCCAATTAAAAACATTCAGTGGGGAAAAGATTCCCTATTTAACAAATGGTGCTGGGCGAACTGGCTGGTAACCTGTAGAAGACTGAAACTGGACCCACACCTTTCACCATTAATGAAGATAGACTCTCACTGGATCAAAGATTTAAACTTAAGACATGAAACTATAAAAATACTAGAGGAGAGTGCAGGGAAAACCCTTGAAGAAATCGGTCTGGGTGAGTATTTTATGAGGAGGACCCCCTGGGCAATTGAAGCAGCTTCAAAAATACACTACTGGGACTTGATGAAACTAAAAAGCTTCTGCACAGCCAAGAACACAGTAAGTAAAGCAAGCAAACAGCCCTCAGAATGGGAGAAGATATTTGCAGGTTATGTCTCTAACAAAGGTTTAATAACCAGAATCCACAGAGAACTCAAATGCATTAGCATCGCAGGCTGGGCAAGGGATTTGAAGAGAAACTTCTCTGAAGAAGAGAGGCGCGCGGCCTTCAGACATATGAAAAAATGCTCATCATCTTTAATCATCAGAGAAATGCAAATCAAAACTACTTTGAGATACCATCTAACTCCAGTGAGACTAGCTTATATCACAAAATCCCAAGACCAGAGATGTTGGCGTGGATGTGGAGAAAAGGGAACACTTTTGCACTGCTGGTGGGAATGCAAATTAATACATTCCTTTTGGAAAGGGATATGGAGAACACTTAGAGATCTAAAAATAGATCTGCCATTCAATCCTGTAATCCCTCTACTGGGCATATACCCAGAAGAGCAAAAATCACATCATAACAAAGATATTTGTACCAGAATGTTTATTGCAGCCCAATTCATAATTGCTAAATCATGGAAGAAGCCCAAGTGCCCATCGATCCACGAATGGATTAATAAATTGTGGTACATATACACCATGGAATATTATGCAGCCTTAAAGAAAGATGGAGACTTTACCTCTTTCATGTTTACATGGATGGAGCTGGAACATATTCTTCTTAGTAAAGTATCTCAAGAATGGAAGAAAAAGTACCCAATGTACTCAGACCTACTATGAAACTAATTTAGGGTTTTCACATGAAAGCTATAACCCAGTTACAACCTAAGAATAGGGGGAAGGGGGAAAGGGAGGGGAGGGATGGGGGAGGTGGGTAGAGGGAAGGGGATTGGTGGGATTACACCAGTGGTCCATCTTACAAGGGTATATGTGAAACTTGGTAAACGGTCTGTGAAGCTAGTGAATGATGCCCCATGATTATATCAATGTACACAGCTATGATTTAATAAAAAACAAACAAACAAAAATAAAACAATTGTTTTCAGATATTAAGAAGCATTCTTGAGCAAAAGTAAGGAAAGAAAGACAACCAAGTGAGTTGTTTCCCTGAGGGTATCACCCAAAATATAACTACAGAAATAGAATCCAAAGGTCAGAAGCTCCATTAGGTGGATGCTACACGTATTGGATTTCAGGGTTGCTAAAGCAGATGAAATTTTAAGAGTAGAATATTGGAGAGAAACTGTGTGAAAAATCCCAGCTTCAATCTTTGGCAACTCTTAACCTGCACATGTCCAACACAAGACTGTGAGACCTATGATGAAAGTTTGTCATAAATTATGAGCTAAGCAGAGACTTCAAAAATCACATTGCTGGAGAGACATGAAGATTAACTCCAGCCAGAGTAAAGGTCTTGATGAACAGCTCAAATATCCAAGTGAGACCTCAGAAAGACTATTCTCTGTAATTAAGGGCTGCATACTAGAAGTAAGGGATATAGAACTACCGTATCAAATACTAAAACCAAACTCTG
The DNA here is from genome assembly GCF_027406575.1 of Nycticebus coucang. Lineage (NCBI taxonomy): Eukaryota > Metazoa > Chordata > Mammalia > Primates > Lorisidae > Nycticebus > Nycticebus coucang. Next base: position 67,927,281 of record NC_069792.1, on the reverse strand, counting down.
ACAGGATCAATGTGATCTGCCACTAAATGATTTACCTTCCAGAATAAAAATTAACACTCTTTAGTGGAAAAATAACACAATTCAGAATTCTAAAATTTATCACTAACAATGCATAGAACACAATAAAAACAAAATCAAGTGAAAAATCTATGACTGCAAAATACAAAATCTGATACAAAGATATTGTTGAAAAGAATTAAAAGCACAATAGACAGAATAAGAAAGGAATAGTGAGATGAACGAAGACACCAAAAATATTTATCGCTTTAGATGCCTACATTCGAAAAGCAGAAAGAGAGCACATCAACAAACTCACAAGCCACCTTATGGAATTAGAAAAAGAAGAACAATCTAAGCCTAAACTCAGTAGAAGAAAAGAAATATCCAAAATCAAATCAGAGATCAATGAAATTGAAAACAAAAGAATCATTCAGAAAATTAATGAAGCAAGGAGTTAGTTTTTTGAAAAAATAAATAAAATAGATAAACCATTGGCCAGACTAACTAGAAATGGAAAAGGAAAATCTCTAGTAACCTCAATCAGAAATGATAAAGGGGAAATAACAAGTGATCCCACAGAGATACAAGAGATCATCTCTCAATGCTACCAGAAACTCTATGCCCAGAAATTTGACAATGTGAAGGAAATGGATCAATGTTTGGAATCAAACCCTCTCCTTAGACTCAGCCAGGAAGAAATAGAGCTCCTGAACAGACCAATTTCAAGCACTGAGATCAAAGAAACAATAAAAAAGCTTCTAACCAAAAAATGCCCTGGTCCAGATGGCTTCACTCCAGAATTCTCTCAAACCTTCAAGGAAGAGCTTATTCCTATACTGCAGAAATTATTCCAAAAAATTAAGGAAGAAGGAATCTTCCCCAACACATTCTATGAAGCAAACATCACCCTGATACCAAACCAGGAAAAGACCGAAACAAAAAGGAGAATTTCAGACCAATTTCACTCATGAATATAGATGTAAAAATTCTCAACAAAATCCTAGCCAATAGATTAAGCTTATCATCAAAAAAGTCATACATCATGATCAAGTAGGTTTCATCCCAGGGATGCAAGGCTGGTTTAACATACGCAAGTCCATAAACATTATCCACCATATTAACAGAGGCAAAAATAAAGATCACATGATCCTCCCAATAGATGCAGAAAAAGCATTTGATAAAATCCAGCATCCTTTTCTAATTAGAACATTGAAGAGTATAGGCATAGGTGGCACATTTCCAAAACTGATTGAAGCTGTCTATGACAAACCCACAGCCAATATTTTACTGAATGGAGTAAAACTGAAAGCTTTTCCTCTTAGAACTGGAACCATACAAGGTTGTCCTCTGTCACCTTTACTATTCAACATAATGCTGAAAGTTCTAGCCAATACAATTAGGCAAGACAAGGAAATAAAGGGAATCCAAATGGGAGCAGAGGAGGTCAGATTCTCCCTCTTTGCTGACAATTTGATCCTATATTTAGAGAATCCCAAAGACTCAACCACAAGACTCCTAGAAGTCATCAAAAAATACAGTAATGTTTCAGGATATAAAATCAATGTCCACAAGTCAGTAGCCTTTTTATACGCCAATAACAGTCAAGATGAGAAGCTAATTAAGGACACAACTCCCTTCACCATAGTTTCAAAGAAAATGAAGGACCTAGGAATATACCTAATGAAGGAGATGAAGGACTTCTATAAAGAAAATTATGAAATCCTCAGAAAGGAAATAGCAGAGGATATTAACAAATGGAAGAACATACCATGCTCATGGATGGGAAGAATCAACATTGTTAAAATGTCTGTACTTCCCAAAGCAATCTACCTATTCAATGCCATTCCTATTAAAATACCAACATCATACTTCCAAGATTTGGAAAAAATGATTCTGCATTTTGTATGGAACCAGAAAAAACCCCGTATAGCTAAGGCAGTTCTTAGTAATAAAAATAAAGCTGGGGACATCACCCTACCAGATTTTAGGCTGTACTACAAAGCCATAGTGGTCAAGACAGCATGGTACTGGCACAAAAATAGAGACGAAGACACTTGGAATCGAATAGAAATCCAAGAAATGAAACTAACATCTTACAACCACCTAATCTTTGATAAACTAAACAAGAACATACCTTGGGGGAAAGATTACCTATTCAATAAATGGTTTTGGGAGAACTGGATATCCACATGTAAAAAACTGAAACTGGACCCACAGCTTTCCCTATTCACAAAAATTGATTCAAGATGAATAAAGGACTTAAATTTTAAGGCATGAAACAATAAAAGTCCTCAAAGAAAGCATAGGAAAAACACTGGAAGATATTGGCCTGGGGAAAGACTTCATGAAGAAGACTGCCATAGCAATTGCAACAACAACAAAAATAAACAAATGGGACTTCATTAAATTGAAAAGCTTCTGTACAGCTAAGGAGGCAACAACCAAAGCAAATAGAAAACCTACACAATGGGAAAAGACATTTGCATATTTTGAATCAGACAAAAGCTTGATAATTAGTATCTAAAGAGAACTCAAATTAATCCACATGAAAAAAGCCAACAATCCCATATATCAATGGGCAAGAGACATGAATAGAACCTTCTCTAAAGAAGACAGAGGAATGGCTAACAAACACATGAAAAAATATTCATCATCCCTATCTATTAGAGAAATGCAAATCAAAACCACCCTGAGATACCATCTAACCCCAGTGAGAATGGCCCACATCACAAAATCTCAAAACTGCAGATGCTGGCGTGGATGTGGAGAGAAGGGAACACTTTTACACTGCTGGTGGGACTGCAAACTAGTACAACCTTTCTGGAAGGAAGTATGGGGAAACCTCAAAGCACTCAAGCTAGACCTCCCATTTGATCCTGCAATCCCATTACTGGGCATCTACCCAGAAGGAAAGAAATCCTTTTATCATAAGGACACTTGTACTAGACTATTTATTACAGCTCAATTTACAATTGCCAAAATGTGGAAACAGCCTAAATGCCCACCAACCCAGGAATGAATTAATAAGCTGTGGTATATGTACACCATGGAATACCATTCAGGCATTAAAAAAATGGAGACTTTACATCCTTCGTATTAACCTGGATGGAAGTAGAAGACATTATTCTTAGTAAAGCATCACAAGAATGGAGAGGCATGAATCCTACGTACTCAATTTTGATATGAGGACAATTAATGACAATTAAGGGCACGGTAGGGGTGGGGAAGGGGAAGGCAGAGCGAGAAAGAAGGAGTGGGGGTGGGGAAAGAAAAAGCAGAGAGAGGGAACTAGGGAGGCGGGTGGGGCCTTGGTGTGTGCAAACCTTTTGGGGGAAAACATGATTGCAAGAGGGACTCTACCTAACAAATGCAATCAGTGTAACCTGGCTTATCGTACCCTCAATGAATCCCCAACAATAAAAATAAAGAAAAAAATAAACAATAAAAAATGAAATAAAAATAATTCCCACACTAAATATTTTAAGGGATTCATCTATGTACTATTTACAAAAAATACCTTTTAAATAGTTTTAAAGGATGCTGAAAAAGGTATGCCATAAATACATTATTCAAAAGAATGCTTTTGTGACTGTATTATCAGTCAAAACGGATTTTAAAGAAGATGTATTAATGGAAATTAAAAAGGATGTTTCATAATTATAAAATATTCAAATCAATATTTTAAATTTGTATGTAATTGAAAATAGCTTCAAAGTATATACAAGAGAAATTTTAAAAGTTTGTGGAAAAATGGAATTAAAAAATAAAAATAAAAATATAGACTTTATTTCTCACCATGAAATCCATCAAGATCAAGACATTTCAATAGGAGATAATGCCAGTAATGTGAGTCTTCCCTAAAGAATCCAAGTGCCCACCAACACATGAATGGATTAATAAAATATGGTATCTACACACCATGGACTATTATACAGCCATAAAAGAAAAAAAAAGGTGATCTAGTATCTTTTGTGATTATCTGGATGCAACTAGAAATCATTCTTCTAAGCAAAACATCACAAGGATGGAGAAACAAACACATCTACTTAATACCAACTTGGAACTAATTGATCAACACTTAAGTGGACATATGTTAATAAATCTCAATGAAATTTAAACCGGGGGAGGAGGAGGAGGGAGTGCATAAATTTGCACATGTTGGGTACAGTGCATCCTATCTGGGTGAAGGGCACACTTACAACTTTGGCTCAATCTGTACAAAACAAGTTTGTAAATAAAACATGTGTAAACCTTAATTTGCTGAAATAAATTTAATAAATATAACTTAGGGTCCAATACAATCTTTTTTTGCATTAATAACCAAAAAAAATATTAGATGCCCTTTACAGATTTTTTAATACTAGGAAACAAATATAAATCAAAAGAAGACTAGTCAGGACTATAAAGAGGAAACCTAATGATTTCACATTGAAATTCTTTCAAAATTGCCCTTATTTGATGACACCTGTAATCAGAATTGAAATTATAGGGAAGGACCCTGGTGAACCTTTCTGAGGTATTTTTCTGCTACAGCTCTAGCTAACTTTCTTAAAACACTCTCACAATAAGCAGATGTTATCATTCTTTGGCCCTCCAGAAAGTCAACAAGCAAAATGCCTTGACCATCCTCTCAAACTGTTGCCATGACATTTGCTCTTGACTGATCCACTTTTGTTTTTCTGGACCAATTACACTTCTTGATGGTCATTGCTTTGGTTGTGATTTCTCTTCAGGATTATACTGATAAAGCCAAGTTTCATCTCCTGTTAAAATTGTTTGAGAAAGTGTTACAAGATCTTGATCCTAGCTGTTTAAAATTTCCATTGTAAGCTCTGTTCATGTCTACAGATGATCTGGTCACAATGGTTCTGCATGTATTGAGTGGAAAGTCTCACCTCTAAGTTTTCAGTGAAATTGTGTAAGCTGGATTTCCAGTGCCAAAATGGTGATGTAGAGGCAAACTGGCATCCCTCTTCACCACAAACAAATAAAAAAACCCTGTGTGTATTTACACACACACACACACCACTTAGATCTTTTCTAGCAACAATCTAGAACTCAAATATGAGAATGAGATAGTAGAAGTGGAAAAACTCCAAGCACACTATAGGAGAACCAGATGTCCAAATACATGACCCCCATAACCTATTCTGCCAGGTACCAACTTCAGAGCAAATCTCCACTCAACTCATGGCTCCTACATTGGAAAAAGTGAAATTGGGGTGGTCAATAAACCTCCTCACTTTCTTGGGTTTTCTGGTGAGGGACCTATCCTTTTCCAAACTCACAGGTACTATCACCACTACCTGAAGGGAGAGAGATCTGCAAAGGCAAAGGGGGAGAGGACTAAAAACTCCAATCTGGAAACTCTGCTCTGTATCTTGGCCAAAGGAGATACCATAGGAGTGGCTATAGGAGGAACATTTCCCAGTTCCCCTAGGCTTCAACACCCGGCCACTGACAGGTTATCTTACACTGCAGGGATAATCCTTTTGGGGCCTCGCACATTTGGGACAGGCAGTGCTTTGAACATTTACTAGAGCCCAGGTGAATCTGGGCTTAAAGCGCCACCTACAGTCACAAAGGAGGCTGCAACCTAGCAGTAAAGATTTGCTAAGCAAGTATATTCAATAAGAATCAAAATAAGCTGGACAAGAAAATGAGTAAATTACTAATCTTTTAATGCAAAGAAATAAGACTACCCCGAGGAATTTAATAAACTATTAAAATCCAAGGACAAGGAGAAGATTCTAAAAGCAACAGAGGATGAGAAGTAAAAGTCTTACAAAGGAGCTCCAGTTCATCTGGCAACAAACCTTTCAACAGAAACACTGTATAGGCCAGGAGGGAGCAGAAAGACTATAAAGTACTCAAAGAAAAACAAACTGAAACCCACAGTGTTGTATCCAGAAAATTTGTCCTTCATATGTGAAGGAGAGATTAAAGTTTTTCACAGACAAACAAAAGGTGAGAGAATTCATCACCACCAAGCTTATTTTACAACAAATATAAGGGATGTTCTTCAATATGAAAGAAACACTAATTTGCAAAAGAAAACTTTTTGAGGTATAAAATCTGTGAGTAAAATTAAGTACATGAACAAACTCAGAATCTTTTATTACGGTATTTGTGGTGTGCAATCCATCCATAACTCTGGTTTGAAGCCCAAAATACAAATCTATCAAAGAAAATAGTACTTACTACAACCTGCAAAGAGAGGTATTTCAAAAGTCTGTAAATTGAGACAACTAAGAGTCAAAATATGAGGGAAATGGACTTATTGTATAGAATTTTTTTGTTTTTTACCTTTATTTCAAATTTTTAAAATTTGTGTGCTAAGATAAGTTATCATTTCTTTACGATAAAATAAATTATTATATCTATAAAACATTTTTTGTAAGTCTTATGGTAACCGTAGGGCAAAAATCTATAATAGATTCACTAAAAATAAAAGAAACAAATTAAAACATACTAGTAGAGATAGGTATTCAGTTAACCCCAAAAGAAGAGAGTAAGAAAGGAAATAAGGAGAGGAATCTCGAAAAAAGCAAAAACTGTCAGTAGTACTTAACAATATTAACATTAATTTTAACTGGTCTTCTACGTTTAAAAAGCATAGTGTGGTTGAACAGATTAAGAAACCAAGACCCAACTATATGCTATTTTCAAGAAATCCATTTCAGGGCGGCACCTGTGGCTCAAGGAGTAGGGCGCTGGTCCCATATGCCGGAGGTGGCGGGTTCAGACCCAGCCCCGGCCAAAAAAAATCACACACACACAAAAAAAGAAATCCATTTCACTTAGAAAAATACACATAGATTGAAAGTGAAGGTGAAAGTGAAAACATATTCTTTATAATAGAAAATCAAAAAAGAGCAGGAATAATATATCACTCAGATCAGATAAAAAAGAATATAAGTCAAAGACTATCAAAAATGATATGAAGGGTTATTATATAATGATAAAGGCATCAATTCAGGAAGAGATGTTAACAATTATAAATATCTTTGCACTAAACACTGGAGTTGCCAAATACATCATATATAGAGCAAAAATTAATAGACCTAAACAGAGAGAGAGGCTACAATACAATAATAGTAGGACACTTTAACATGCAATTCTCAATACTGGACAGATCATCCTGACATAACATTAACAAGAAACAGTGAAGTTCAACTACATACTAAATCTAATAGGCCTAATTTACATGTATAGAAAATTTCAGCAACTACTGCAGAATACAGCTTCTTCTTATCATGACATAAAAAATTAACCAGAAGAGACTATATCATAGGACACAAAAAAGTTGGTACAAATTTAAGAAAAAGAGAAATCATATCAAGTATTTTCTCTGACCACAGCATAATAAAACTGGAAGTCACTAACAAGAGAAAATTTGAAAAACACACAAACACATAGAAATTAAACAGCATTCTCTTAATCAATGGGTCAATAAAGAAATTAAGAAGGAAATTTAAAAATTTCTTAAAACAAATGAACATAGACATACAAAATAATACAATCTGTGGGATATAGTAAAACCAGTGCTAAGAGGGAATTTTATAGCAATAAACATCTATATCAAAAAAATAGAAAGACTTAAGATTAACAACCTCATGATGTACCTAAACGAACTAGAAAAGCAAGAAGAAACCAAACTCCAAATTACTGTAAGAAAAAAATAGTAAAGATCACAGCAGAAGTAAATAAATAAAGGCTATAAAAATATAGATCAATGAAATGCAAAGTCGGTTTTTTTGGAAGAAAACAAAATCAACATACTTTACCTTAGACTTACTAAGAAAAAAAAAGCAAGAAAGAAGACCCAAATAAATACAATTAGATGTGAAAAAGGAGACATGACAACTGAGACAGTAGAAACACAAAGAATCTTTAGAAACTATAATGACCTATTTGCCTAAAAAATGGAAAACCCATTTGCCTAAAGCTATTGCCTAAACCTGACCTATTTGCCTAAAAAATGGAAGTGAAAGAAATGGTTAAATATCTGAACTCATATAATCTACCAAAATTGGACCATGAAGAAATAGAAACCTCAGAAAACCAATAATGAATAAAGAGATTAAAGTTTTAATAAAATATCTCCCACTACAACAATAGAAAAAGCCCAGGACCTGGTAGATTCACTGCTGAATTCTACCAATATTTACTCAAATGGTTCAAAAACTGAAGAGGAGGAAATGCTTTCTAACTCATTCTAGAACGGCAGAATTACCCTGATACCAATACCAGTAAAGAATACAACAAAAAAAGCAAAACTGTAGTCTGATATCACTGATGAACATACATGAAAAAAACTCTTAAAAAATACTAGTTCAATGAATGCAACAACATATTAAAAACATCATTCACCATGATGAAGTAGATTGATCTCCAGGATGCAAGAAATATTCAAAATATGCAAATCAATAAATATATTAAACCACATTAACAGAATCAGAAACAAAAACATATGATTAAACAGATACTGAAAAAACAATTGATAAAATTCAACATTGGTTTATGATAAAAACTCTCATCAAAATGGCATACAAAGAACCTACCTCAAAACAATAATGACCATCTATGAAAAACTCATCATACTGAATGGGGAAAAAATTGAAGGGCTTTCCTTGAAAGACTAGAACAATTAACGTTTACTTCTATTAGTTAACATAATACTGGAAGTCCTAGCCAGAACAATTAGGCAAGAGAGAGAAGTAAAGGGCATCCAAATTCGAATGAAAAAGTGAAAAAAGTTTCATTTCATTCGAATGAAACATTGTTCACATATGTTATGATCTTATACCTAAATAAAACCTTAAGACTCTGCTAAAAAAAACTGTTGGAGCTGACAAATGAATTCAGTAAAGTTGCAGGATACAAAACCAACATACAAAAATCAGTGGCATTTATATGTGCCAATAGTGAATAAGAAAAAGAAATCAAGAAAGCAATATTATTCACAACACATAGAAAAAATAAGATCTAGGAATCAGTGTAACCAAATAAGTGAAAGATCTTTATAAAGAAAGCTATAAAATTCCTGATGAAAGATATAGAACAAAGAGGATGCCAAAAAAAGTAAAGATATTCCATGCTCATGATTTGAAGAATTCATGTTCTTAAAATGACATATGACCCAAAGCAATTTACAGATTCAATGCAATTGCTATCAAACTATCAATGATATTTGTCACAAGAATTGGAAAAAAACTCCTAAAATGTATATATAACTACAAGAACCTTGAATAGCTAAAGTAATCCTGAGCAAAAAGAACAAAGCTGGAAGCATCACACTACATGACTTAAAAAATTATTACAAAACTATAGTAAGCAAAACAACATAGTACTGGCATAAAAACAGACACATGGATATCGCTGCAGCAGAAAGGAGAACCCAGATGTAGTTTGTAAATTCATACATTTACAGCCAACTCATCTTCAACAAAACTGCTAAAAACTTACAGTAGAGAGGGATAGACTTTTCAATAAATGGTGCTGGGAAAACTGGATAACTATATGCAGAAGAATAAAATTAGATACCTATATCTCACCATACAAAAATATAAAATTAAAAAATGAATTAAAGATTTGAGACTTTACCTCTTTAATGTTCACGTGGATAGAGCTGGATCATATTCTTCTTAGTAAAATATCTCCAGAATGGAAAAAATTACCCAATACTATTATGAAATCAATATATAACCACCCACACTTTCATACGAAAGATGAAACACAATTATAGACCTGAAAGAAGGAGAAAGGAGGAGGGGAGGAGGGAGACGAGTGGAGGGAGGGTAATTGGTGAGACCTCATCTACTGTGTATATTATAAGCATATATGACAAATATATTAACAGTAGAGTTTAAATGTCTAAACACAACCATTGAATAAGTGAGGTGAATGATATGTTGACCAGTTTGATGTGAACATTCTAGATTGTATATAGAGTCAGCACATTGTACCCCATAAATGCAATAATATACACAGTTATGATCTAATAAAAAAATAAATAAAATTTGAGTCTAAGACCTAAAACTATGAAACTACTAGTAGAAATGCTCCAGGATATTTGGTCTGTGCAAAGATTTCTTGTGTAAGTTTTCAAAAGCAAAAGCAAAAAATAGAAAATTGGGATTATGTTAAGCTATAGGGCTTCTGCACAACAAAGAAAACAATCAACAAAGTGAACAGACAATCCACAGAATTGAAGAAAATATTTACAAACTATCCATCTGACAAGATATTAATAACTAGAATATCTAAGGAGCTCAAACAACTCAACAACAAAAACTCTAATTTTAAAAAAATGAGGAAAAGATCAGAACAGACATTTCTGAAAAAAGACAAAAAAGTCCAAGAGATGTATGAAAAAATGCTCAACATCATTTATTAAAAATGCAAATACTACAATGTGATATCATCTCACCCCAGTTAAAATGACTTGTATCAAAAAGACAGGCAATAGCAGATGCTAATGCAGATGTGGGCAGACATGGAGAAACAAGGGTTCTCATACATTGATGGTAGGAGTGTAAATTGGTACAGTAACTATGGAGAAAATTATGGAGGTTCCTCAAAAAGCTCATTCCAATAGCAATTCTACTACTGGGTATATATTCAAAAGAAAGGAAATCAATATATCAAAGACATATCTTCACTCCCATGTTTATTGCAGCACTATTTACAAAGACCAAATACGGTATCAACCTAACTGCTCATCAGTGGATGAAGTGATAAAGAATATGTGGTATATACACACAATGGAATATTATTCAGCCATAATAAGAATGAAATCCGTCATTTGCAGCAACATCAAAGGAACTGGAGGACATTATGTTAGGTGAAATAAGCTAAGCACAGAAAGGTAAATATCACATGTTCTAATTTATACATGGAAATAAAAATGTGGATCTCATGACAATAGCGACTAGATCAGTGGACATGGAGGAGACAGAGAAAAGGAGGAGAAACAGAGGAAGGGAAAAAAAATAATATAAATGCATTTATTACCACAGATCTGTAATCTAAAAATGGTAAACATGGTAGCTTATATATGCATATTTTACCTCAATAAAAAAAATTAAAAATAAAAGCAGAATTGTTTCAGCTGAACCAGATGAGATGTACATGATGTTGGCTATTGTGTGTGCTATTTATTAATAGTTGGTCATCTTCAATTAGGACATAATGAATTTTTACAAATGAATTAGGACAAATGAATTTTTCTCACAAGTTGATGTGGATGGTCTGCTGCTGTGGGCTTCATCTTCAACATTGTCTTGTCCCTTTTAAAATGAGTTATCTATTTGTAAACTCTGATTTCTTTGGATTGTTGTATGCATAATCTTTCTGTTTTTTTTTGTTTGTTTGTTTTTTTGCAGTTTTTGGCTGTGGCTGGGTTTGAACCCATCACCTCCCCATATGGAGCTGGCGCCCTACTCCTTTGAGCCACAGGCGCCATCCTGCATAATCTTTTTGTATGACATCAATGATTCACCATTATTTCATTTAAGCTTCAACATAAATGTGATGTTTGTTCCTGCTTCAATTGTAACACATTTCATATTGCTCTGATAGGAGCTTTTGTCAAACGGATGTCTTCCTCTTATGGTCTCAGCCTAAGATACTATTCAGATGTTATAATACATTAGTATATTTTTGTGGAAAAAAATAAAATCCATGCACATTTTGTTCATGGTATGCATTTTTAATAATTTTTTCAAGATCCCTCATAAATCAAAAGTTAATAGAATTAAAAAGATTGACAATCCAAAACCTTAGTTGAATATTTCAATAAACCTTCTCAACGACAGAATAGGCAGACAAAAGAAAAAAGGAGTAATGCATTTTGAGGTTTGAGTAATAGCATTAACCAACTTGATCTAAGTGGCATATCTAAATACTACATTCAATAATTGCAAAATATACATGTTTTTCAAGTGAATGTGAAACATTTATCAAAATAGATCATAGAGCATTTATCAAGTCTTGCACATTACAAAGGCTTTATACAATGTATTTTTTCTTTCATTGTGGTAATTAATCAAAACTTAAATTACAGGAAAAATATTCACAGAAAATGAAAATTAAAGAATAGCAAATATCTCAGAAGGAATATAGAGTTCAGAACAATGTCTTCACTTCACAGTACTAATTGTAAAAAGTTGCCAAACTACAATTCTATAATTAATAATCACTGAAGACTAAAATAAAAATTAAAAAAAAATGAATCAAAACTTCTAAAGGATGCGCACTGAAAGTTAGAAAAGTTGCTCTTGATGAAAAAATTTTATGACAAATTAAAAAAAACAAGAAAAGGTGAACAATCCTCTAGTCTTGTACATGAGAAAAAAAATACGCAACTCTAGGTCACTACAGCCATTCTGTTCTGCCTAAAAAAAAGCATACAAAACAAAACAAAACAAAACAAAACTCCTGAGAAGCAATAGTAAAGTTCACAGTCCAGAATTGTTGACTTAGCAAAACACTGAGACCTAATTAAAGGTGTATAGAATGATAAGATTCCTGGAAGAGCCAGATATGGTAGACACGTTGTAATTATCAGACCAAGAATTTTTAAAAACTGTTACTAATATGGTAAGGGATTTAATGGAAAATGTAGACAACACGTAAGAACAGACAAAGTAAGTGAATATAGAAATTCTAAGAAAGAACTGAAAAGAAGTGCTAGAGATAAAAAATACTGTAGATGAATTAAATAATGCCTTTGATGGGCTCATTAGTGAACTGGACACAGCTGAGGAAAGAATCTTTGAGCCTAAAAATATGAAAATAGATTAATTTATTTTTATTGTTAAATCATAGCTGTGTACATTAGTGCAATCAAGGGGTACAATGTACGGGTTTCATATACAATCTGAAATATATTCTCATCAAACTGTTCAACGTAGCCTTCGTGGCATTTTCTTAGTTACTGTATGTAGGCATTTGTATTCTGCATTTAGTAAGTTTCGCCTGTACCCATTCTAAGATGCACGGTAGATGTGGCCCCACTCCGTTACCCTCCCTCCACCAAAACCTCCCCCCTCCCTTAATTAATTAAAAAAAAATACTCTGTGATAGCAGAATAAAGTAGATATAATTTCTGCCTTCACAGACAAGGGCAAAAGAATGTGATTAGTTGTATAATAAAAAGAGAATTTAATGCATTTTAAATTAAGAATAAGTAATTTTATGAGCACTCTATAAAGCTGATTAATTCACAAAATGAGGGAAAAAAAAGAATATGACAATAGAAACTTCCAAAGCTGAAAGGCAAAGAGAAAAAAAATTAGAAAAAATAGTACAGAAAATTGAAGAACTATGGAACACTACATGAGAACAAAAAATGTAACAGGTGCAATATTGATACAACAGGAGAAGAAAGAAAGAAGTGGAAGCAATATTTGAAACAATAGTGTCTGAGAATTCCCCCAAATCAAAGTCAGACCAAAAAAAAAGGACACATCCAAGAAACTCAGAGAACACCAAGTAGAATAAATGCTGAAAAAACCCAAACAAAACAAAAAACAGCTAGGCATACTTATTAAAACCTCATAGATCAAACAGAAAGAAAAGATATTGAATGAAGTAGGAGATTTTTAAAAAAGTTACCCACGGAGGAGCAAAAATAAGAATCACCTCTGACTTCTTAGAAATTCGAAAAGCAACAAGAGAATGGAATGAAATATTTAATGTTGAGAGAATAAAACATCAACCTAGAATTCTATAAAATTATACATCAAAAGTGAAAGAGAAAGGCTTTCTCAGACACACAAAAATTGAGAGAATTGTTGCCAGTAGATCTGCCTTTGTAAGAAATGTTAACATGAAGTTATAGAGAAAGAAAGAAAATGATATAAGTAAGAACCTCAAGTCTGTATAAAGAGAGGAAAAACAATGGAGAATAAATAAGTGAAGGAATAGAAAATTGATTTTTATTCTTGATTGATCTAAGAGCTAACAACATGTACAAAAATAGCAACAATGTATCCCTCATGTATGTGTATGCAAATTCACAGGCATAAGGCATTGTGTTGCTTTGTTGACTTCACAAACACTGTGCCTTGTACAAACCCAAGTTTAGTGACAGTAATTCATGAAGAAATTCTATCAGCACCATTTTCCCAATATCACATTCTCACTTTATGTTTCTGTATCACATTTTAGTAAGTCTTGTGCTATTTCATACTTTTCATACTTGATGATGATGATGATGCCTGTTGTAGTGATCTGTGACCACTGAACTTTGATGTTACTATTGTAATTATTTTAAAGACACAATAAACCCACCCATTTAAAACAGTGAACTTAACAGATAAATGCTTTGTGTTTTCTGACTGTTCCACTCATCAGGTTTCCCTTCTCTCTGACCTCTCCCCAGTCCTTCCGGTTCCCAGAGACAACAATAATTATGTTAGGCTGATTAATTAAGTTTGTTAAAGTGAAAAGAAGAGTTGTAAATATTTTTGTGTTGTTGTTTGTTTTTTGAAATAGTTGATTTTATTGATAATCTTTTTAATCATGTTCCATTAGACAGTCCCCTATGTTATTAAAAAAGCAACACTACTCAGAAAAACTCAAATATCTACCCAAGTTCTAGTTTGAACAATTTTCCAAGCACATGTAATACTGTTACAGAGACACTCTTTTTTTTTAATTTCAAATTAATGTAACTGTACAAATTTTTAGGCTACATTGTTTGCCATTATAAGTTAAAGCTTACTTTAAGTAAAAAGCTGAAAAGGATTAAGGTTAGGAAGGAAGGCATTTGAAAAGCTAAGATAGGCTGAAAATTAGGCTTCTTGTGCCCAAATCATTAGTCAAGCTGGGAGCAAAGCAAAAGTTCTTGAGGGAAATCAAAAGTGCTACTCAGTGAACAAACAAAGGATAAGAAAGCAAAACAGTCTGTTGTTTATATGAAGAATATTTTAGTGGTCTGGAATGAAGATTTTACCAGGCACAATGTTCTCATAAGCCAAAACCTAATGCAGAGCAAGATCCTAAATATCTCTAACTCTGCAAAGGTTGAGAGAAGTGACAGACAAAGCTACGTAAGACAAGTTGGAAGCTAGGAGAGGTTGGTTAATGAGGTCTGAGAGAAGAAGCCTTCTCTATAACGAAAAAAGTGCAAATTTTGATGTAGAAGTTACATGTTATCTAGAAGATCTAGCTGAGATCATTGATGAAGGTGGCCCTATTAAACAACAGATATTCAAATGTAGACAAAACAGTCTTACAGTGGAAGTAGATTCCATCTGGGATTTTCATAGTTAAAGAGGGGAAGTCAATGCCTTACTTCAAAGATTCAAAGGACAGGGTGACTCTCCTGTTAGTGGTTAATGCGACTGGTGACTTTAAGATTAAGCCAATGCGCATTTACCATTCCAAAATCCTAGGGCCCTTAGAATTATACTAAATCTACTCTGGTTGTGTTCTACAAATGGAACAAGAAAGCCTAGATATGGCACGTCTTTTTAAAACATGGTTTACAGATATTTTAAGCAAACTGTTGAAAGAAGGAAGAAAAATAAAAACCTTCTTTCAAAATATTACTGCTTATTTACAAAATACCTGGTTATCCAAGAGCTCTGATGGACACATATAGGAGATTAATGCTGTTTTCAAAACTACTATTACTGGCCTTCTAATTTCAAGATTGTTCTTTTTTAAGCACCAAAGGAGGCAAGGAAAGTGTTATCTTTCTCTGCCATGCCCCATATAATAAAAGGATTTTTTCTGTAAAATTTGGATTCAGTCAAAGGCTGCACTTAATGACCTAGAAGGCCACAGGTTCCTCACCCTGTAACACAACATCAATCCTGTAGCCTATGAACCCACGAATCATTTAACTTTCAAATCTTATTATTTAAGAAATATATATTTAAGGCTATAGCTGCCATAGTGATTCCTCTGATGTATCAGAATGAAGCAAATTGAAAACTTTCTGGAAAGGATTCACTATTTTAGAAGATATTAAGAATATTCATTATGAGATGATATCAAAATATCAACATTAAAAAGACTTTTGAAGAAGTTGATTCTGACTGTCTGGATGACTTAGAAAGGTCTAAGACATCAATATAGGAATTAACTAGTTATTGTGCTAAGACATTTACATTCCACATTTGCTAAGTTTCACATATACCCTTGTAGGCACTCAGAAACCCAAAACTTTGTATGAGTCACTTTATTGCAATATTCATTTTATTGTTGTGGTCTGGAATGGAATCTGTAATATCTTATAGATAGGTAGATAGGTATGTCTGTATATATGCTTGTGTATATTTATATGTAAGCAAAACAAATTATAGCAATGATACAAGATGGGAGGAAGGAATTAGAAATATTTTGTTACTATAAGGTACTTTCAATGCCCATGAAGTGGTATAATGTTATTCTAAAATAGATTCGTATTACTTGTAAATGTATGTTGCAAACCTTGATGCAATCATTTAAAAAAGTAACCAACTGGACAACATAGTGAGACTTCTTCTCTATGAAAAATTAAAAAAATATCTGGGCATGGTGTAGGGCACCTGTAGTTTCAGCCACTCAGGAGGCTGAGGCAGGAGGATCTGTTGAGCCCAGGAATTCAAGACTCTAGTGAGCTTGCCACTACACTGCAGCCAGAGCAACAGGACAGGAGCTCGTCTCAAAAGTAAATAAATAAATACATAAATAAATAATTATAATTTATATTTTATGAAAGGAGAAAAATAAAATCATATAAAATTCACTTAAAACCACAAAAACCAAAAAAGTATGAAAGACAAAAGTAGAAACAAAGAACAAGAACAACAGAGTAGAGTAAAAA
Organism: Nycticebus coucang; assembly: GCF_027406575.1. Classification (NCBI taxonomy): domain Eukaryota; kingdom Metazoa; phylum Chordata; class Mammalia; order Primates; family Lorisidae; genus Nycticebus; species Nycticebus coucang. Next base: position 67,910,459 of record NC_069792.1, on the reverse strand, counting down.
ATATAGTAGACATTAATCTAACCCTTTTCATAATCATCTTAAACATCAATGGTTTAAATACATCAATTAAAAGATGAAGACTGGGTGGCGCCTGTGGCTCAGTGAGTAGGGCGCCGGCCCCATATGTCGAGGGTGGTGGGTTCAAACCCAACCCTGGCCAAACTGCAACAAAAAAATAGCCGGGCGTTGTGGCGGGCGCCTGTAGTCCCAGCTGCTCGGGAGGCTGAGGCAAGAGAATCGCGTAAGCCCAAGAGTTAGAGGTTGCTGTGAGCCATGTGATGCCGCGGCACTCTACCTGAGGGCGGTACAGTGAGACTCTGTCTCTACAAAAAAAAAAAAAAAAAAAAAGATGAAGACTGGTAAAGTGAATTAAAAAAAAAAATAATAATAAGACCCAGCTGTATGTTGTCTATAAGAAACACAGTTTAGGGTGGCACCTGTGGCTCAGTGGGTAGGGTGCCCGTCCCATATAACAAGGGTGGAGGGATCAAACCCAGCCCTGGCCAAACAGCAACAAACAATAGCCAGGCATTGTGGCAGGTGCTTGTGGTCCCAGCTACTTGGGAGACTGAGGCAAGAGAATCGCTTAAGCCTAAGAGCTGAAAGTTACTGTGAGCTGTGATGCAACAGCACTCTACCGAGGGCAACAAAGTGAGACTGTGTCTTTAAAAAAAAGAAAGAAAGACACTTTAAACATAAAGACACATAGTTAAAAAGTAAAGGGACAGAGAAAGATACACCATACTAATAGTAACCTCCCCAGATCAGGACTAGTTTTGAATTTCCAACACTGTAGACTTCAGAGCAAGGAATGTTGTCAGGGATAAAGAGGGGCATTACCTAACGATAAAGGGGTGAATAATTCAAGAAGACATAACGTTACTTAATGTGTATACATTTAACAACAGGACATCAAAACATATAGGGAGAAATAGATGTATGGAAAAATAGATGAATCCACTATTATATAGTGGCGAATTTAACATTCCTTTATCAGAAATTGAAAGATAGAGCAGGCAGAAAATACTAAAGGATGTAGTTGAATAGTACCTCGAATCAAGTGTATTTAATTAACATCGCTAGACTACCTCATCCAACAACAGTATTCTTGTTTAGTTCACACCATGGAATATTCATCAAGACAGATCACACTCTGGGTCATAAATTCATTTGAACAAATTTAAGTGAGTAGAAATAGTACAATGTTCATCTCTCAGACCACAGTGGAATTAAACTACAAATCATTAATAACAGAAATTAATAATTGAAAAACCCAATGTATATGGAGATTAAGCAATACCCTTATAAATAACACATGGGTCCAAGAAGAAATCTCAAGAGAATATTAAAAATATTTTGAGTTAAATAAGAACTAAAATACAACTTATCAAAATGTGTGAGATACAGTAAAAGCAGAATTTAGAGGAAAATTAATATCATTGAATGCATATTTAGAAAAAAGAAATATAAAATAATCATCTAAGCCTCTAGAATACACACTAGAAAAATATGTTTAAAAGTAAAGGGGAAAAAGAGAAATAATTTAAAAATGGAGTTGAAATTATTGAAATTAAAAAATGGAAACCAATAAAAAAAGGTCAACAAAACTGCAAGTTGGTTCTTTAAAATCATTAAAATTGAGAAGCCTCTAGCTGGAGGAGAGAGAGAGAGAAATGAAAGACACAAATAACTAATACCAAAAATGAAAGAGAGAACATTACTGCATTTTTATTTTATTTATTTATTTTTTTATTACTGCATTTTTACATCAATGTTTCGCTGATAATAAAAGAATAATATGAATAACTCTATGCCCTCAATTTTTATAACCTAGATGAACCAATTCCTGAAAGACAGTCTGACAAAACTCATGCAAGAAAAAATAGACAATCCCAATAGGACAAAATCTATTAAAGATTTTGAACCAATAATTCATAGCCTCTCAAAACAGCAATACCCAAGCACATATGGGTTCATATGTGAATTCTACCAAACATTTAAGGAAGATCTAGGTCAATTCTCTACAATCTACAATCTTACAACCAATATCTCTCATTAACATGACCTACAACCAATATCTCACATGAACATAAATGCAAATTCTTCAAAAAATATTAGCAAATCATATGTAGCAATGTGTAAAATAAATTATGCACTAGGACCACATGTATGCAAGGCTAATTCAATGTTTGAAAATCAACTAGTTCAATCTATCACATCAATAAGTTGCAGAAAGATCACATGATTATATAAATAGATGAATAAAATGCGTTTAACAAAATCCAACACCCATTCATGATTAAAAACTCAGCAATTTAGGAGTAGCAGGGAACTCCCTCAGCTTGATAAAGAACATTTACAAAACATCTACAACTAACCTATCATACTTCATGGTGAGAAACTCGTAGCTTTTCCTCAAAGATGAGAAACAATCAAGGCTACCTCCTCTTGCCACTGCTTTCTAACATCATACTGGATGTTTTGGCTACTGTGGTAAGACCAGAACAGAAAGTACAAGGTATACAGATTGAAAGGAAGAAATAAAAACTGTCTTTTTTCACAGATCACATAATCATTTATGCAGAAAATCTACAAAAATCAGCAAAACAACTCCTGGAATTAGTAAGTGAAAACAGCAAGGTTGCAGGATATATGATTAATATACAAACATCAACCACTTTCCTATGATCAGCAATGAGTGAGCAATGTATAAGTGAAATTTGGAATTAAAAACACGTTAATTACTATTTACATTTGTAACTCCTGAAATTAAATACATACATATAAATCTAGCAAAACATATAAAAGATCTGAGAAAAACTACAATACTCTGTTGAAGCACAACAAAAACAAAACAAAAAAACAAACAAAACTAAATAAATGCAGACAGATACCGTATGAATGAATAGGAAGATTCAATATTCCTATTAGTTACAGGCCTGTTCAGATTTTCTATTTCTTCCTGATTTGGTCTTGGTAGATTACATTTTTCTAGGAATTTGTCCATTACTTTTAGCTTATACAATTTGCTGACATGTAATTGTTCATAATAGACACTTATAACTCTTTTGTATCTATGGCATCCATTGAAATGTATCCTTTATCATTTTTGATTTCATCAATTTGTGTTTTCTTTCTCTTTTTCTTACATAGTCTAGCTAAAAGTTTGTTAATTTTGTTTACCTTTTACAAAAAGCAACTTTTTTTTTTTTTTGATGGATTTGGAGAAAATTCTCCTGAGTAAAATATCATGAGAATGGAAAGATAGTCTTCACATGTACTCAATACTAATTTGAAACTTGTAGATTAACAACAACATACTCACGTAAGAGAAAAACTCAATTGATTCCAAGAAGGAGGGAAGAGGTAAGGGGGTTCATGGTTTCCTTTCCAGCGAGAACAACGTGAGGGCATGTGGCACATTTCCTGTGTGAGGGACATAGCTCATAGCTGCAACTTAGACTTGGCTTTACAAATGCAAGCAATGTGCTCTAATTGTATGTACCTGCATATTAATTGTAAATAAAAATGAATAAAACCTTTTAAAATTAAAAAGCAACTAAATTTTGTGGATTTTTTTCTATTGTCTTTCTTGCCTCTTATTCACTTCTACTCTAATCTTTATTTTTATTCCTTTCCTTTTACTACTTTGGGCTTAGTTCAACTTTTTCTAATTCCTTGAAGTTTGGGGTTTTATTTTTTATTTGATGATATATATATATATACATGGAATTTACTGCTCTCAGTACTCATATTACTACATTTTGTAAGTTTGGTATGTTATGTTTTTCTTTTCATTTATCTTAGAATTTTTAATTTTTTTTAATTTCTTCTTTATCCATCAGTTGTTCAAGGATGGGTTATTTAGTTCTTACACATACATGTATTTTCCCTTTTGTCTTCTGCTATTGGTTTCTAATTTCATCTCATTGCTGTCATAAAAGAGACTTGGTATGATTTCAATCTTCTTAATTTATTAGGACTTGTTTGTTATATATCTTAGAGAATATTCCCTGTGTACTTGAGAAGAATGTATGTTCTGCTGCTGTTGGGTGAAATGTTCTGTACTTGTTTGTTAGGTCCATTGGGTCTACAGTTTCTTTTGTCTGAATGTTCTATCCCTTATTGAAAGTGGGTTTGTGAGATCTCCTACTGTTACTCTATCACTGCTTATTTTTCCCTTAACTTCTGTCAGTATTTGCTACAAATATTTGAATAATCTGATGTTTGGAACATATGTATTTGTAATTATTATATCTTCCTGGTGAATGGACCCTTTTATCATTATGTAACATTTTCTTTGTTTTTTTGTGATTGCTTTTGATTTAAAGTCTATTTTTTTCTGCCATGTACAGTGGCTCACACCTGGGAGGCTGAGGTGGGTGGATAGCCTGAACTCAGGAGTTCGAGACCAGCCTGAGTAAGAGCAAGACCCCATTTCTAAAAATAGCTGGGCATTGTGGCAGAGCCTATAGTCACAGCTATAGTGACAGAAGAAGCAAGAGGACCACTTGAGCCCAACAGTTTGAGGTTGCTGTGGGCTATGATGCCATAGCACTCTACTGAGGGAAATAAAGTGAACGCTGTCTCAAAAAAAAAAAAAAATTAAGTCTATTTTTTTCTAATATAATAACAGCCAATGCTACTTTTTTGATTCCTATTGGCATGAAATATCTTTTTCTATCCTTTCGCTTTCAACCTATGAATGGCCTTAAATCTAAAGTAGGTTTCATATAGATACCATATAGCTGGATATTGTTTATGTTATTCCACTTATCTGCTCACATTTTTTGATTGGGAAATGTAATATGTTTACATTTAAAGACATTATTAATAAGGAAGAATTTACTCTTGTCATTTTGTTAATTTATATCTGCTTGTTGTGGAGCTTTTCTTGTCTCTATTTTTCTGCCTTGTTGGCTTTCTTTGTATTTCATTGAAATTTTGGTAGTAACATGCCTTGATTCCATCATGATTTTCTCTTATATATCTTCTATAAGTATTTTTCTTGTTATGTAGGGCCAACATAAAACACCTTTTAGTTATAACAATCTATTTTAAGCTGATTAACTTAACTACAACCACATATAAACATTTGATATTAACCCTTAAGACTGAAATTTATACCTTGATACACTTTCATATTGTTGTCCATTGCTTTTACTTTTCACCTTGAAGAACTTCCTATAGTATTTCTTTTAAGAAACATCTTCTGGTGATGAACTCTCTCAGCTTTTGTTTTTATGAGAAACTTTTTATTTATCCTTTATTTTTGAGGGAGAGTTTTATTGGGTATAGTATTATTGTTTGGCAGCTTTTTTTACATCACTTTAAATAAGTCATCTCACTTCCTTCTAGCCTGCATTGTTTCTGCTAAAAAAAAAAAAATGCTGATAGCCTGATGGAAAGGGGGATACTCTTCTTGTGCTAGTTTTTTTTTCTTGCTACATTTTTGTCTTTGATGACAATTTAATTACATATCTAATGTGGGCTTGAGTTTTTCTAGTTGGAGTCCATTGGGATTTTTGAATCTGGATGTCCATTTTCTTCTCCAGATTTGGGAATTTTGACCATTATTTTTGCCAATTTCTTTCCTTTTCTTTCCTTTCTTTCTCTTCTCCTTTTGGGACTTTCATAATGCATGTATTGATCTGTTTGATGATGTTTCTTAAGTCTTTGAGACTATCTTCATTCTTTGTCATTCTTGTTTCTTTTTGCTCCTCTAACTGGATAATTTCAAATGAACCATCTTCAATTTCATAGATTCTTTTTTCTGATTGACAGATCTAGTGAAGATTCCAATTTAGTTATATTCTTCAGCTCCAAATTTTCTGTTAATTTCTTTTCAGAATACATTTTCTATTTCTTTGTTGATATTCTCATTTTTTTCATAGTTTTCTTCAGTTTACTGAACATGCTTGTAAAAGTTATTTTGAGTTCTTATCAGGTAATTCATATACCATCAGCGTTCTGAGACAGGCAAGACAGAAACCACCACTTTGGACATCCCCTAAAAAAAAAAAATAAAAGAAATTGGATCCATGTCCTACTCTTCTCCTTTTCTCTCTCCTTTCTAAGGGAGAGGCTGACAGGATTTATCTGTCTTTCTTCTGTGGTACAACTGAAGCTTCCCTGCTCTCTTTTGTTCTCAGCAGTACCCACGCAACTAGAATGTTCCATGTGCTATCAGTGCTCTGAGACAAGCAAGAAAGAAATTAGTCCCTTCAGGCAGCCCTCTAAAAGCCAGAAAGTTGGATACAGGCTCCAACTCTTCTCCTCTCCAGGAAGAAGCTAAGACTCAGGGGTTTTCTTCCACTTTTTCTATACTGTGCTGGGAGAGGGACTATAGCAAGTGAGTGCTCCATATTGTTGCCTTTTTTCTCAGCATCTCTCAACATGGCACTCTTTCTGGTCAGTGCTTAGATTCAGTCAGGAAATGAACCAGTCATTTGGGCAGCTCCTGGAAAAGTCTGAACATTTGACTTCCTAAGGGAAGTTTTAGAATTATCTCTGTATTGCTCCAAAATTTCATGTGTCTAGGAGTACCTCTTTTCACATGCACTTCTTTCCTATGATGTTTCTTTTTAGCTGTGATACATGGTCATTTTTAAACATAAATTGCTCTCTTCCATTTTCTTTGTTTTCTCTTTCTCAGACTTTAAGTTAATGAACAGTTATGAGTTGATCCTCCATGATTCCTTGTTTAAAGTGTATAGGAACCTTTATCTTCTTTGCTATTGGTTATTGATGATTCCATCAAGAGGAGTGGAAAATAGAAAATGTGTAGAAAGAACTATAAAAATCAATTAATGGTCCAGGCATGGTGGCTCATGCTTGCAACCTCAGCATTCTGGGAGACAGAGGCAGGAGGATCATTGAGACTAAAAGTTTGAGATCAGCCTGTGTAAGAGAGACCAATCTCTAAAAGAAAAAACAAACAAACAAACAACAACAAAAAAAAAACAAACAATAAAAAAGAAAGAAAGAAAGAAAGAAACAAGAATTAAAATTAGCAGAACATTGTAGTGTGTTCCTACAGTTGTCCTAGGTACTTAGGAGGCTGAGGTAGAAGGAATGCTTGAGCCCAGGAGTTTGAGGACACACTGAGCTATTGTTATCCCATTTACTCACTGCACTCCAGACTGGGTGACAAAGTAAGATGCTGTCTCAAAAACAAACAACAAACAACTAATACCAAGATTCAAATAATCATTTCACAGATCAGCTAACGAGCTAATTCCCTGATTTTGCCATTTTGTCTACCTTCTTTCTCTCAGCCTGGGATCTGTAATGGTCAGATGTTCTGCTACTCAGATGAAATGTTTTCTTGACTAAATTCTCCTCTTATGGGGGAATTGGGTTCCTCTCCCTTAAATTTAACTGTCTGTAAACTTCTCTTTAATTTCCCTTTCATAGAAAGGTACTTACATGTTTTATCTGCTAATGCTGCCATATTATCTTCTTCTCATAATGGGCATGTTTCTTTATACTCAATTTGCTGGAATGTGTGAGACAGGGTTAGAAGACATTTGACCAATCTACCCCCTACCCTTATTCATTACACAAGAACATGAACATCCAGAGTGATCACATGTATTATCTGGAGGAATCTGTTTCTTAAGTGCTTCCTCCTTCTACTCCAATGTCTCAGAAAATCTTTCAAAATCCAACCTACCACATGCCTTTACGAAACCATTTTTACTCAGTGGCTGTTTTGCTGGTTTGTGCCTTTTGCCTAATGGCTTCTTTATGTTGATGCTTCACTTACATTCTCACCATTTTTCCTAGAGATTGCCTTTTGGATTCTCTTCCCCACACTATGCAGGTCCCAGTCACTCTACCACACTCCTATACTTATTTATGTTACTCAAAATACTTGTCCAGGTCGTCTTGTGATCTAGGAGGAGATTTAAAGCACAAAGTATCTGAACTTAACAGGATATAGTTAATTTGAGAACCCAAGTCTTCTGACATCCACAGCAAAGCTGTACTACATCAAGTATGTTGTCACTTATCTATGCTTCAAAGAAGGCCATATGCAACTCTTAAACATTTCTCTAATAGAAGCTATTTCCTGAATGTTGCACTTTAGAGACTGCTGCAGTAGGCAGCCTCTAAAATGGCTCCTTATAATTCTTGCCTTCTGCTATTTGTACTCTTCTGTAATTCCCTCTCTTTGATTGTGGTCTGGATCTGCTGAACTGAATCTAATGAATATTCCATGGCAAATGCGATGGTATATCATTATTGCAATTAGATTACCAAAAGACTCTGGCTTCTATTTACTCTTTCTCCTTCTTTGCCCTTTCTCTGTCTGTCTTGCTCTTTCTCTCTTTCTGTCTCTCAGAGTTCCTTTCTCTTAGTTAAGCCAGCTGCTTTACTGTGAGCTTCCCAACGGAGTGGTCCACAGGGTAAGAAACTGAGGCAGTCTTTTGGCCAACAGCCAATAAAGAATTGAGACCCTCGTTCCAACAGCCCAAGGGGGACCGAATCTTGCCACAACCATAGAATTGAATTTAGAAGCAGATCTTTCATTCAGTATTATCCTTGAGATAATACTGCAACCCCAGCTGATACCTTGATTGTGGTCTGTGAACCTAGAGTCAGAAGCAAATAGTTAAGCTGTACCCAAATTCCTGACTAGCAGAAACTGTAGGATAATAGTTTTTTGTTATTTTAAGCATCTTAGTTTTGAACCAATAGTTCAAAATGATAGAGACATAGACCTATCTCTATCTCTAAATGACCAATCTCTATCTCTAAACGATAGAGATACAGACCTATCTCACTAGCAAGAACATAATTGTGAAGCAATTTTGAGAGTGTACAGAAATATTTGGGCAATGTATAAAAGAAACAAATAACATTAAGAACTTCTTCCTCCCTTCTCTGAAATAAATCCTAAAAAAAACTTATTTATAGGCTTAAAATATAAAACCTATGAAAATTAAAATTGTAAACAGAATGTTTTCTAAATACTTATCTGCTAACAATTTGTGAAATTTCCTGTTTTTCAATATTGCTAAAACAGAAAGGATGTTTTCATATATGTTCTAATAAGTATAAATAAACATAAATACTCAGAGGAAATACTCTTAGAAATAAAGTTAACTAACCTTAGTGACTTTTGATATACTTCAAGATTAAATCATTACAGCCATTATGTAAGAATACTAATTTTGAGGGGAGGGAGCAAGATGGAGGCTGAGCAACAGCTTCTTCGCAATTGGGCACAGTGAGATTGGGGAGCGAAGACTCCAAGCATCTCTGGCTTGTGGGCTCTGCCCAGAAGCATCCTTTTGGGAACACAAGGAGACAGCAAGAGACTTCTGGACCCCAGAAGGAGGACAAAATCAGTGGAGAAGCAACAAGTGGTTGCATTCATTTGGTATGAGGCCATGGCTGCCACAGCTGTAAGTACAATAGCAGTGAGACTGCAAACAGGGAAGGGCTTCCTTGTGGGCTGTTTTGTTTTTTTGGGCTTGGGCACTTGGTTGAACTACCTTGGGAGAACTTGGGCAAGAGTGCAATGACTTTAAGCATTGTCTAGGGCACTGTACTGAGCCCCTGAGCTGGAACGAAGCTAATATTGTTCAGCTGTGGGCTGTGTTCACTGCCATTGTAGGGGAACTGCCTCTGCAGGCTCTGTCCTCAGGGTCGCAAAGCAAGGCTTGGGCTGGAAAGATGTTAGGTGAGTGATCTAGTGAGTAAGCAGTGTCAAAGGCTGGGACTGAGATGCTGGGGAAGAGCAGAGCTTTTAGTGTTTGGCAGTAGAAGGGCTGCCTTGCAGCCTTGGAACACAGGGGCACAGAGTGAGACCAGTTTTGGTGCACTGGATAAGCAGGCAGCAACTTCAGAAGAGATCCCAGTGACAAGTGCTTTCCTGGGAAAGCTTCTGCTTAGCGGAGGTTAACGGTTTAAAGTGTCTTTTAAGCAAGTTGAGGAGAGATTTAGGTTCTCACCATTTGGGGTTTGAGAAACTAGCAGAGGCCTCCAGTCTTCATCTCATACAGTTGTATCAGCATTGTGATTAACATCGCATACCTAAGAAGATTACTTGTTGTCCAGACAATATTCAGCAAGATACATATACAGCTTTGGTTTGGGTTTTGGTTTTTCTTATTTATTTATTTAAACATTTTCCCTCTAGATTTTTCTTTTTCATTCTTTTCTTTCATTTTTCTAGTTTAAATATAATCTTTCATTGTTGCCTTCTTGAATAATAATAACTTTATTTTTGCTAGTGTTTATGCCCCTATTATTTGTTTTTTCCCCCCAATTTTATCCCATAAAGTTTTCTGTTTGTTTGTTTTGGTTTGATTTATAGTATTTTTGTCTTTCCTCTATATTTGGTGGAGGTGGGGTACTGTGTCTGATCAGGCTGGCAAAGAGCTGCTGACCACAAGGGAACCACCCAACCCAGCACCCCCAGAGGTTGGGGGTTTTTAAGGTTGGATCTAAGTACCCTACTGCACACCTTTATTACTCCTGTCTCCCTCTTTCTGGGCCTCTCTTCTTTTTTGTCAATATTCCCTTTTACTCACCCCTTCTCTTTTCTCTTTTTTCTTTAAAAATTTTTTTTTTCCCTTCTTGCTCTTCGATCTTGTCATCCTTTGGTCCTGTATGAAAATAACTCACCGAAACCTTAGGCCAGAGGCACAGTAACTTAAAAAGCAAGAGGAAGTGAAAGGAAAATTAGGGCAAGGAAACAGATAAAAGAAAACACTCTTGAGGAAGAATCAGCAGAAAAATACTGGCAACATGAAAAACCAGTCTAGAGCAAGCCCCCAAGGGACCATGAGGTAGCTACTGCAGAGGATTCCACCTATAAAGAAATGTTAAAAATGACAGAAGGGCAATTTAAAATACAGATGATGAAAACAATGAAGGAAATTTCTGAGAAAGTGGAAAATAACCATAAGGAAATCCAAAAATAGAATAAAATAAGAGATAAATGATATGAAGAATATAGAAAGGATATAGCAGAGCTGAAGGAATTGAAGCAGTCAATTAGGGAATGTAAAGATGCAATAGAAAATATCAACAACAGTTTAGACCATGCAGAATATCAGAGGTAGAGGACAAAGCTCTTGAGATAACTCAGATAGTTAAAGAGGCAGAAAAGAAGAGAGAGAAAGAAGAATATTCACTGACAGAATTATGGGACTTTATGAAGCACTCAAACACATGAGTTATAGGTATCCTAGAAGGGGAGAAGAATGCCCAAATGAATGGAAGCCATACTAGGGAATATTATAAATGAAAATTTCCCAAATATCACCAAAGATTCTTACATACTCCTTTCAGAGGCATATTGGACCCCAGATCACCTCACCTCTAATAGAGCTCCTCCCAGACACATTGTGATGAACCAGTCCAAAATCAAGACAAAAGAAAAGATTCTGCAAGCTGCCAGGTTTAAGCGCCAGTTGACCTATAGGGGAAAATCCATCAGGGTGACTGCAGACTTCTGTAATGAAACTTTTCAAGCAAGAAGACAATGGTCATCTAACTTTAATCTACGTAAATAGAACAATTTCCAGCCCAGAATTCTATGTCCCTCTTAGCTAAGCTTCAAAATTGATGGAGAAGTCAAATCTTTTACTGATATGCAAACATTGAGGAAATTTTCCACAACAAGACCAGCTCTACAGGAAATACTTCAACCTGTTCTACACACTGACCACCACAATGGACCACCAGCAAAGTAATCACCCAGAAATTAAAGGACAGAATCTAGCTTCCACAATGACGCAAAAGATAAAACTAAGTAATGGACTTTCACAATATAAGATGAATAGAACACTACCACGCTTATCAATTATCTCAATAAATGCTAATGGCTTGAATTTCCTACTGAAGAGGCATAGATTGGCTGATTGGATCAAGAAACACAAGCCATCCATTTGCTGTCTGCAGGAAACACACCTAGCATCAAAAGACAAATTAAATCTCAGAGTCAAGGGTTGGAAGACAATTTTTCAAGCAAACAGAATTCAGAAAAAAAAAAAAAAGAGGTTGCAGTCTTATTTTCACATACATATAGATTTAAAGCAACTAAAGTCAAAAAAGACAAAGATGGTCACTTCATTTGGTCAGGGGAAAAAATATAAGAAGATGTTTCAATTCTAAATATATATGCACCTAACTTAAATGCTTCCAGAGTCTTGAAACAGACCTTAATTAGTCTGAGCAATATGATATCCTATAACCCCATTAAAACAGAAGAATTTAACACTCCTCTTACAGAGCTGGACAGATCCTCTAAACAGAAATTAAACAAAGATATAAGGGACTTAAATGAGACCCTAGAACAACTATGCTTGATAGACACATATAGAACACTTCATCCCAAAGCTAAAGAATATACATTCTTCTCATCAGCCCATGGAACATTCTCCAAAATTGATCATATTCTAGGACACAAAACAAATCTCAACAGATCAAAAGAACTGAAATTTTAGCTTGTAACTTTTCAGACCACAGGGCAATAAAGGTAGAACTCAACTCCAATAAAATGTTCAACCCCACACAAAGGCATGGAAATTAAATAACTTATGCTGAATGAGAGTTGGGTGCAGGAAGAAATAAAAAAGGAAATCATTAACTTCCTTGAGCATAACAACAATGAAGATACAAACTACCACAACCTGTGGGATACAGCAAAAGCAGTCCTGAGAGGAAAATTTATCACTTTAGATGCCTACATTCCAAAAACAGAAAGACAGCACATCAACATACTCACAAGCCAACTTATGGAATTGGAAAAAGAAGAACAATCTAAGCCTAAACTCAGCAGAAGAAAATAAATATCCAAAATTAAATCAGAGCTTAATGAAATTGAAAACAAAAGAATCATCAGAAAATTAATGAAACAAGAGTTGGTTTTTGGGCGGCGCCTGTGGCTCAAAGGAGTAGGGCATTTGCTGGAGGTGGCGGGTTCAAACTCAGCCCCGGCAAAAACTGCAAAAATAAATAAATAAATAAATAAATAAAGAGTTGGTTTTCGAAAAATTAATAAAATAGATAAACCTTTGGCCAGACTAAATAGAAATAGAAAAGTAAAATCTCTAGTAACCTCAACCAAAAATAATAAAGGGAAAATAACAACTGATGCCTCAGAGATACAAGAGATTATCTCTGAATACTACAAGAAACTCCATGCTCAGAAATTTGACAATGTGAAGGAAATAGATCAATATTTGGAATCACACCCTCACCCTAGACTTAGCCAGGAAGAAATAGGTCTCCTGAACAGACCAATTTCAAGCACTGAGATCAAAATAAATAAATAAATAAATAAATAAATAAATAAATAAAAAGGCTTCCAACAAAAAAATGCTCTGGTCTGAATGGCTTCACACCAGAATTCTATCAAACCTTCAAAGAAGAGCTTATTCCCATACTGCAGAAATGATTCTAAAAAATTGAGGAGCAAGGAATCTTCCACAACACATTCTATGAAGCAAACATCATCCTCATACCAAAAAACCAGGAAAAGACCCAACTAAAAAGGAGAACTTCAGAACAATTTCACTAATGAATATAGATGTAAAAATTCTCAACAAAATCCTAGCCAATAGATTATAGCTTATCATCAAAAAAGTCATACATCATGATCAAGTAGGTTTCATCCCAGGGATGAAAGACTGTTTTAACATATGCAAGTCCATAAACGTTATTCACCATATTAACAGAAGCAAAACCAAAGACCATATGATTCTCTCAATAGATGCAGAAAAAGCATTCAAGAAAATCCAGTGTCCTTTTCTAATTATAACACTGAAGAGTATAGCATAGGTGGCACATTTCTTAAACTGATTGAAGCTATCTATGACAAACCCACAGCTAATATTTTACTGAATGGAGTAAAACTGAAAGATTTTCCACTTAGAACTAGAACCAGACAAGGTTGTCCTCTGTCGCCATTACTATTCAACATAGTGCTGGAAGTTCTAACCAATATGATTAGGCAAGACAAGGAAATAAAAGGCATCAAATGGGAGCAGAGGAGATCAAACTCTCCTTCTTTGCTGACAATATGAGAAAACCCCAAATACTCAACTACAAGACTCCTAGAAGTCATAAAAAAAATACAATAATATCTCAGGACATAAAATCAATGTCCACAAGTCAGTAGCCTTTGTATATGCCAATAACAGCCAAGATGAGAAGCTACTTAAGGATACAACTCCCTTTCTAGTGTCAAGCAAAATGAAATACCTAGGAATATACTTAACAAAAGAGGTGAAAGATCTCTATAAAGAAAATTATAAAACCCTAAGAAAGGAAATAGCAGAGGATATTTAAAAATGGAAGAACATACCATGCTCATGGCTGGGAAGAATCAAAATTGTTAAAATGTCTATACCTCCCAAAGTAATCTACAGATTCAATGTCATCCTTATTAAAATACCAACATTGTACTTTCAAGACTTGGAAAAAACGATTCTGCATTTTGTATGGAACCAGAAAAAATTCTGTATAGCTAAGGCAGTTCTTAGTAATAAAAACAAAGCTGGGGGCATCAGCATACCAGATTTTAGGCTGCACTACAAGGTCATAGTGGTCAAGACAGCATGGTACTGGCACAAAATAGAGACACAGACCTTTGGAATCTAATAGAAAACCAGGAAATGAAACTAACATCTCACAGCCACCTAATCTTTGGTAAACCAAACAAGAACATACACTGGGGAGAGACTCCCTATTCAATAAATGATGCTGGGAGAACTGGATGTGTACATGTAAAAGACTGAAACTGGACCCGCACCTTTCTCCACTCACAAAAATTGATTCAAGATGGATAAAGGACTTAAATTTAAGGCATGAAATGATAAAAATCCTCAAAGAAAGCATAAGAAAAACATTAGAAAATAGCAGCCTGGGGAAAGACTTTATGAAGAAGACTTCCATGGCAATTGCAACAACAACAAAAGTAAAACACATGGGACTTATTAAACTGAAAAGCTTCTGTACAGCTAAGGAGACAACAACCAAAGCAAATCAACAACTACACAATGGGAAAAGATATTTGCATATTTTGAATCAGACAAAAGCTTGATACTTAGGATCTAAAGAGAACCCAAATTAATCCACATGAAAAAAGCCAAAAATCCCACATATCAATGGGCAAGAGACATGACTAGAACCTTTGCTAAAGTAAACAGACAAATGGCTAGCAAACTTATGAAAAAATGCTTCTCATCCTTAATTATCAGAGAAATGCAAATCAAAACCACTCTGAGATATCATCTAGCCCCAGGGAGAATGGCCCATATCACAAAATCTCTAAACTGCAGATGCTGGAGTGGATGTGGAGAGAAAGGAACACTTTTACACTGCTGGTGGGACTCCAAACTAATACAACCTTTTTGGAAGGAAGTATGGAGAACCCTCCAAGTACTCAATCTAGACCTCCCATTTGATCCTGCAATCTCATTACTGGGCATCTACCCAGAAGGAAAATAATCCTTTTACCATAATGACATTTGCACCAAACTGTTTATTACAGCTCAATTTACAATTGCCAAAATGTGGAAACAGCCTAAATGCCCACCAACCCAGGGATGGATTAACAAGCTGTGGCATATGTATATCATGGAATAATATTCAGCCATTAAAAAAGACGAAGCTTTACATCCTTTGTATTAACCTGGATGGAAGTGGAAAACATTCTTCTTACTAAAGCATCACAAGAACGGAGAAGCATGAATCCTACATACTCAATTTTGTATAAGGACAATTAATGACCTAGTAAAGTGGGTGGGGGAAGAAGAGAGCAGAGAGAGAGAGAAGGAGGGAGGGAGTAGGGGAAAGGAAGAGCGAAGAGAGGGAAGGAAGAAGTGGGTGGGAGAAGGGAAGAGCAGAGAGAGGGAAGCGGGAAGGTCTTGGTGTGTGCCACATCTTTTGGGGGCAAGATACAATTGTACGAGGGACTTTACTTAACAAACACAATCAGTGTAACCTGGTTTCTTGTACCCTCAAAATCCCCAACAATAATAAAAAGAATACTAATTTTATCACTCAGAAAATAAAATAAAATTGATCATAGATAAATTGACCTGTTTGCTATCCTTCATGGGAAGAAGAGGTTTATAGTGCTTTAAGCTTAATTTTAGTTGTAATTAAAAAAAAACAAAATATCTTATGTAATAAATATTGCAATGTAACCTGATTTTGTCTGTTGTAAAATTTTGTAAGAACAAACCCAAGGGCACTGACAATACAACAAAGGAAAGTTTGGTCTCAAGCAAAAATACATCTGTATGATTATACTACATGGTATTCAGAACTTATCAAGTCTTACTTCCAATTTTATATGATTTAAAAAAAGAATACCTAATCATGTTACTGAAGGTGGTCATGCAAAAAAGGTGATTTGATGTATAAATGAAATTTATCACTATGTCAAGATATAGGGATAGAGTAAGTTAATCTTTTCCATAGTCCAATGTAAAAAAGAAACCCTTCTCTCTACATGTATATTTGTAGATTGTATAGTCTTCAAAATTGTGGAATGGGTTCTAATACTAAAGTCTCTTATAGTATTGTTTATGAAATACAAGACATACAATGATTAGATAGTCCAGAAGACAGGGAACCTCAGCATTCTTTTCAGGCAAAACCCTATTCTTAAATATCAGCTATGCTGATCTTGATCCCAATGACCAAAATGTCCTGTGTCAGAGTTGAACATTTGACCCAAATTAATTCAATGAAGTTTTCTCTAGGAATTTTAATTTGAAGTATTGTACATGTGATCTTCAAATGCCACTGAGCACTGGAGTTTAGTGAGATATTGATTGGGTCCTGGGTCAATAACACCGTAGACAGATGAGCAAAGAAACTTACATAAAGGACTGGTGAGCAGAAAATAGAATGGGGTAGAAATGGGATTCATTGGCCAACCTCCAACATATTAGGATTGTATGTATATATACCCTCTTTGTGGTGACCTGCTAAGGATGAACTATGTTCCCACATGACAGGAAACCATGGTCATGTAGCTGCATCCTTCCACTGCTACCCATAGCATTCTCCTCACCTTGGCAAAATCCCCCATTCACTGGTCATGCTGATCCTTCTCTCACTCTTCTTCCTCAGAATCTGCTTTTCCAAATGACTCCTAAGCATACAAAGAACTCCTTGGTGTAGTAAACTGCTGTGGTGCATAACTTTGATAGGACTTGTTCTCTCTCTGCCCACAGACCAGCAAGGAATCCCAGTTGGAGTGGTGAGAAACCCATTGTAAAGCTGTGTAGAAAGAGAAAGTTCAAGGGGCCTAACATGACTGGACCAGAAGACCAAAGTCAAATTGGAATCAAGAAAAAATCTACCCTTAGGCCAGCTCCCGCAAGACCAAGACTCATGATTCAACAGAACTTAGGAGCCACATACACACCGCAGACTGTAGTGAGCAACTCAACGGGGTCTTTCCTGAGGGGCTATGAGTTATTCTGCCCATCCAGCTAATTCCGTCCTCTCAGTCTATTTACAAAACAGCAGCCACTACGATCCTGTCAGATCATGTCATTCCTCTGCACAACCCATCCTGTGGCTTTCCCATCTCAGTTGGAACAAATCCCAGATCCTCCACCAGATTCCTTGACCTCACCTTCACCCTCTCTTCCCTTCGTGTATCTTCTCCAGGGACACTGGTTGGCTTACTGTTCTAGACACATTCTCTTCTCAGGGCTTTTGACCAAGTTAGTCCCTCTGCTTAGAAGATTTTTCTATTAAATCTTAATAGGACTCACTCCTTTACTCTCTCTGAGTCATTATTTCCATGCGTTATTCTCAATGAAAATTTCCCAGTCACCTTATCTAAAACTTGAGTGATGGATAAAAAAGCCCTGATTTCACCACTGTGCATGTAGCAAAATTGTACTTGTACCTTATAAATGTATACAAATTTTAAAACATTAATAAAATGGAAAAAATAAAACCTCAAACTCCATCCATACACACACACATAATTTCTAACTTCCTTCTATTTTTATTTTAATCTTTAATAAAGATTAAAGATTATCCCTCAGGTAATTATTTCGAACTTTGTTATGTTTATTTTTTGTCTCTTCTAGAATCTAAGTCTCATGAAAATAAGAATTTTTGTTTACTTGATGTATTATGTGTACTCAGCTTCTACAAGCAAGTTAGTTACATAATTTATGGGGCTCAGTGAAAAATAAAAATTATTAAGAATTCAAGACAGTGACAGTGGGGCATTCAACTAAGTTCAAGTTTTTGAGAGAATGTAGAGGCTGAAAGTTCATGAAATTGGCCTTGTCTAGAACCTCTCTCAGAGAACGGCAAACTGATTATACATAGATCCTCCATAAGGAGAACTTATTCCATCTTCTTTCAGTTTAGCCTATGAAGAAAGGATCCATGTTGTGAACAGCCCAAGATACTCTTAAGATCCTTCGATAGAGGCCAGGCCACGGAATGTCCAGAGATGTAGCAGTAGAATAGGGAACCTCTTACATGTAACCTACTCATGTTTTTAGGAGTCAAAAAAAAAAAATCATAATGGGGCAGCACCTGTGGCTC
The DNA here is from genome assembly GCF_027406575.1 of Nycticebus coucang. Lineage (NCBI taxonomy): Eukaryota > Metazoa > Chordata > Mammalia > Primates > Lorisidae > Nycticebus > Nycticebus coucang. The sequence continues at coordinate 67,891,907 of NC_069792.1, read as the reverse complement.
AAAGGAGTAGGGCACCGGCCCCATCTACCAGAGATGGTGGGTTCAAACCTGGCCCTGGCCAAAAACTGCCAAAAAAAAAAAAATAAATAATAATAATAAATAAATAAAATAAAATAAAAAACTAAGAAATACAAGAAAATAAAAGCCTCCTTAAATCATAGAAGAAAACAAGAAAGATCTCAGATAAAATAATTTCTGCAAGAAATCGAAATCAAATCTTTAAAACGTTGAAACCAAACAAAAGTGCCTTTAAAATAATTGAATCCTGTTTAAAAAATAGGAAAACAAAATTAAAATATCTAAAGTAAACCGTATTTATTGTAGATTTCTATTATAGGACATGACATTACCCATTATTTGTATGAGAAAGATATTTCTGTGTTTTTTTTCATGTAGTTACTAAATAGTGAGAAAAATATTTCTCAGTCAGATCTTCGCCTTTAAGTCAAAGCATCAAATATATTATAATTTTGCTTTATTTCTAGGATATTACAAAATTCTCATTTCTCAGAAGTTGTAGCACAGAGAATAATGCAAATTAATTTTTTTAACTCCTATATTTTGCAGTTTCCAAAATATTTTATTATGTAATCTTGAACAGTTCACCTCTCAATTTTGGGGAAGCCTTAACAATTGCCATTAATCATATGAACCTGGACTCATTCTGATTTTCTTTGTTTTATCTGAGAACAATATATTCTGTTTTTTACTCAAATTTTCCCTTTGTCAGCCACATAGCCATGAGTGGTATTAACCTCTAATAGCAATAGATGTCATTTATAAGTGACATGTTTGTAATTTCCCCTTTATAATAATATATTTTCTCCAATTTTAATATCAGGTGTACCCAGATCAAGTAGAATGATTCTGAAGTATTTCTTCTTTTTCTATTGTCTATAAGATTTGGCATGATCTGTTTTTCGAAATTATCTTTTACTTTTATTTATAAATATTAGTTGTCTATTTTTTGATACTTAAAAAAATAATAAAAAGTTAACTGATAATGCCATTCTGAATCTCAGAGTCAAAGCCTTTTATAATAGACATACTCTTATTTGACAACGTGAATGTTACTTTCCTTGCATTATTATTATTGTTTAATATTTTGATGTAGCAATTGTCTGATTCCTTTTCTGAATGTATTTATGTTCATTTGTTCTTTACGAGGTTTTTGTTTCTAGTCTTTATCTTAAACATTGTTATTGTTATTAAATTTTAAGCCTTTTTAATTTTGTGAAGGCAAAAAAATGGAAACCTAATAAACACATGTATATGTAAAAAAAAACAAACAAAAAAATAGATGGAAAAGCATCCCCCAAACAAGTTGGAAACACAAAATTTAATTCTCAGCTAAAAACTACAAATCAATATATTACGTAGTTCAAAATGTTATTTGTACGCCATAGCATAATATATAACCATTCTTTTTTTTTTTTTCTTTTGCAATTTCTGGCCAGGGCAGGGTTTGAAACTGCCACCTCGGGCATATGGGGCCGGGGCCCTACTCCTTTGAGCCACAGGCGCTGCCCTATAACCATTCTTAATTCATGCTGTGATTGATCTTTCATCACACTCCTTGAACCACTTCTAAAAGACATTTGAAATAAGATCAATACACAGATAGGGATAATTTCCATTCATAGTAAGAGTTTATAAGACAAGAAGAATTTTTTCTGTAACATTTATTAATGTCACACAGAATACTAGTGTTTGCTGAAGCTCAGTTTAGGAAGTTTCAACCTACAGTAAAGCCCAAACTGATAGCATAATATGATGGGAAATGAATAGAATTTGGAATTAGGCAGATCTTTGGGCTAAAATGAGTTCTCTCATTTGGTTTCTTGAAATACTACAAACTGTATTTAAAAACACACATTAGCAGTGCTTAGCTATACATAGTGGGGACAAGCTTAATAAATATTAGCTTGTTCTCTTCCATTTCCCACCTTATTGCTTCTTCTTCTGGGACTGTATCAATGGACTATTTAGTCATCAGTGAAATAAAATATAACCAAACTTACTTAGGCTAACAGGGAATTTATTGGCTCACATAAAATGACAAAATTGGATTCAAGGCCCAGAAAACATAATTAGGAATTGGTTTCTCTCCATCTCTTTACTCTGCCTTCTGTCACACTGGCTTCAGTATCAAGCGGCACATGGTAGCTGAGGTTGTCTGGAGCTCCAGCCCCAACTTCTCTCAGGTTTCATGCCTAACAGGAAAAGTGAACATCTCCTTTCTGGAAATTACCAAATAAGTTTTACTTTAGTTCTGATTGGGTCACACGTCTTGGGCAATTACTGTGGTTAAAGGAATGAACACTAGTGGTTGGTCCCCGCAGGAATGCTGTGTGAGCATGCATGTGTGTACACAAAATGTGTGTCAGATTCCACAGAACCACAGGGACCCGAAGTAGGGAAGGAGATACATTGAAGGGAATGGAATGCAGATTAAGGTTCCCAGCAAGAAGGTTAATAGATAGTGGACAATATAAACAGCTGGTGGACACTGGTCTATTGATCCCGTCTTATCAACCCAGAGTCACACACGCTGCAAGTAGAAATCTTTCCTACCCATAAAAGCAATGGTGCTCTGAAAATACTCTACCTCATTGCCCCATAATCTCTCAGAGATCTTACCCTATTAATTATATGCTATTTTAAACTTTGTCACTGAGCACAGTAACTCATGCATGTAATCCCAGAACCTTGGGAGGCTGAAGCAGGAGGATTGCTTGAGGTTCAACACGAACCTGGGCAACATAGCAAGACTTCATCTCTAAAATTGTTTGTTTTAGCCAGGTGTGGTGGCACTCACCTGTAGTCTCAGCTACTCAGGAGGCTAAGGGCAGGAGGATCACTTGAGCATAAGAGTTTGAGGTTTTAGTGAGCTATATGATGAAGACACTGCATTGTAGCCCCAGTGAAAGAGTGAGATTGTCTCAAAAAGAAAAAGAAAGAAAGAAAGAGACTCTTTCTGTTGTAACTTTTGTCCTTTAGATTCCTTTCACGTTTCCTTTTTTGACACACTTCAATACTCTCCTTCACCAAATCTTCACTCCCATCTAGAAATTGTCTTGTTTCTGAGCTGTCAAAACTTTCTAGACATCCTAATACAAATTACACTGAGTTATATTAATTGCCTATATTAATGGAAATTAATAGTGGAAAGACTATTAATAGTGGAAATTGATAGTGGAAAGACAAGGATAAAGAAGTTCACAGTGTGTGTCTCTGCATCCTGTGTTTGATTCACCCTTCCTCATTGGCTGGCATGAAAACTGCCACAGGAGCCCATGAATAGAGCTTTGCTAAATGCATAGATAAATGAATCAAATAATGCTGAATGCACCCGTAAATATCACGGAAGAAACCTCCAAACTGTGACCCTCTGAAGTATGCTGTAGAAAATTAGGGTGCTAGATAAATATTGTTAGTAAAAGTACAAATTGTTATCAGTTTTATGCTGTAAGTTGTTTGGAGCAACCTACAAACAAGATACATTGGCCTTACAGAGTTGGAGTTTCTCTGTCAATCTGCCTCTGTCTCTCTGTTTCTCTCTCTTTCTCTCTCTCACAATATGACTGCACATATATAAAACTAAATTTGCTTAGCAGCATGATTAGTTCAAAAATGATATTAACACAGCTTTTATTTTTCATGGTTTTTAGACGTTGATCTAATCCAAAATGGTGAGACGCTCTGAGAAGGCAGTGGCCACATTTTTCCTACAGCAAAATCTCTGGATGCAGCAATTTTTCTGACAATTTATTTGACTACAAAGTATCTGGCTGGCTTCAGAGGGAGAAAAAAAATCATCCAGAGTTTTCAGCAGAAGGAACTTCTAAAGGTAGATGAAGCCAATGCATTTCAAGGAAAAAAAAAAAAAGCAGATTAGCCAACGGTGAAATTTCTACAGTCCCAGGAAGATTTCTCCTCCCCTGAATTTTGCTGAAGCAGGGTTTTCATCAATTATTCCCATGAAAGTCGAAAAGTGCTGTGGGCATATAATTCTTACTCTTAAAGGAAAAAGTTCTTTTTTAAATATAATTTTAAGATCTACATTTTGAAAATACACAAGCCATGCATGAGTGCAATTTCATCATAAGGAATATGTAAAAAAAAATCTAAATGTATAGAATTTTTAAAATCCCATTTAGTCCATCCCTTTCCTTCCACATTAGTAATTGCTTGTAATTGCTTGTATCTTTCCAGACATTTTAAAAACTTCTGAGATATTATTCTATATAAAGTCTTCCGAATTCCCTTTTGGCAAATTTCTACTTCTCCACTATTGATCACACTGGCCAGAAACCAATTCCTAGAGCCTGCCGCCACCATAGAATCCAAGCCTTCTTACAAGCCCTCTAACAGCCAGGAACAGCATGAGGCATGCCAGCGCAGCCAGCCATGTTCCTAGGACTCTGCACTTTTTACATGAGACAAACAAGACATCAAGGAATTTTGAGGTTCAGAATCCTCCCAGTACCAACAGCAACGGGTGATGAGGTGATGACAGCTGCAGCAGCTGTGGCAACACACTGACCAGGCTGTGTGTTGCAACCTTTCCTGCTTCTTGATTTCCTCGGAGTTTCCTTATTTTCTAGAGTTTCCAGTTATCTCCTTCCTGCTCCCATCGATTCTGTGAGCTGGTATCTTCCCAACAGCAGACAGACTGGGACTCTGTAAAGCCTATTGTCCCTGTTACTAAAATTGTAGACCAGCTTTCTTTGAGTTATTTTCCTAGTACATATTTTTCCATCTTCTAACTTGTTTTCATTATATTCCAGATGTCCTATTGTCATGTATGAGAGTTTCTAACTTTTGGTAGATTCTTTTTAGCTAAGTAATCACATTTTATTTATTTATTTTCTATTTCCCATGCTTTTCTCCTTTCGTGCATTGGGCAATATCAAGATATTGATTACAAACAGATTCTGGTGAGTCAAGTTAGCATGTTAAACACTTAAATTAACCACTAAAAGAAGACTTAAGGTCTAACAGCGTTAATGTCTCTAATCTCCTTCAGAAAAAATGTTTAAGTTTATGGGAATGTCTTAATTTCAATCTCCTTTGAAATATCTGAGTTTTTAAATCTTTTTACCTTTTCATTTGGTTTAAATATCTACATACAATAACTAAGAAAATGCCATGGAGGCTGTATTAAACAGTTTCATGAAAATATTTCAGATTGTATATGAAACCAGCACATTGTACCCCTTAATTGCACTAACGTACACAGCTATGATTTAATAAAAAAAAAGAAGAAAAAAATAAAATACCCAAACTCTTTCATATTTTTAAAAGTCAGTGTATCAACATGATAAAAGGGCATTTATGAAAAAAACTGTAGCTAACACTCTGAAAGACTCCAGGATGAAAGACTGGAAGCTTTCTTTCTAAGATCAAGGACCAGACAAAGATTACTTCTTTCATCATTGCTATTTGACATAGTACTGGAAGTTCTAGCCAGAGTAATTTGACAAGAAAAGGAAGTAAAAGGCATCCAAATCTTTTAAAAGGAAGTGAAACTATCTCTATTCGTAGATGACATGATCCTCTATACCGAAAATCCCAAATAATCCACAAGAAAGCTATTACAACTGACAAACAAATTCAGAAAAATTACAGGGTACATGATCAATAGACAAAAATCAATTGTGTTTTTAAATACCAGCAATGAACAATCCTAAAAGGAAACCAAGGCAGCGATTTCATTTATAATAGTATCCCAAAAACAAAATACCTAGGAATAAAGTTAGCCAAGGAAGTGAAGGCCATACAGTGAAAACTACAAAACATTGCTGAAAGAAATTAAAGAAGATCTAAATAAATGAAAAGATAGCCTGTGTTAACGTCTCAGAAGATTTGATATTCTTAAGATGTCAATACCCACCTAGAATGACCTACAGAGTCAATGCAATTCCTGCAAAAATTGCAATAACTTTTTTTTTTTGGTAGAAATGGATAATTCAATCCTCAAATTCATATGGAATTGTGACAAACCTTAAATAGCAAAAACAATTTTGAAAAGAAAGGACAAAGTTGGAGGAACTCACACTCTCTAATTTTAAAACTTACTACAGAGCAGTAGTAATTAAAACAGTATGGTGTTAGCATTACAGAGCAACATGGAGGGCAATGGAGTAGAACTGATGGTCCAGAAATCAACCCATATGTCTATGGCTAACTGATGTTTGACAAGGGTGTCATACTCACTCAGTGGGATAGAATAGTCTCCAACAAATGGTCCTGGCATAATAACCTAAATATAAGAGCTAAAATCATATAACTTCTATAAGATATCATAGGATTTGACAATGTAATCTTAGATATTATTGCTGATCTGCTATTGGTATTTTTTTTCTTGGTAAGTAATTTTCTTTTTGTTCCTGACTTGGATGAATTCTCTAGTTTTATCACAGTTGTAGTTTTTTTTCTTCTTTCTTTTTTTAAGAGAAAGATCTCTTATTAGAACCATTAGCTCATTTAGGACATAAAAAAGTTATTAAGCTATGAATTATTTAAAAAATAATTAATGCTCATATTAAACATTTAATTTAAACTCAAATATATTAATTTATATTCTTTGGAAATTTTTTTCAAATGGCACAAGGCCTTTCCTCTGAAACAAGCCTTCTGGCCTAATTTTTATGTTATCTTTTCTTCCTGAACTTTATGTATCATTATGCATTATTTTCAATTTCTAATTCTCATGTCTTTACATTGAAGGTAAAAACTTAAAGACATTATAGGGAACGTTTGTTTTATGACATACTCCTGATATTTATGACTTTTAACCTTTAGTTTCACAGTGCTTATGCTAAACTCTAATTTCACAGCTACCTTTTTAAGTGGCATTTCCTTACGGCATTTTCCCAAAACATTTAATTTTAGTTATTCTTGACACAATTATGTGTTTTATATTGAAAATTTATTAGCTTTGATAATAAAAATAATATATGTGACTCTCTTTAATTGTCATGGGCCAAATACAATTGACTTTTTAAAACCCAAATTCAACTTGTGGGAGCAAGAAGGCACCATTGTATGAATACATGTATGTAGTCAATGACTATTTATGTGTTCAGCCCACTGTAAAAACTGTAAAGTAAGAGTGGAGAAAACACATTAATTGGCTGAGACAGTCAAGAAAACTCCTTCAGGTAAGAAAATTTTTGCTGTTTCTCTTACTCAGGGCTCAACTGAATTACCCATCTTTTTCAAATCTATACATTTTCTATTTCCCAAAGATATTTCTTACCTCTCTATTATCACAATTAAAAACAACTTTCATGAATTTTAGATATGTCTATTTTATCCACATTTCACTTACCCATGTTATAGTGTTCAACCTCTATATAGCTCCTGGTCATATTTTGGGGTTTTATGCTGAAACATATCTCATCTCCCCATATTTTCATTCTCTCTTTCACTGTGTCTATTATTTAACCAGTCCAATGAGTTTTCCATTTCAAGTTTTTAATGTTTTACTTTCAGATGCTCTACTTCATTTTTCTATCACTCTATTTTTTTTCATTATTCTATTCTTTTATTAAGATAGTGTATTCTTTTTCTATCTTTAATCATTTAAAATAATTGAAATAATAACTTCCTTTAAATTATTTAGCTTTCTCCTGTTTTTTGAGGTGATACTTCTCATTTTTGTTGCATCTGTGAACTCCCCTCAGGTTAGATTTTTTTTCTACAAGTGATTTAGGTAGATGTCTCTGGAACCAGATTGCCTAGGTTTTTAACCTGGTCATAGAATTCTTTATAACTTTTATGATTTAGTATCACATTTATCTCTCGGCTTTGTTTTCATTTCCCCACAAAAGAGTTTTAATTGTTTTTATGGCTATTAGTTTCATAAGATAAAGGCAAATTTATCACTTACAAAGAATTTAAACCTGCAAATATATTTAAGTTTTCAAATCTTGCCTTATCATTTAAAATACAGATGGCTAATACTGTAGATTTTGCCTCCAAGCCCTCACCTTAGAATTTCTTTCTTTTATTTATTTTTTTATTTGTTTGTTTCTGTTGAAACAAAGAACTCCTTGGAAACTAAAAAGACAATAAATAGAGATTTTCTGATCCCTTTTATATGTGGCTCCCCATTCAGGTGGAAATTTTACATCAGAATCTTAGTTTCAGTTCTTTGTCTCACTTAGCTAAAGATTAAGTCTTCGGTGCATTTGAGAGAATAAAAATGTCGGTGTTCCTAGGTCAAAATCCACGGTCTATTATTATGGATTTTTCATGCTGGATTCTTAGTTCCTTTTTTGTTTCTTGAAATCAATGATGTCTTATTTCACTTGTATGTGTGTATGTGCCTGTGGATATATGCTTTTAGTTTTTAATTTGACATTATGTATTCATTATTTTATATTAGCATGTTCTCTTCCATGGTTTTTCAGGGTTAGCAAGAGTAAGGGAGACATCTACATCTGTTTACCTATATGTCTAAGAATCAAAAAGCAAGTCCATTTCAAATTTCCCTTTCCCAAATGTTGTGGCATCAAATCCCCCCTCTTGTGTGCCTGAGAATACCTATTGCTTCATGTTCAACTACATTAAAATTTGGGGGGAAATTTCTCCTGTGCTAACTTTACTTTACCTTACTATAAATGACTTTGAGAATCTCTTCATTTATATTTGCATTAATGTTTATTCTGTGATTACTTTTTCCAGAAAGGCCAATATCCTTTTTTATCTTCTACTTTCTTTACCATAATAAATGATAATTAATGGTAATCATGTTATTACCTCATTCTTTACTGGCATATTATTAGCAAGAGATAAACAGCATTATTTTCATTTCATACGTATGACGATGACGTAGAAATAAAAGTTAAGTGACTTTAAATTTATATCTGAGGTCACACAGCTATGAAATTCAAAACTCAACTCAAACCCAGGAGTGTGGTGTTAGTGTCCAAATTGTAAAAACATTATCCTCTATAGTGAAACCACCCCTGGTATTCACCCCAAAATATCTAAAGAAATGAATAAGGTACCACTTTAAAAAATGCATTGCAATTATGAGTTAAGGATAAATATTCAGAATGGAATGTTGCGATCCTCCCTCCTCAACAGAGAATTTTATTATCTGGGAAGCTGGTGAAGCCTAAAGATGAGGACTTCTTTCTAGCTGCAGCAGAACATGGTAAGCTAAGGAAGCTTAATTATCATTTCTCAGCGCTATTTAATGAACGGTTTAGATTAATTGGCTATTACAAAAGACACCCAAAATAATAAGTCTATTGCTTGTCCATATGTTTTCCAGCAGTAATGATTACCAAGCATACCTTGTGTACTCAGAGGCTCTGAAGTCTGTGCCTTGGTTGGAAAGAGAACTTTGGCAGTGTGAGGTGCTAAAGTGTCTAAATAAGCCAACCAAAGGAATTACTTTACTGACAGCTAAGCAACGCCTCTTTGCTCACTATTCCCTTCTCTGGAATATAATTCATTAATTTTTTGAATAAATATTTATTGAAGCCAGAACTTAAAGTGGATATAAAAAGACTGTACCAGGTGGCAGGTTACAGTAGTTTAAAAGGACGGATGAAAGGGGGTCCCTTGGTGCTTGGAGCAGCATCCGTTGTCATAATTAGCAAAATGTTAGCTTGAGAGCTCAAAATTTAAATAGAAAATGATCTTTCTTACGATGACCCGTGCCCCCATCTTTTGAAGGTACTCTTTGAGTCTGACCACTGCCAGGCATTAAGTTGGACCAATTGTCTCAACCTTTTCAACTGAATAATCTTTTCACTACAAAGAATTCACAGTATGCTTTCATGTGTGGAAAGAAAATTCACACTCAACCTGCAAAAACCTAGCAGATGGCACAGTAATTTGTGTATATACATGCACACAGGATATATTTTGGAGAATGAATCAGGTTCATGTTACATCTATTTAACTGTTTTATTGTATTTAATTTTAATTCATTTATTCATAGTTTTAACCTCTGTAGAAACATCCATTATTTAAATTAATAGACAGGTAAACCGCATCAACAAAACTGCAGCATTTAATGTTGAAGATAACTGACACGCATGAAGTCATTGTATTAAAATATTGTTTTTTCTATTGTTTTGCACAGATGGTGCTAGTAATTAATATTATGCTATTTTTTCATTGGGGGATTCCTTGTTGGCAAAATTCACATACATACAATAAACTGCTATATCTTACCATCTGAATAGATGATGAGTGTTTTATAAATTTATTAATAGTACATTTTTTCTCAGTCGCAAAATATGCAGTACTCATAATGGTTGATGGTCAATGTATTACTGAAGTTAATAGATTTAATAAGTTAGACCAAGTGGTCTCCTCCAAAAAAAAAAAAAAATCTCTTAACTCCATGTTAACCTAAAAATTCTAAATTCCAATGAGATGCCTATAAATACAAGGTCTGACGATTAAATTCAAGAACGCATCCTAGAAAAAGTGCTACATCCTTCATTGCTAAATATCACTATTTAGCCTCCAAAGTACTCCCTTTAGGCAGCTATGCATTGGATGCCAGGGCCTAGTATACCCTTGAAGTCAATTTTGGAACTCCCTTTCTGGAATGACTATCATCGCTGTCATCACACAGCACACAAAAACACACAATAGCAATAATGAACACCACTCAGCAACACACAACTACATGTTGACACAAACACAGCTGTGAGATTCTGAAATGCCAAAGTTAGGAAACTGAGTTGTTTGTACAGTGCTGCCAACGTAAGTGCACAATGGCAAGTTCATGAACTTAACTGTCAGATCTCATATGGTGGTGGCTTCCCAAGGGGAATACTTCGAAGGTGACCATAGTGATATTCAGCAATGAGGTATGTAGCATGTTTTCTAGGATGAGTTCATGAACTTAATTGTCAGACCACATATGTGTCCATGCCATCTTTTTCTGAGAACAGTAACAATTCCAAGATATAGACGATGTTAAAATGACTAAATGTAGCAAGGTGCAATAAAACCTGCTACGTTCCTTTCTGAAGAGAAGTATCTTTCATGAATGGTCGACCGATAGATGTGTTCTTTACCACACCGGAGATGTCAGGGAACATCATTAGCATGGTCATATATGAGCATAAACCTCAAAAAGGGTTTGAAACACCCTGTGTATAATAAAGAGCTCTATTTAGCAGAAAACTTCACTTACCACACAAGGAAGAACAGTTCTGCCAGTTTCATCTGAATAAGTCATTCAGCAGGACACTGAAATTATGGCCTTGGGAACATATTTGAATGTTACTAGCACCTCCTACTGAGGGCATCAAAAGTGGAAAACTGATGTTGATAAAGCTCCCTCCTTATGCTTCTTTCAGAAGGATCATAACATACAACAAGCTAATTTCATCTTTAAAGGGTTTAAAAAATATCATTCCTTATTTCTAAAGTGTCATGAAAATGTTATTTAAATTACACTCAACTCTCAAAACAGGAAATTACTGGCTAGAGAACTATCTATTAGCAAATAAGGGTTTAAAAGTAAAGAAACAAAAAGGTAAATAAAAGGCACCATTTATTCCCAGGCTTTAGCGTTTAAAATTAGGATTGGGTTAGATTCTTTATGAGACCCTTCCAGTCTTTTAATGACTTGTCCCTGGTTCCTCTTTGCCTACAGTCCTGGTTCTAAATATAGAAACGTATTCAGTTAGCAGACCAGAATGCAATCACAGTCTCCAATTCATCTCCTTTGGGAAACTGAAAGATAATAATCTTTTGCATTACTGGGAATCACCATTCTTGGTTCATTATTGGTCTTGTTTTATGAGGAATCAGACCCATGTAAGTCTAAGATGAGTTTCTTGCCTTGTCTGAGGAGCAACTCTAACAAGTTATCATAGATTGGAACATGTCCAGATGTGGAGATATGGCACAGAGGACTTGGAGTCCTGGAAAACACAGAGGTGGGAATGCAAAGTGAATTGGACAAAGTGAAATACCATTTTTATTTTCTTTACTTTTTCATTTTTTAAAATTTTATTCAAATAAATATGAGGGTACAATATTTAGGTTACATTGTTCTCCCTTCCAGGGTAAAGTTCCATTTGTAGAAGAGCCCCTCACCCAGGGGGCATGTTATGCACCCTCACAATGTGCACATTAGGTGAGATCCTGCCTCCTGCCCTCCATCCATCTGCCAGATATTAGCAAACAGAATACAACAACACATTAAAAAGGTTATTCACCATGATCAAGTGGGTTTTATCCCAGAGACACAGGTTCAACATACGCAAATCTATAAATATGGTACCCCACACAAAGAGAATCAAAAACAAAGACCATATAATTCTTTCAATTGATGCAGAAGACTTTTGACAACATATATATATGTTTTTAATCAAGGAGTCGCCAGTATTTGCAACCTCACTTTTGAATTCTGAAGACTGATGTTTACTTTTATAACTCCTTAACAAAAATACAGTTTAATTATACCCTCTGGCATAAAAGTGGTTCCCATCCATAGATAGATGGAGAAATGTCTGGTTTCAGCAACCCAGAAGAATCTCCCTCTCTTTTTTTTCTTTCTATGCTCATCATAAAAAGAATCTAAATTCACTTTCATTTTCAAACTAAACACATGCTACATTATATGACAAGATTTTAAAAAAGCACCAATACTGTGAAACTCATAATAACAAATACCAATGCCCTGATTTTTAGTCATTTTCATTATTAATAAATTGAGCTCTTGGCATTATTTGCCTTGCTAAGAAAACAAAGACAATTGATCCCTTAAAATCCCCTGATTTGAAAGCCAGCTAACAATGTATGAAATTTCAGGTAGGGGCATTAAAATTCAAATTATCTATAAACCCTATGACACTTTGTGGAGAAATAAGTTTTTTTAATTAAATCATAACTATATACATTAATGCATTTATGGGGTACAATGTTCTGATTTTATATACATTTTCTATTTACATGGATGGAGCTGGAAATAAGCTATTTCAAACTAACAAAAATACCTCTGTCAACATACAGTGTAAATATTCTCCTGAATAGTAAAAAAAACTATATTTTTAGAAGTCTATATTTTAGTTGAAATAAAGTAGTAAAATAAATTTATGGAAATAAAGTAGTAAAATAAACTCTATAATCAATATAAGCTTTTTTCTGAAAGTAAAACAGTGGTAATTAGATAATGAAGGATTTTTCTAAATTAATTTTTATTCAAAAAATGTCCAGTAATAGTTATGGAATAAAGATACTTGGAAACATAGTTGCAGAGTTATAGTGTTCTGAAGGTCTTTTTTTTTTTTTTTTTTTAAATAATATGGCAAAAAAGCTAACTAAGAATTGGGCTGACTTACATGTGACACCAGATTTGACAGAAATTAGGGTGGCATTTTTAATAATCCAGTAATAGAGTTCAAAGAAATATATGTTTAGGTAAATATTTATTATTTTTTCTTCCTATGCCCACTTTACACATTCACTACGAGTCTTCATTTCAAATGCTACTTATTTCATTTGGCTTCATCTCCTGGACTGATAGGAAAAATATCTTATTAGCCCTTTTATTAATCACGTCTTAACTTTACATACTTAGTTTGTTAACAACTTTTTAAAAAATATATATATAGAGGGCTATAGCCAATAATAAAAATACAAGGCAATGCATTTTAATTATATGGCACTTAAGATTAAATATATTTACATAATGAAATGATTTATTTTAAAAATAATTCCATGGATCTTGTCTTTGACTAGTTACTGTCTTACTGATCCTCTGTGTTCCTGTTTATGTGAACTGTATTATTGGCTTTCTCTGACATTTTAATTTGTATAAGCTACAAATAGGGAGTCAAAACAGAACATATGTGTTATCTGGGCAAAAGTTTGTGAATTTTAAAAACCTATAATTTAATGTTTTTCATATTCAGACCATGGGTCTGAAGCCATACTGCCTGAGTTCAAATACTGATGCCTCCACCCACCCACGATGTGATTCTGAGCATGTTATGAAACTATATTATGTCTCAGTCTCTTCACTTGGAGAAGAGAAATTGACGATGGTGCCGATCCTCCCTGATTTTTGTAAAGATCAGATAAATTATGACAAATGCAGCACATGGAATTTTACCTTGTACACAACCTGTTAAAAATCAATGTTGTTGTGATAGAATTATTCTGTAGTTGCTGCTTCAATGAAAGAATTTGAACTGTTAATTTAACATAAATTCAACTTAAAGTAATGGGACTTGATTAGGTGCCTTAAACAAAGATGGGCCTTTGTCTCAAGGAAGCTTCATTCCATTCACTTTTTTTTTTGGTCTGGTCAAAATACTCAGCAATAACATCTAAGGTATATGCATGAAATATATTTAAAGCTAAGAATAATAAATAATCATTCATACTTGCCATGTGATTTCTCCCTACTTAGCCCCAATTGCCTTTTCATTAATGATATAGCCTTGAATTACATCACAACTTGCCTTGCATTTGGACTCCTGTTTGCCTATTAGAAAGGAAAGCTGCAAAATTATGTGTTTTCCTTCAATACTTATATTCATTATAATTTAGTTGACTTTTGTTTTTAAAAGTCCTGAGAACTAATAGGTATTTAAAAACCCATTTATCTACACTTAAAAAAAAGAACAACAAAAAAACCAAACAGGCATAATTGTCCTAAATTATGTGTGAAAATACAGATTCCTGAGGATGAAGCTATATTTAGCGATCCTACTGTGACTTTGTTCTAAGGAAGAAACAGTAGCACATCAGTAAGCAAGATTTTGAAGTTGCAGTGTAACAGGTGGGAGAAAAATCTGGAAAAGTCAGTTGTAAAGAAAGAGATGCATATGGTTCTAGAAAACATCTCATGCTGTTCCATCAAATAAACAAAGTCTTTTAAAATGTGATATCTATTAAAATATTATTCCTATGGTTCTGCTGTCATCAGGATATTGTATTTCCTTTTGATCCATTATGGCACTTGCCATACAGTGACAAGCTACAGTGTTTCTGAGTCAAATATTCTCCTTTCTTTAATATTTTGGATACTTATCACCATGAAGTCATAATTGATATGGACGGAAAATGTGCAAACTATATGAATCATTTTTAGAAGTACATGTGATAGAAACATGAGGAGATTTTGATTTTTTATTTTTTTATTGTTGGGGATTCATTGAGGGTACAATAAGCCAGGTTACACTGATTGCAATTGTTAGGTAAAGTCCCTCTTGCAATCATGTCTTGCCTCCAGAAGGTGTGGCACACACCAAGGCCCCTCTGCTTTTCCTTCCCCCTCATGATTTTAATTGTCGTTAATTGTCCTCATATCAAAATTGAGTACATGCTTCTCCATTCCTGTGATGCTTTACTAAAAATAATGTCTTCCACTTCCATCCAGGTTAATATGAAGGATGTAAAGTCTCCATTTTTTAAAATAGCTGAATAGTATTCCATGGTATACATATACCACAGCTTGTTAATCCATTCCTGGGTTGGTGGGCATTTAGGCTGTTTCCACATTTTGGCAATGGTAAATTGAGCTGCCATAAACAGTCTAGTACAAGTGTCCTTATGATAAAAGGATTTTTTTCCTTCTGGGTAGATGCCCAGTAATGGGATTGCAGGATCAAATGGGAGGTCTAGCTTGAGTGCTTTGAGGTTTCTCCATACTTCCTTCCAGAAAGGTTGTACTAGTTTGCAGTCCCACCAGCAGTGTAAAAGTGTTCCCTTCTCTCCACATCCACGCCAGCATCTGCAGTTTTGAGATTTTATGATGTGGGCCATTCTCACTGGGGTTAGATGGTATCTCAGGGTGGTTTTGATTTGCATTTCTCTAATAGATAGGGATGATGAACATTTTTTCATATGTTTGTTAGCCATTCATCTGTCTTCTTTAGAGAAGGTTCTATTCATGTCTCTGGCCCATTGATATATGGGATTGCTGGCTTTTTTCATGTAGATTAATTTGAGTTCTCTATAGATCCTAGTTATCAAGCTTTTGTCTGATTCAAAATATGCAAATATTCTTTCCCACTGTGTAGGTTGTCTATTTGCTTTGATTGTTGTCTCCTTAGCTGTACAGAAGCTTTTCAATTTAATGAAGTCCCATTTGTTTATTTTTGTTGTTGTTGCAATTGCCATGGCAGTCTTTTTCATGAGGTCTTTCCTCAGGCCAATATCTTCCAGTGTTTTTCCTATGCTTTCTTTGAGGATTTTTATTGTTTCATGCCTTAAATTTAAGTCCTTTATCCATCTTGAATCAATTTTTGTGAGTGGGGAAAGGTGTGGGTCCAGTTTCAGGCTTTTAATGTGGATATCCAGTTCTCCCAACACCATTTATTGAATAGGGAGTCTTTCCCCCAAGGTATGCTCTTGTTTAGTTTATCAAAGATTAGGTGGTTGTAAGATGTTAGTTTCATTTCTTGGTTTTCTATTTGATTCCAGTGTCTATGTCTCTATTTTTGTGCCAGTACCATGCTGTCTTGACCATTATGGCTTTGTAGTACAGCCTAAAATCTGGTATGGTAATGCCCCAGCTTTATTTTTATTACTAAGAACTGCCTTAGCTATATGGGTTTTTTTCTGGTTCTATATAAAATGCAGAATCATTTTTTTCCAAATCTTGAAAGTACGATTTTGGTATTTTGATAGGAATGGCATTAAATATGTAGATTTCTTTGGGAAGTATAGACATTTTAACAATGTTGATTCTTCCCATCCATGAGCATGGTATGTTCTTCCATTTGTTAATATCCTCTGCTACTTCCTTTCTGAGGATTTCATAATTTTCTTTATAGAGGTCCTTCACCTCCTTCATTAGGTATATTCCTAGGTCTTTCATTTTCTTTGAAACTATGGTGAAGGGAGTTGTGTCCTTAATTAGCTTCTGATCTTCACCGTTATTGGCGTATACAAAGGCCACTGAGTTGTGGACATTGATTTTGTATCCTGAAACATTACTGTATTTTTTGATGACTTCTACGAGTTTTGTGGTTGAGTCTTTGGGATTCTCTAAGTATAAGATCATGTCATCAGCAAAGAGGAAGAGTTTGACCTCCTCTGCTCCCATTTGGATTCCCTTTTATTCCTTATCTTGCCTAATTGTATTGGCTAGAACTTCCAGCACTATGTTGAATAGCAAAGGTGACAGAGGACAACCTTGTCTGGTTCCAGTACTAAGAGGAAAAGCTTTCAGTTTTACTTCATTCAGTAAAATATTAGCTGTGGGTTTGTCATAGATAGCTTCATTCAGTTTTAGAAATGTGCCACCTATGCCTATACTCTTCAGTATTCTAGTTAGAAAAGGATGCTGGATTTTATCAAATGCTTTTTCTGCATCTATTGAGAGGATCATATGATCTTTGTTTTTGCCTCTGTTAATACAGTGGATAACGTTTATGGACTTGCGTATGTTAAATCAGCCTTGCATCCCTGAGATGAAACCTACTTGATCATGATGTATGATTTTTTTGATGATAAGCTGTAATCTATTGGCTAGGATTTTGTTGAGAATTTTCTCAAAGGTCAAAATACTCAGAAAAATACTGAATAAAGTCACATAGCTAAGATCAAGCCATAGCAACAGTTCCATAGCCAGAATTTATTTAGAAGATAATTCAATAAAGCTATTAATTTCTAAAGTTAAAGGAATTCTAACTATAAAATGACAAACACAAATTATCTCAGCATTAGAGAAATGGAGACCTATCACAAAGGAAAAAAAAAAAGCTGAATATTCCCTGATAATAAACGAGTTACCATCTGTTTTGCTATAATGTAATGGTTTTATTTCCCTCACACTCTTAGCTATCAAAAATCAGATTACAAAAATGTTAATAATTGTTTTAGAGGAAATAGAAGAGGTTAGACCCTGGAAGGCAACAGATTCACAGAAACAAACTTTTTTCCTTGCAGATATTTCAATAATAAATGGATTCCCTAATTAGAAGTATATTTTGTACTGAAAGTTAAAATAATAAATTGGTTGATCAAAATGACAAACTCAAACACCACTGAGCAAATCCTGAAGAGCACTGCCAAGATGAAAGCATTTCCAGATCATTAAAATTCCTTTCAGTGTAACTCTCTCCCGTATATCATGTAATGCAGCATCAACTGAAAAGTGGCCAAAGTGCGAGGTGTTTGCATGCGTGAAACAGTGGGATTTTTCCTATATGAATACTAAGTCATCTGCAAGGGCTGGCATAATACAGCCCTCTTTCCTTGTTAATCTGTTGTGTATATTCATCTGAGTTTTAAAATAGAGGAATGCTCTTAAAAACAGATATGTGTTTGCACCACTAGCTTCATTCATCAGTGCTACGTCTAACAGATTTGAACTAGAAAAGGTGGAACTAAGAGGCAGGTATACAAAAATACATTCCAAAAAAGTTGCAAGAACGACTAAGGACTTCCTCAAGAAATTGTAATCCAGAAGGCAGTGAGACTTTCAAAAATGTTTATGCTAATAATAATGATATAATGCTAATAAATAACAGTAATAGGATTGTCCTTTTAACATACATCTGGAACCAGAAGGCAAGGAAGGGATTGGTCCATCTCACAGAACAGAAAACAAAGTTAGCGAATAAGAGAAGACAGGTACACTTCTATTTCCCTTCCATCTTCTATCAAAAGGTGATATTTAAGCTGAAAAAGACAGAACATGAGTGGTTGAAGGGACTGTAACTCATGTTAAGTGAATAGATAGCAAAGTGGCAAGATGCTAACAAAAGGAACTCTAGACTCTCAGCCCAGGAAAGTTGCTTCCGCCAGCTTTAAGAGTCGTTGCAGCTGTGAGTGGACTAGCACTAGCGAGCTCTATGGAGGCCTCCATGGGGGAGAGGCGAGGGAGCTCAAAACAGTGAAATATTACTTAAATTATTTTTAAAAGGTATAAAATTAGACACTGGGAAGTTTGATTTTTATACTTTTTAAAATTCACATTCTGCTTAGTAAAGCATCACAAGCCTGGAGAAGCAATGTACTCAATTCTAATATGAAGGCAGTGGATGAGCTAATACAAGGTGGGGGGGTAGGAGAACGGGGGGAGAGGAGACAGCAGAGGGAGATGGGGGGTCATGGTGTATGGCACACCTCTTGGGACCAGAACACAATTATAAAAGGGACTTTACCTAACAAATGCAAACAGTGTAACCTAAGTCTGTCTACCTTCAATGAATCCCAAACAATTAAAAAAAATCTAACATTTCTTATTAAATCGGTTTAAAACATTTAGAAGAGAAAGCAAAGATCATTAGGAGCCAGCAGAGGTTCACCAAGAATAAACTATGTGATAATGATAAAATTTCTAGTTGCCCATAAATATTGTGAAGAGGACAACAGTGGATTTTGGCTTTCACTTCCTAATTATGTGACTGTATGTACAAATATAATAGGCCAACTTACACTGTAGTACATGCCTTAAAAACGTGAAACATTTTGTACAAACTTACTTGTATAAAATAATTAAGAGCCCCTGAAATAGATTCTGGAGCTGGACTGTCTGGCTTTGCCACTTACTGTGTGACTGTTCCCTTCCTGTCTCTTCTCAGATCTTCTCCTTTCTTCTTTTCATCTTAAAATGAGAACAATGGTAGTCCCAGGCCAAGGGGTTGCTGGAAAGATTAGATGGATCTTCCTATAGAGGACAAAGTTAAGATTGAATAAATGACAACTTTCATTGTCACTATTGCTATGTCTCAAATTAAGACAACATGGAGAAATACATTTTAAGAAATTATGAATGTGTGTGCAGATGTGCCTCAGCTTATTATGGCAGCCTGATAAAACCACTGTGAACTGAAGGTATCCTGAATCCACTCACTACGGGTTTGTCCGGGGTAACCCATCAGTAGTCTCACAGGGTACTGAGTTCTTATGGTTTTCACACCATGGTAAGATTGAAAATCTTAAATCAAACCACCGTAAATTGGGGACTGTCTGTATTTTTGTCAATTGAGTAAACAAATAAAAAAGTAATACTGAATAATGAATTGATATCAGCCTTATTTATTCATTTATTGAAATAAATGTTAACTGAGTACCTGGTATGCACGGAACCCTAGAGTTAGCAGTAGGGACACAGATGATGAAATGAAGTCATTAAAAAAGGACTCCAGTGTCATGCCAAATGTTTCGATCACTGACTTCATGTGACGTATAGAATGCTTTGAGGACTCCATATAGAACAAAGCCAGAATGAAGTAAGTCAAACAGAAAAATATTTAAACAAATGGAACAAAAGGTTTAAGCCAGAAAGATATAATTTAACAGATCAAGCTAAATAGTATTTATATTGGCAAATGTAATTTTATTTTAAAATACTAATAATGATATAGATATAAGTTGAATAAGCAAAAACAAAAAGAAGCAGAATCTTTAATCCTACCATAATCTTGAAATCTCCATATCATATATAATGAAGAATATATATGTATATACGAATATATGTGTATTATGAATACATACACTTATTCTCCATACATGTAAGTACAGATACAAGTGAATATATTTAAAAATTAAACTGGACCATGGGGCAGTGCCTGTGGTTCATGGAGTAGGGCTCCAGCCCTATATGCCAGAGGTGGTGGGTTCAAACCTGGCCCCGGCCAAAACTGCACACACACACCAAAAAAATGGACTATGATTCTATTCTACTTTGTAACATTTAGTCTAAAAATGAGTATATTTTCCTGAGTATATTTCATGTTTAGTGATACCTAGGATAAAATGAAGTATACTCTCACAAACAGCTGATATATGACAGATGCTGATTGCTGGATGCCACACCCACTTCCTTTTCCTCCTTGGCACACAGCTAGATTGCATTTCCTTGCAGTGAGGTGCAGCTCAGTGACTAAGGTATAGTCAGTGGGAAATGAGGGAAAGGGACAAACGTGTCCCAAGCGTGGTTTTCCATGCCCTTTCCTCTTTAACCCTGGAGTAACTTTGAAAATCACAAATTAAAAATGATAGCATAAGAGGGAAAGATCCTGAGTTCTGAATCACCAGTTAGAGAAGAGCGTTTACATGAATAATAATAAACTTCTTTCATCTTTGAGCCATTATATATTTCAGGTGTTGTTACAGCAACTAGCATTACTCTAATTAATACACAATGAGTGTATCACCATTGCTCCCTTTCTATTTAAAAAGGTGATGTTATAAGTTTTGAAACTTCATCATCTTGTGTTATTAAGTTTTTCCATCCATTTGAATTTCTTCTGTGTTCAGAGAAGATGAACTAGAGAGATGGGTGGGTGGGGCCTGTTGTAATTGACCAACAGTGTGAACATGACAGAGACCCAAGTTGATTCACTGTGGAACACAAGTTGAAAACTCGATCAACATGCAAGTGACATGGGAGATGACTGATGCTTTCAAAGGGAGAAAATGGGCTCTTAATAGTGTCCTCCAGTCAGACCAGACCTGGATTTCAGATCTGGACAGCGCTCTTCAGAAGGGATGTGAGTGAACTATAGTTCTAGTGAAGAAAACTGGACTATTTCTCCTGGAATACAGATACCAAAAAGAGGTGGGGCTAGCATAAGGATAACAGTAATAAGGGCGAGGCAGACAGACACCTCTTTTGGAATGGGTATGCTAATAATTACCTCCTCAGGAAAACCAGCTATGGTAATTGTACATCAGGCAATATAATTTAAAACCGAAGAAAAGCAGAAACCACAGCTTATTGAACAGATTGCATCAGCCTTCATGCTTTCAGTTTACATCAATTCCTTTCCCCATAGATTACACCACACACAAACTGCACGCACACACACACACAATCACACTTTCTACGAGCATGTGATGGGAGAAGCTGACTTTTTAAGGACAAAGGTCAATAATAAAAGACAACATTAAGTGTTGTTTCTGAAAGATCCCGTTATGATTTCTTTACTTGCATATGAAGTGATTCGCAGAAATTCACAATACTTTAAAGTACATTCTATTATCTCTGTTGCATAGATGGGAAAACTGAAGCACAGAGAGGTAAGTCATTTGCCTGGGATAGCACAGCTAGGGGGTGGTACAGCTAGAATTTGAGACAAGCAGTCTGGCCCCAGAGCCCACATAGTTAAATCACAACTTTACCACTGTTAATTGAAAGTGCAAATGTAAACTAACGAAAGAAATAATGCATTTTTAGTGGGACAAATTCAGGGAAAAATATGAAGGAGACCTCAAAAATTCATAAAAGAATGTTCATGTAAAGCATTCAAATAGATTCATTGTCTTATTTGTAGGGAAGGAATTTTTAAAATAAAACCTCACCATGAAAACATATACTTTCATATCTCCTTAATTAAAACAATATGCTATAAGTCTAGAACTTAGATATTAGCTTCCTAATATCTGAACTTACTTTTTCAGCTTTCCAACATAAAAATGCATTGTAATAATGAGATTACTTTTTTGTCTATAAAAATGGAGTTATGTATATTAATTTCTTCATTTAATGTTAGAAAATTATGTACTTAAAATTCTATTTTTAGTTTTCCAGTTAAATTTACCAAATTAGTCTATTATTTAAGTAAAATCAAAGTCTCTGTCCACATTTTCCTGATCTGCCAGAGCATTGTTCATCCATTTATCTCAGAAGCCATGACTAGGGAGCGCAGTACTGAAGGATATTTGAGTCCCGACACCCTTCCTGGCAGTGTGACGAGGCCCCTACCCTCAGCTTTTTATTTCTGCTCCATTCTATATTTAAATATGAAAATAATTTCTTGAAATTTCCTGCTTCCTTCCCCCCCCCCCGACATTGACTCACACACACACACACACACTCTCTCTCTCATTTTCTCCTTTACCCAAGTTTTCAACAAGGATTTAAGGGTTTAAATAAGGAAATTTCTGGTAAGATATGGTTGTGTTATATAATTCCTGACAGCCATGATCCTGCATTCACTTTGCATTACCTCAACACAGATTAGCTATTGCTACGTGTCTGTATAGATAAGTTTTACTGTCACAGTGTCCTTGCAATGGTGATCTTGAATGGAGCCTTCCAAATGTTGGTGAGTGATCATCTTGTTTCAAGTGAGACTCAGCGAAACCCAGAGACATATGTAGAGAGAAGAGGTAGTAGAATGCAAATTCCACAACATTCCAGAGCAACATATATCATTGAAGTTGGAATTCATTTGTATTCTAGCAGGATTTGGAGAGTATCACATTCTCCCTTGTGTTATAATTAGATTATAAATAATTCTTATCTGCATAGAGATTTACACTTGGTTGGTGCTCACGAAACAGGTTTATTAATTATTTTAATTATTTTATTAAAATAACATTAAAATAAAAAAACATATGTTGTGCTTACATATATTTAAGAAAACACTGCTTTTAGATGCAGGTCATAATACCAGGTTTCCATGAAAGTAACCAATGTGTATAATGATCTAAACCAATAAAAATTTAATAGGCGATATAATCAATTATAAAGATAACAATACTAACCACGAACTAAGAGGAATCTCAACTTACCATCTCATTAATAAGCCCCTCAGAGCATGCGAATCAAGTATTAATAAATAAAAACATACATTTGGACTGGATAAAGAAAACGTGAGAAATATACACAATGGTATAACTCAGCTTTATAAAAAGAAGGAATCCTATAATTTGTGACAATGCAGATGACCCCAAAGGAGATAATGCTAAGTGAAATAAGCCAGGCACAGAGAAACAAATACTACATGATCTCACTTACATGTGAAATCTAAAAAAGTTCGATTTAACAGAAACAGAGGGTAAAATGGTGGTTACTCGGTGCTGGGAGTAGAGAACTGGGTTAGGGAAAGCTTGATCAAAGTATACAAAATTTCCCTTAAATAAGAGGAATAAGTTCAAGATATCCATTGTACATATTGGTGACTGTAATGGAAAACAATGTATTATATAGCTGAAAATTTGTAAGAGAGTAGATTTTAAATTTTCTCACCCCCCCACACATATGTGAGGTAATGCTTATGTTAATTAGCTCAATTTACTCAATCCACAATGTATGCATTTTTCAAAACATCATTTGTACACCACAAAAATATTTCATTTTTCAATTAAATAGTTCTTAAAAAACAAAAAGGATGCCTTTAATTTTGCTTCTGTTTGAAAAACAATAGGCAAGTTATTTAAATATGTATTTTTCTGAAATGTAAATATTTTAGAAATGAAATGATTTCATTTATATTTTAATTTTTGACTTAGAGTGTGGTATCTTTTATAAATACTCACTACATTCACTATGTTAATTTTTTCTTCAATAATTCCTTCTCCAGTCTTTCAAAATTATATTTAATAAAATACACTATATGTTTCAAATAAATACTTACCCATACTTTGAAATCACAGTGTTCATACTCTTTCCAGCCTGCTGCTATGGAGTTTACAAATTGAGAACTAGAAGGATGGGCTCAACCAGAAAGTTCAGACTACTGAGGTAAAAACCTTGGTTTTCAAAATATGGAAGCAGCAATATCAATAAATATTCCCTCCCTCCCTCCCTTCTTCCCTTCCTTCTTTCCTTCCTTCCCTCCCTCCCTCCTTCCTCTCTCACTCTCTGGGACAGAGTCTCAGTTTGTCAGCCCTGGTAGAGTGCTGTGGTGTCACAGCTCACAGCAACCTCAATCTCCTGGGCTTAAGTGATTCTCTTGCCTCAGCCTTCTGAGTAGCTGCGACTACAGGCACCTGCCACAACACCTGGTTATTTTTAGAGACAAGGTGTCACTCTGGCTCAGGCTGGTGTTGAACCTGTGAGCTCAGACAATTCACCTGCCTTGACCTCCCAATTGCTGGGATTACAGGTGTGAGCCACCGTGCCCAACCCTAATAAATTCTTATTTCTTCTCTAATATTTTATCTTTTATAAGATCTTCATTAAATATGGAGAAATTATTTTAGAAAACTATATTGGCTATTTTTTGAAGTATCTGAAAAAATGCAAAGAAATTTTTTCATTTCTACCCAATGTTTGAATAGAAATACGAGATACATGTAAGAGACAGAATGTGCACATGTCCAGACACACGTGCTAATACTTCCTGCATCTCCCCCATGTCTTCCAATTTTTTATAAAATAAGAACCAAATGGCACTTGACACTGTCTCTACTTCAGGGAAGATACTGTTTTCATGTTTACCATAAAACTTTTTGATTTAGGTAATATTTTTCTAATCATAACTAATGAGGAAAGTAAGTTTTCATTATTAATGTCTTAAAGATAAATGAACATTTAGAATTAGAAAGAACAGGTGTCTTTTCTTTAGAAAGAAAATGGTTTTAAAGAAAATACCTACACTTTTGTTTAATAAACACTATAGTTAATATCTACAAGGCCATGAAATATTTTCTAAGGAGACTTTTAAGGTTGGGAATTATATTGGGGTTAAATATTGGCCAACAGCAGTGGCTAATGCTGATAATCCCAGCACTTTGGGAGGCTGAGGCAGGAGGATGGGTTGAAGTCAGGAGTTCAAGACCAGCCTGAGCAAGAGTGAGAGTCTGTCTTTGCAAAACATAGAAAAATGAGCCAGGTGTGGTGACTCATGCCTGTAGTCCTAGATACTTAGGAGACTGGCACAGGAGGATTACTTGAGCCCAGGAGTTTGAGGTTGCTATGAGCAATGATGACGCCATTGCAGTCTAGCCAGACAACAGTGTGAGACACTGTCCAAAAAAAAAAAAAAAAAAAAAAGAAGAAGAAGAAGAAAGGAAGGAAGGAAGAAGAAAAGAAAAAAGAAAAAGTATGTATCATTTTCTAGTTTAGGTATCTGGGAAGGGCCATTCTGTTCCAGTTGCCCCTTATGATGCACAATGTGATGTTCCCTGAGAGACTGTAATTAAACCATTTTAAAATACAGAAATAATATTAATACCTCTATATATCATTATATCAATGAAATTTAATGTAATAATTATTGATATTAATAAAAAATATGAGTAAGATGTTTATACTTCAGAATCACCAATAAGGAAAATGTCTTCAAGTATCTTTAAAGAAATGAACTCTAGGTTCATACGAAAGAATAACTGTATGCTTATGATAAAAGCGTCTTTTTTCTTCTGGGTAGATGCCTAGGAATGGGATTTCAAGATCAAATGGGAGGTCAAATTTGAATTCTTTGAGGATTTTCCATACTTCCTTCCAAAAAAGGTTGTATTAGTTTGCAGTCCCACCAGCAGTGTAAAAGTGTTCCCTTCTCTCCACATCCATGCCAGCATCTGCAGCTTTGAGACTTTGTGATGTGAAGGCAGTAGATGATCTAATACAAGTTGGGGTGGTAGGGGAATGAGGGATCAGGGAGAGGGGAGCAGCGAGGGGGCATCCTGGTGTATGACACACCTCTTAGAGGCGGGACACAATTACAAGAGACACTTTACCTAACAACTGCAATCAGTGTAACCTAATTCTTTGTATGCTCCCAAACAATAATAATAATAAAAAGAATAACTTTATGCTAACAGAATGTATTTTGTTAGACTTAAACAAACTGGAGATTTTACAGCACACAGTTGCTGTGCAAAAACTACTTAACGCATCTAGTTAAGTAACAAAATTCCAATCCCTTGTTGGTGCAAGGATGAATAGAAGGTTCTCAAAGGCTGCCTTTAGTTTAATAAATACCAATATTCAGCAAGTCCTGGTGATATCTTATAAGAAGCTGCAGTGAAGAACAGTATATTGGAGCATTTGGGCACAAAAGATCAAAGGTTCTTTGAATCTTTTCCCTTATCACAAGAATCACGCCCCCAACAAGAGAATTGAACAGAAAAGGGAGAAGTGTTCAGGTATGTGAAGTTTTCTCCAGGACTGAGTTCGCTTAAACCACCTGGAGTTGAAGCAAGAAAAGGTGAAGGATAAAGAAAGCATCATTAAGTATTTTATTTTTGAAGATATCTTTATATCATGAGAAAGAGGTAGCTGATATGTTTAACTATTGGGAACGAGCATAAGAGAGGTTTGAGTTTTAGAAGGTGGTGGTATCTGATAAACAAAATGCCAACTTAGAGGTGGTGAACAGTTCGGTTCCATCCAATTATGAAGGAAAAAGAAAAGAGAAGGGGATGACGAATGATCCATCCATCATGCGCAACACAAATAAAGGGCTGTCACTCATTTTCCTAGTGTCAAAAAAGAGAACTATTTAGTAATTTTTGACACTCAAAAAAAATCATTTGTAATAGCCTTCTTCACTTTTCAATTCATCCTTAAAATTAAAAGAAAAAAAATCACATTCAGTTGTTTCTATTATAAGTCAGTTCATCATGTATGAATCCATGTCAGTATCCTAGCTTTTTTCAGTGAAATAGCTAATTCATATCATATTCACAGTCACAACTTCATAGTGAATCACTGCTGTTTGATTGAGCCTGGCGTCTGACACAGAACATCTCCAAACCATTTGCATCACTGTTCTTGCTCTGATCTGCACATATGGTAATGATTAGAAATGGGATACCTTAAATTTATTTAAAATCCCTAGTGAATTTAGAAGAGTGAAACCAGCATAAATAATATTTCACAAGAAAACAATGTGTTAAAAAAACTATATGAACTAATTTACAACTATTAATTACATATAGAAAAATCATGATTTCAGACTGGAAGTATAAAATGTAAGTGTCATAAAATATAAATTTCCAAACAATATTTTTATAACCATGCTATATAGACTATTTAAAATATGCACTAAATACATACCCTAGCACATAAACATGTATTTGAGTTTTAAATTGCAATTTTTCTTTTCAAAACAGAATACTAGGGAGAAGTCTCCTCTCCCCAAATACACCTGCTATTTTCAAATCCTTTTAATACAGGCCTTTAAGTGAAAGGCTTGAGTATACAAGGTCACTGAAATTGTTATTTATGGTTGAAATGTTTTTGCTACATCTATTTTAAGAAGGGTCATTTTTCATTTCATTTTTACAATTGCTTTAAACTGTTTAGCTGACTGTACAAAATTACTCAATATGCAACTAGCAGTTTACTCTATTTCCAAGCTCTAGGTAGCCTAAGAATTATACAAGATTTTATACCTAAGATGATTAAGTTAAAATTGTATCATGCAATTGTTCTTATGTTTCTAGTCATCGTCACTTTCGTAATTATTTCACTATGACTACAACATTTTCCTCTTAAATGTGTTTCTTACCTCCTTATTTATTTTAGTTCATTTCTGAGGAAAAAATACAATGTCCATATTGAAACCACCCACTAATAGTGCAGACTTCTGTACTCCAGTGGCAGTATTTTATGTTAAGATGGCCTGTAGTTACAAAGATCCTTGTTTTGCAACTGAAACAAATACCTGCAAAGAATATCACTGCTTCCTGTTTCATTTTCCTCAAGAAATGTACCTCTCACCTAAGCTGGTATTTTAAAAATTATTATTTTTCCCTTTGAAGTACAACTGAGTTCAAAATGCATAGAAACTCCTTAATAGTGAATATTTTTAGATATTCAAATTCACCTTTTTTCTCTTGGCGAATATTAGCAACCCTTCTCTCTAAGCTAGAATAGCACATCAACCTTGTTGTGCAGACCAGCACAAACTGCAGCTTTGCAAGCATCTAACCGCAGGAGGAACGCCTTGTGGAAGCTAAACTAGAGTGTGAGGGAGACTTTCAGTCCTGGCAAGTGCTCAATTCCAGGAAGCAGGGAATTAACAAACAATATATTTCAAAATAAAAAAGAAAAAATGTTAACCACTAAGCAAGATTTATTAACTGTCTCTGGAAAAGGCAAAAATCCTGGGAGTAGAAGTTTCTGTATATGTGCTTCTTGAACTGTACGCTTCGTAGGATGTCTCCAACTAGTGACATTTTTTTGAGTCAAAGTAGATTTCAAAACGTAACTATTTACGAGTGAAAATGAGAAGGAATCGAGTCTCCCAAAAATAGGAGTTTATCATAAGACCGAGAAAAATAGTCAAAACAAGGGGTACTGAGAAATTATTATGATTGTTAGTATTTCTGTCCAAGGTCTCTAGGTATTTGAAGAAGAAAAATTAAATAAAAGCAACCATTTCATTTGTAGGTAGACTCATAAAAATAAATGACTAACCTTGACTTCCATCAGCACATAAAATCCTACATAGCCAATGATAGACTTCATTGTTTAAAGACTACTTGGGAATGATTAAGAAAAAGATGATGTGATCTAGTATTTGATAAAAGAGAGATATAATATTCTCTACTGGAAGGCATTCCTATCATGTCATATCAAAGTCTAGCAAAACGTGGAAAGTTAGAAATGTTATCAAGCATTAGCAGGCATTTAAAGAACGTCTCTTGAATATTTCTAGCATAAAAAAAGTATTTCATGTGATGTAAATGAATGGTAATTTTCTGACTTTAAAAGAGAGCTGTGCCAGTACATTTGAGCGTTCTGGACCCAATTCTGCAAACATGGAGACGCTTTCAATTTGCTCTGCCTGCCTTCCCGCCTTAGATGGCTGCGATTGCAGCGAAATTAATCCATTTAAAAATCTGCGGCTTAAACTTAAGGATTTTCAGTTTTTCCCCCTTCTCTATTTTTTTTTCTTAGAATATCAATAAGTTCCAATTGAAGAGCGGATTCTTTTGCAATTCAGGCATGTGCCGGCGATAACGGGCGAGTTGGCATGAAGAGAGGCAGAGATGGATTAATTATGCAGAGAACATGGAAATTCTGCTTATCATCGGCTAGCAAAGGAGCCCGGCTCACATAATCAGCAAACGAAGGGAGAGGAAAAAATAACAATGCAATGGCACCTTCCAGCCCATCATCAGGATTTTTTCTACCCCCTTGTAATTAAAAAATAACATACACTTATAGCCCTATCTCCTGTGCAGGCAAGGAGTGGATGTCCACAAAATAATTGCAGTGGGATATTAGAGCTGGCGACACGGGCTGTCCATTCCTGCTTGCTTCTCTGCTCACCCTCTCTTTCTCTTTTGGCCTCTCAAGGCACGACTTCTGAACCCAGTCCAAATCAGAGGATGTCGCAGGTGACATTCCAGCTCAGTTTCCAAAAATCCCAAATTGGTACCTTATCATGATCCAAGCAAACATACATACCTATATGATAAATATTTAAAGGGCTGACTCTAGGGGGGGCTTTGGAATTGATCACCTGTGGACTATCTGGTCACTTTCCAGGAAACAGCCATATACCCTTCATCTTACAAAATGGCTGGATTAAAATGGTGGGCTGTGCTGTCCTCCCAAATGATTTAACTTATTTACAACTTTTGTTTCTATTCCCTTTGCCAACTCATTTTATAAATTCAAGTGTATACAGTTAGTAGTTGCATTGGGTGAGCCTAAAGATCAGAATTCACAATTCTGCGTTGTCACTGTAAAATCTGACAGCTCAATGTTTTATATTTGTCTAAATGCCAAAAAATATTACAGTGAACTGAGTTTATTGCTTTAAAGAAAATCTAATCTAATCTCACATTTGTAGCCCCGTTTTCTAATTATGAGAACTACAATGTAAACATGTATGTTAAATAACGATCTCCTGACTGAATGCCATCGAAGTAGGTTTTGCCATTTAACCGTCACTCAAATAATTTGACCTAATTACAGACATAAGCCCCAAGAAGCTCTCCAGCCATGAGAGAGGCCACTTCTTCCTGCAGAGTTATTAGTAAACTAGAGAAAGAAGGATAAAAATAAACCTGGAAAGACAAAAATTATGCAACACATGAAGGAAAGATGTAGTTCCAAAGTACAGAAAACTGAATTAGAAAGCTGGCAGACTCCAGAAATGTAATTTATTCATAGAGTTCCACCAAAGCAGGGAACCAGTATGGGGCGCAGTTTACACGCTTGTGGGAATGTTTTAAGTGACAGTGATGATAATAGACTGATTTTTAGAAACTAATTCTTTCCATGTCTATGCATATGGACACATCCACACACACTCTAGTACATGTGAATATTATCACAAAGACTCACTAAAGGGATCAAGTAAATTTCAGAAGATATTTGTCATTAGTGACTTTGTTAGTTTCTGAGTGGAAGGACAGTAAAATAGGAAAAAAAAATACTCAAGTGGGGGTTAAAGGTGAAGAAAGATAGAGGAAAGAAAGAAAATGCCAGTAAAGAAAGAAAAAGAGAACAAAAAATATGAGGGAGAGAAAATTATAATTGTGACAGTAGATATAATTTTTATGTCATTATTTTATAAATAGATATGCAAGATAGAGTAAGAAACACATGGAAAATATTTCTCAAGTTGTGTGTCCCTGTATGAAGAATTGTCCAAATGCATAAACAGACCACAGATTCCTCAAGGCAGAATACATTTTATTAAGAACTTTGGAGCACAGCCACACCAAACAGGGGAATACAGCTGGGATAATTTGGCCATCTATTACCATTGAGTTCCCACCGCCTTCCTCCCCTTCTGTCCCCACAAACATACTTAGTATCTCTTTAACTCAGCTTCTTGAGTGCAGTCACTATAATAAAATCTACCCCTTAGAAAATCCTGGATAAAAGATACCCATAACCAAGGAGCAGCAATATGTAACTCTGGCTTTGGATCAAGTATCAGATGAAATTTAGTTATTTTTGATTTTAGATGGGGAGATTAAGTCAGAATTAGCAAAGATGTTTATGAAGTACTATGGGAAGTTATATATCCTTTGCGAAATAAATTACTGAATAAGAGCTCCTGAGAAACTGATATTTTTCTAGGATTAAAATATCAAGAGCCAGTTCGATTTCATCAGACCCTAGAAAACAATATTCGGAAGGCTTCCCGGATGAGCAGAGAATCATCTCAATTAAGATCCAAAGCAGTGACTCTCTAGATACTGTTCTTGTTGGGTAGTCGAGGGTTCTGTTGTTAACGCTGGCTGACAACAGAATTCTCTGGGGAGTTTTTTTTTTTTTTTTGTAGAGACAGAGTCTCACTGTAGCGCCCTCGGGTAGAGTGCCATGGCGTCACACAGCTCACAGCAACCTCCAACTCCTGGGCCCAAGCGATTCTCTTGCCTCAGCCTCCCAAGCAGCTGGGACTACAGGCGCCCGCCACAACGCCCGGCTATTTTTTTTATTTTGCAGTTTGGCCGGGGCTGGGTTTGAACCCGCCACCCTCGGCATATGGGGCCGGCGCCCTACTCACTGAGCCACAGGTGCCGCCCTCTGGGGAGCTTTTTAAAATGACTTATGCTTGAGCCCCAGACTAACACTAACACTTTAAGGATGGGGCCTGAAAAAAAGTGTGTGTGTGTGTGTGTGTGTGTATGTGTATTTATATAATTTTAACTTCCCAGGTGATTCCAATGTTCAGCTGGAGTTGAGGACCAGTCTGCCTAGGCTCATTGCTCATGCACTGCCCTCCCTTGGAAGCCATTTAAAACTCCAAATATCTTCAAGACTAGAGAGGTCAGCTCAGCAAACCAGACCGTGAAGGCCACTAGCAGCACTGCATCCCAGCACTTAGCCCAGTGCCTGTTACACAGAAGGTTTTCAAAAATATTTTTTGACTGAAAGAACAAAGTAAACAGGAGCCAGAAAGACAGAGGGCTTTATGCCCACCTGTCATCACAGCTGCCTCCTCTGCCCTGCATTCTTCCCTGGAAGCATTCTCAAGGTTTCCTGAAAGCCTGTGCTTGGGACTTTATAGACGCAGCATACTTCTATAATCTTTTATACTTCCTGAAAACATGTCTTAACATCTTTTACAAGAGACGGTAGATAATAGAATTCTCAGTAACCGTAACTGTAAATGGATTTGTAATCTACCCATGATTAAAATTATTTTCATCATGAAGTAGAATTCTCATTATTGTTGCAATTTTAATATTATCAACTCCAAAGTGTCTTGGTGATTGATAATATAGATAGCGAAACCCTATATTATAGTAATTAAATTTAAAATGAATCAGCCATCCTTATACGTCTCAGTATAGTACCTGATTATTTGAAAACAATTATCTTTGCATGTCACCTAATGCCAGGCAGCACTTGGAACTGCTCCCAGGGATTGTTGTGGGTCACAATGTCGCAGCTGAGTCTAAATACCCAGATACTGGGTCTAGGGGCCACTCTGAATATTTTCTCCATTAAAATACATGACCACCACAAAAGTGAGCTGTAACCCAGGAGGAATTCAGGCCGAATTTGGAAACCTTTGAACAAAGCCTTCAGGCTGAAATGTACACTCATCGTGGGTAAGTCTCACTGACTTTAAAGGAAACACGTTCTCTAGGAAACCCCATAATCCGTAGGCCTAAGAGCAGCTGTCCAACTTTGAGGAGGAGGTTTTTCTTTTCTGATCAGAGCCAGGATGTAATGCATAATGATTTCTTCATTGGCTAATTGTCCTTCAAAGGAAATGTCTCTCTGCATACATAAGTTAAATGAACTATTACTACCTTTCCAAATATTGTCCTTAATTTCCCTAGTTAAGATTTTACAGAAACATTCATTTCTCAATGGCTCCTCTGTCCCTTAACCTTAACATTTTTTTGCAATCCTTTTTAATGACAAGAGGCTCCTTCCCTGGCTGCTCTAGACTACCACCCTTCCCGTACACATTTTTGGGGAAAAAAAATTAGTACAAAAAATTCTTCCATACTTGGCTCATTTGCAGATTTCACCAGGCTTGCAAAAAGCACACCTGTTGTGCTGTCTGGATTTCCTTTTCTGATCATAGGCTTCTGACAAAGAGGGGGGGAAAAGAAAGATTTTTATCAAACGCTCTTCACCGGACAATGAATTTTCTTCACCATTTGAATGTATCTGTGGAATGCCTGAGTGATTCATTACAGCAGATTCTGAAGTATGACAATGGGCCGCAGAAATGACTGATGGTATCTTTTTCCTGATTTCATTTCCCTGATCCTCTTCATCCCTTGGCCTGTGTACCTCGATTAATTAGAAACCAGGGATTTTCACTCATCAGCTGATGGGTTTCATGCTCCACTCCGTCACAAATCTGCTGCCTGCACTATCTCTCTTACAGCCGGTGGCTGCTTTAAAAACTTTCCCTTCTTTTTTTTTTTCTCTCTTTCCCTTTTTTGAAGCAGTGCTTTGTGACTACAGGTTTAGGTCTTTTAAAGATTCAGACATATTTTTTTAAAAGAGATTAAAATTAAAGTAAAGAAGATTCAAAATCTCTGATTAAGTTAATCCCTATCCAAATACTTGTCCAAAAATGAACTTTTTGAAGAGATAATATTATAAATGTTTCATAGCTCTCAGCTAAGTTCTTTTTTCAAGATATAATAATTGAAGTATTATGCAAAGACTGAATATGTGTATATATATATAAATATGATTTTTGTGTGTAAGCACAAAAGCACTTATGTTTATTTCTAATGCATTTGGGGGTACCTATGCTATATTTTTTAACTCTGTGGTATTCAAATTCCGGTCAACTAAGCCATTTTATAATAGCATCCTGAAATAAATCATTGAACCATTATGCTTTCTGGAGGAGATATTTTATAATTGAAATATGCTCCCCCTTAGGGTATATACCCAATTAAATCACATGATGATATAATCCCCAGGAAGCAAATCATGATTAAATAGTATGTAAAATGCAGGATATTTCATATTAAAACTCCTTCTCTTAAGTCTAAAATAATGTGATTCAAAGGTGAAAAACACAGAAATTATTTTCACCAAAGAAAGTAAATAGCTACCTAATACTACAAGATTATTTATTGAAGGTTCTTCTCCATATTAACTTATTTAGTATCATTTTGAAAACAAAGCTCAGAATGAAAAGCATAGCTCTCATTTTTAAATGCTAAATCCATCAGTCTTGATCAGACCAAGTGTTGAGGGGAAGTAGTGTACATTTTTACAGTTTTGCCAGCAGTAAAAGACAGGCATCAGAGACTTCACACTGAATGTCAGCTTTTTATGAATCTTGAAAATCCTAAGACAAAAATAGGAGTTCATAGAACATTACCTATTGTTTGCCATCTGAGAACCTGTGTCCGTCTCTCCATGGTTGCCAAGAAAAACACTGCACACCTGATAACTATTAAAAGCAACCAATCAAAACCCTGATCAGGGTTGAGGGCAAAGCAGAAGAGCTACCATGTTTATGTTTCAGAGATATAAGAAGGTATCCACCCTACTATGCTATTAAATCTTGTGGTACACTTATTTCCATGTATTGAAGTCCAAATTCCCAATGCTGTTGATTACACATCTTTGGACAATACTGTGCCACAAAATTGAATTTTGTTCCAGGTGCAAGACTAAATTTTTCTTGTTGAACTGGTCTACCATAAAGACTTATAGGTTTGAAGTAAAGTGGATTTCATAGGATTCAGATCAATTTTTTTCTCCTCTTATATTTTTTAAAGGCTTAGTAATATTGAAGATGGACACAGGGAGAAGTTAGGAAAATACACCTTCAGCTTATATAGACGTGAAGGGAAACTCATTACTTATTTGAAGTTATTAAAATCTCCTGTTCAATCCTAACCTGGCTTTGTGAATGCTTTGAAAAGAAATCATACCAGATTTCAAGTAAACCCCATTAGAAATCAGGAAATGGGGAAGGAAAAATGATTACTAAATTTTAAATAATTTCTGCTTTATAAAAACTATTTTCAGCACAGTGTCACCTGTTACTTTTACCTCACCTTTGAAATAGAATAAGTCACTATCATTATGATGGCAGGGCTTAAAATGCAGCCTATAGAATACAATGTTGTTCAGCAGTGATGCAAAAAAGCTATGGAAACAATTGGAAAGTGTTTTATTTGACACCAACACCAGGTGCTGATAATCTGGAATACGTGGTATCAGACCCATCTGTAAATTTCCCTAATTTGCTGTCTTTCCCTACCAATCTTGTGATAATGGCACACACTCTTGGTTACCCGCTAATGCTAGCCACAGGGATTGAATCAATAGGGTGACATAACACAGGCCTGTAAGTCTGTGTGCTACAGCATTATCCCAGCTGACCCCTGACTTAAGTCATCTCATTTTACTTACCTGTGACAGTCTAGGAAAGTCACCAGTTTATCTGGTGTGTGTCTAACCTATTAGGTTATTTCCTTTCCATATTGCTTCTTAATATATTTTTTTCAAAATATTTCATAGGCTAAAATTTGCCTTTTTATTGCCTAACCCTGAACCCTTGGAAGGTGTGCTTTTCTTTTAATATAAAAATTTAGAGACGAAGAAACTGAAGCATTCTCAAGGTAATGACAGTGAGCAATTTTTACCAAAATTTGCTGCCTAAAAAGCAAGTATCAAGATTGTGTCAAATGATAATTTCTGATGAAAATAAGAAGGCTTTGTATTCATGGAACATCATCCATCCAAAGAATTTTATGATCACTTGCCTTCTTCTTGCAATACTTCTTAAGATGACTGAGTAGCTACATCATGGGTTTAGATGCTGTGTGAAAATTCTCATATATTAATGCACAGTGACCAGTGTGCCAATGGAAGAGAGTTTACCCCTCCTGTTTACTTTTAGTGGACTATATAGTCCACACAGGAATTATGTACTGAATAGACACAGTGAATACCCTCAATATTGTAGTTTTACAATAAGAAACATCAATCGATATGTTCACAAAAATAAGATACAACTTGAAAGAATCTCAACTATGTACCTAAAGTAGGAATGGCAGTATTTGATCTCTCCTTATTTACCTTATAATTTGAATATTTTAAAAATTATTTTTATGATTTTTATTATATCTCTATCATAATGAAAAGTGTCCATTGTTAGATTATATGATATTGAAAGCTAGACTTCTAGACTTCGAAGGTTCTTTCATTTGAGTTTGCCATGCCTGTGAACCTTAATCTCTAACTAAGAGCCTCACTAAGACTTCACTAGACAAGGGGCATCCTGGAAACCTGAAAAGAGCTTTCTTTGGTTATTTCTATATCATCAACACCTAGAATACCTGATTTATTATATTTTGTTGAAACAAAATAAACACAGTTCTATTTGAATTAGGCTGGTCTTCACTCTAGGAATCCATGCCTGTTAATTTTGCATTATTTATTGGAAATACATTTCTATCCTCATCCTGCTTGCTTATTTGTTTCTTTTTGTAAAGTTCACTTCCAGAAACAATTTATTCTACAATACTCATTATTTTACGTTCTATTGTAAGTCATTGTTTTAAACATCTAATTGTCAAATATTTATCCAGTGCTAGTCCATGTTCCGTGTTAGATAAATTGTGGGTCCAAGCCATGAGAAGCTTATGTTTATTACCCAACTTAGTGCTCCAATCATGTTGAATTGTCTTGTATGTACATATACATGTTTTCATCCCCCAAATAGAAGCTCTGTAAATTGACCACCCAAGGAACTCTAACAAACTGGTCAACATGTGGTCAACGTAAGGAATTAGGCCTACTGTACTGATATGTGCGTGTGGTCCATGTCCAATGTATGAAAATTAGGTCAACCTAAGGAGGTAGTCACTGTAGGGAGCTGGTCAATGTAGGGGGGTGGTCAACCATGGCGTTTCTACAGTATAAGCAACACGAGATGAAGTTATAGGGCCCTATCCTTGCCTAGCATCTCTGGGCACCTAGCTCACTGCTAATGAGAGAAAATGTTCAATAAACTTTTCTATTGATAGAATTATCTTCTGAATTCTAAGGATCTATTAGAAATTGATAATATTTGAAAAATAAATTCAAAATTGGACACTGAGTATGACCTATCTGTCATATTTACTCCTGTATTTCTCTGCTGTTTCTACTATAACTGGGAGAATGGGAATCTGGCCACCACTGAATTGTCCACGTTTGGTGACCTTCATTAATCTATGTCCTCCTTTACTGAAAGCATCCAAAGTTGTACCATAGTTAATTGGAAATTGAATCTTTTTCCTTGCATTTATTTGTAAGACCTTAATACCTTAGACACAGAATTACCTTCAGGGTAACTACGGGTTCTCAGAAAATAGAAGAAAAATGTGAAAATAATCAAAGAGGAACATTTACATTGGAAGTTTCTTTTATTTCTAGACTCAGCCCTTAGACAAAGCTTGCCCTGGAGGGAAAGGGTAGGGAAGAGGTTACCATTCCAGATTGGTTTTCCCCAACAGCTGAAGCTTTCCTCTAGAACATGTTGCCCTGACACAGGCAACCCAAGGATATAATAGGAACATGGGAAATAGGCGTTGTATAGAACAGGTAGGCTGGGAGGAAGGGACAGGTGCATACTTGCTTTCATTTGCCTTTTCTCCAGCCCGTGGCAGCCACCACTACACCTTTTACTACCTATTTACCTTAGGTAAGCCTGATGAGAATTTTATGTTCTTCTTAAGCTATTTTGGCTGGGTATGTGTCTCACACCTGTAATCCTAGCAGCCTGGGAGGCTCAGGCAAGAGGCTCACTTGAGCTTAGAAGTTTGAGAACAGCCCTAGTGAGAGTGATACCCTGTCTCTACTAAAAAATAGAAAAAAATAAGTGGGCATTGTGGGAGGTACCTGTAGTCCACCTACTTGGGAGGCTGAGCCAGGAGGATCAAATGAACCCAAGACTTTGAGGTTGCAGGGAGCTATGATAGTGCCACTGCACTCCAGCCAGGGTGACAGAGCAAAAGAGATCTCTTACAGCTGTTTCAAGGGAGAAAAAGAGTAGTGAATGAAAGATAAGCATTATAATAGGGGAAAAAAATGTTCTTTTATCTTTTGCATCATTCAGTATATTTTTGAAAAATGTGAACAAGAGGAAAATATACAAAATTATTCCCTTGAATAGGATTTTGGCACATTGTTGTATTTAATTAAATATTTTCCTAACTTCAGTGTTCTTGAATGAAGAATAATACAGTCTTTTCTATTTTTATTCCTAAAATTCAGAAGCATGAACCAAAGGAATGAGTCAATTCTAAAACTGTGAGATGCCTGCACCCTCTCCACTTGCAAAGTTTCTCCAAGTCATAGACATTAAATGTATCTCTTTCTTGATGTTATGTTGAATCACTCTTAATTTTCTATTCTGGTCTGGATGCCACATGTTAGGATTCAGCCAGCACTAACTGGATATGTATTGTAGGGACGTGAGGTTGGTACAGATGGGGACAGAGAGTTAAATCAAGAGCTGCCTACTGTGCTGAGCTAGGAACCCAGAAGAGCCCTTGTAGGAATAGAAACTGAGTCTGGGAGAAAACACGTGAGATACAGGGAATATTATCCAAAGATTCCTGGAGTCCTACAGGAAAGATTTTGAAATTGAATAGAAACAGAGTGGACTCAACAATCTGACGCTAACCTTTACTTTTCACTGGAGTTCCATAAGATTTCCTATAAAAAACTAGAATTTTGTAGTAAGAAGAAGGCCAAGAAGACGGTGAAGGAGGAGGAGGAGAAAGGGAGTTGCCCTTGATAATCACTTTGACAACAGAATTTGTTTTCCTGAAAACAGGATAGCCTGTCTCACAATGTATTTCCCTGTGTTGCCATAGTGACCGTGTCATGGTAAGTATTACCATATATTCATCATTAAACAAAGGGATAATAAATAAATGAAAGTGTCACAGATCAGTTGATAACAGGTGGCTTTAAATATCTCATTTGATAAGCAGGATGCAACAGTTGGTTAATGGATTCCCCCAAAGGCAAAGAGGGTAGTGCCTGGAAATCTGTTCAAAAGAAACAAAGCCTTAGTTGGGAGAACAGAAATCTGGTGCCCAGGAGAGGGACTGGATAAAGGTCCACAGTCTTCAAGGAAACCTGGATCTTTGGGAGGAGAAGTAAAGGAATCTAAATAACGGCCACCCAGGCAGAAATCTGGCCTGGGCTTGGCAGCAAGATGCATTATTGCTTTCACGGATGCCAATGGGTTAGCAGCAGACTTTCAGGAGGACTCAGGTGGTCAAGTCTGTCCCTCCGGATCCTGATGGAGGTCAGCAGCTGCGGGTAACTGCCAAGTGCTCCCAATCATGATTGGAATTTGGGGACAGAGGGAACATCTAACCTGTGTTGACACTGAATCTTTTCCCCCAACTTTGCAATTTTTTCTAAGTTTGTTTATGCATTTATTTTAATCTTTAAAAGGTTTAATTGGGGGAAAGTCACAGCTGGGTAGGGAAAAGGTGACTTTTAGAGATAAGACAAAGGATTGAGGGAGTTCTGAGAGGCATCACAGATTGAAGGCTTTGCAAGCCAATGATACAACGTCTCTTAGGTAACTTCTCCGCATTCACATTTATGACCAGTGAATGAAATAAATTAACTTACTCCAAACAGTGGGATAATAAGAAACAAAATGTTCTTCACCAGGTGGCATGACACTTGGAAATTTTTCTCCCAATGTAATAGTACATTGGGAAGGTTGAGAAGATTAGGGTTAGCATGCTTTTATTGACAATATTTATTATAAGATTGTACTAGTTCATGATGAAATATGTAAATAGTGTAGAAATAAATATATATGTGGTCCTCCCTGCTTCCCCATACCATTCATAAGAATGTTAAACATATTCTCCACACACACGAGTGTGTATATATGTTCATACTTTTCTTATACAAATGGCATCATGGCACACTAAGTGCTCTGTAATTCGCTTTCTGCAAATAATATTTCTTAAACTTCTATGAAAGCATGTTTAGATTTATTGATCTATCTCATGTTACCCATTAGGCTGCGTAGTATCTCATTTTTATTTATACTCCATTGCAATGAACATACTTTAACATATTATCTCTGTCCACTTATGTGAGTATGCCTATGGGATAAATTTCCTAAAGTGAAATTGCTGGGCCAAAAGAACAAAGAGTCTTATTCATGGGTGGCACAATCGCTGTATAGCATTTTTTCATCGCTATTTAATTTCATGCAATATAATAACATAATAAAATATATTATGTAGTAAGATATATAACTATTAATACTTTTTTAAGTATTCACTCTATTTATAGTATTAAACCAGACAGTATCATTGCTAATTAACAAATATTATATCCTTACTAAGATAACATTCAATATGATATATGTTTTGAATTCCATCTCACAACTACAGAAAGTAACAAAAGAAAAAATTGACACTAGTAAAATAACATCTTCTACTCTTGAGAAAACACATTATTTACAGCTGGAAGTGGTACTCAACTTTGAAGGTTAAAGCTCTTAGTCAGAGGAAAACAATTGCCTTCACTTTTTTAAAGTCTATAAAAGTCTCTCTTAAAGGGTGGATATGAGGTCAAATCTGAGATATAACATGGGCGAAGTCTTGCTCATGAACGGAGGAGGCGGGAGAAGGAGCGGCCGGATCAGAAGCCAGCTTGGGTAACCAGCCTTTGTGAAAGTGGAGTCTATAAGCTCCTAGACTTGGCTTCAGCCAAACCACAGACAAGTAGCTCCAGCTGTGTTCCAAGAAACAGTGCTATCCCTGAAGGGGTCATATACAGAATAACCCTTGGTAAGAAGATTTCCCTGTTTTCTTCTAGCATGGAAAAGATGGTGCCATCACCCTGGGAATTCAGGAAGTTTTTGAGTTCAAGAACAAGGAAAGTCTCCTGCGTTTAGCATAATAACCATAATGCACTACGTATAAATATTATAGTCATCACACACATATGTACGGTAAAAATCTTTGCCATCCATGGCTTTGTGAATTCACATGTGAAAAATCCGAACTTTTATATATGATGATTCAGATATTCTTAAGTATATCACATGGGTGGACCTGCACATCTGGACAGGCGAAAGAGAACCTATTTCAATGGTCAGATCTAGATCCAAAAAAATGTTGTGTAAAGAGTATATTCATCTATATAAAAAAGAAAAACACATGGAGGCTCATGAAAATGAAAGAAGGGAGCAATACAAAGAATTATTTAATAGTATCCAAAATCATACCTATTATTAGGAAACCAAACTTGCCCTCAGTCAAAATGACCAGTCTTGTTCAAAGTAAGAGAGTCATTACTAATAATTAAAAATGTCTCCACAATGCATTTTCACCATTTCCCTCTCCTTCTGCCAAATTTGTCTTTTGTTCTATTTTGTTTTTGTGTCTGGATATTTTACTATGACATTTTGCCAAGGTTTTCCCTGATTCGATTTCTCAGGATTTATTTTTTACTGTTGTAAAACTTTTAGAAACTAGAAGTTCAGTCGTCCTGGCATCCTGTTGATTTTTATGACCCTTGCCTTGCCTTTTTATTCTGCCTTGAGTTTCTTCGTTGAAGTAGTTTTGCACAACTCTCCAATCAACCACCAACGAGTTCAAATATAATTCTGACGAATGCAGGATCTGGAAACCCTTCTTGATAATTGACATTGTAAGGGACTTAAAGCTTCTTACAGAATAAAGCCTGTTGTAATGGGACGTGTATTGTAATACCAACTTCATAATTGTCCTCTTCAATTCAGAATTGAGGGAGGTGCCTCACTTTGTGAATTGCTCTTAATATAAATGTGGTTTTACTCATTGTGCCCAAACTTACATGACAGTAAGTCTCAGTGTACCCAATGTTGTGAAGAACCCCCAGACTTTATCTTGTCTAGATAAATCGTACCTTCCTGCCTGTTAGCATGGAACTCTCCATAAAGATAAACCCTTCCCAGTGACTGCTCCAGTCCTCGGGTAGAGGTCATCATTATTTGTTGTGAATAGGCCAGGCTCCCTCCTACACTTACACTTTTAAAAGCATAAAGCATGTAAACTCTGTTTTTATTTAAGTATAAATTCTCATTTTAATGGTGTGCCAAATCCAAAGTAGTAAAAAAAAACATTCCAAATTATTTTACTAGTTCTTTTTATTGTTACCTCCTATTTGCTCAGAGGTTGCAAGTCACTTTTCTTATACAAACAGATTTTTTTCTTTTTGTCTGCATGGTGATGGCTAATTTTCAACTCCAAATTAGCCATTAGCACAACATCTCCAGAAGTTCTGAAATTTCATAAACTCTATACCTTGGTCTTTCCCCTTTGGTATAGGGAGGCTTTGTCGGATGGAATAAAGTTTGAGGGCAGAGACAGGTCCTGTTCTGTATCTTTCTAGTGGACCTGAATGGGAAATGGGATTTGTACCTAACAAGATACTAAGTTTTCTCGTTTTCCTTCTTTTCTTTTCTATAGAAAGTGAAACAACCAAAACTCTTACAATAAATTATGTGCCTTGCTCAAAGGCATGCCTGATCTGGCTATCTTAGAGGTGCAGCACTAACAAGGGTTGAAGGCCCTTGTTACAGTACAATGACATTTTCAACATACCCTTGTACACAAATCTCTCTGCTTCATTGGATCCGCTGGCTCCATACTCAGACCGTCAATATCCCTGCAGACCGTCGCCAG
Organism: Nycticebus coucang; assembly: GCF_027406575.1. Classification (NCBI taxonomy): domain Eukaryota; kingdom Metazoa; phylum Chordata; class Mammalia; order Primates; family Lorisidae; genus Nycticebus; species Nycticebus coucang. Next base: position 67,848,662 of record NC_069792.1, on the reverse strand, counting down.
TTATACTTTGGCGTATTTAAACTATAGAGATATAGGACATTTCCTTTGCTGGCACTGTGTAGAAAACATCCATTTGTTTTCTTTAACTGTTGTCTTATTTATTTCACAGGCAGTCTCAGAAAATGGGCTGGCTCCTTACTACTCCCACACAATGTAAGAGCTTGTTTCAAAAGAGCAGAGAAAATTGACTAAGACCCATGGTTAGATGACAGATGGATTTTGTCACATTGCCAGAGACATGAAATTGCAGGTGACACCTGATGTATGATAATAAAGAGCACCCATCAGTAATCAGCCTTTGGCCTTTATTTTTGTGATGTCATCCACCATGCAGGTGGCTTACCTGAGATTCTCAACAAAATGCCAAGCATTGTCAAGGGGCTCACATGGGCGACTTTTATCTGCCCATCTGTGTGATCTTCCGTGTGACGAATTTGGACTACGACCATTTCTATTTTGGTTTATAAAAAGTGATTAGAAGATTGTATGCAGTCCTGTTTATTCTATTCTTCCCTTTGTCTAAAAAATCCTGATGTCAGTGAGACAGTTTGTCTATACAATTAATTTCAGTGTCAATACTTTTAAGACTAAATAATTTGTTACATATAATTTGTAATGTAATCAGTAAAAATAGATGTAAAGAATATTCGCTTAACATCAACCTTGTTTAGATAGCACTTAGATTATAATTATACATTTCTGGATTTATTTTTAAGATAAATAAAATATACTTTCTCACCATTTGTGGCACATAAAAAATGTCCCTGAGGAATGAGAGTTCTTCTAGCTGTATTTAGGAAATGAAGTTGTTAACCTATTATTTATTTCTACTTAGATCAGCTACCTTTTAAAAAATACAAGAAGTTCATTTAATTTGAGGCCTCATAATAGAACAACCACAGAAATTGAAAAGAAAGTTAAAAAATAACATCGACCTCACGCAATAGAATTATGCCATGCCTTTATAAGCAGCGTGAATAGCTCATGTCCTTAAGGAAGACAAGGAGCACACTGGGTGCACCTGAAGCCCCAGATGCAGATGTGGGTCCTTGATGACTGTGCACTGGTTGAAGTTCATGAACCCTGACTAGGTGGTTAATTTTATTATTTCCAATTCATCCCCAAGGAAAGGGAGGTGCAGAGGCAAAGGATTCAAGTTTGCACAATGACAAATAGCAGGATCAAAATTAGACTCAAGCCTCACTGATGTCATAGCAATGTTCCTAAGCAGGACCTGATACTGTCCATAAATAACATGTGCATAGAATAACAAGTGTGGTTGTCAGAAGTGATGTTAGAAACGTTCCTCACTAACAGGCGAATGAACCCCCCAGTCAGGGGCATTCAAGGTAATGTCCTTTCTTCCATTATTGCCCTGCAGTTTAATCTCCCACCTCTTGTCTTCTGGCACCATATGCCAGTCCAGATCCTGCCCTGATGTGGTCAGTTCCTTCCATCAGTAATGACTTACAGAGAGTCAAGAAGCCTTAACTCTCTAATAATAATTTTTCTAGTCCCATGTATATCGCAAAAAATCATCACTTGATTATTAATACATTGATAATTGCATTGTTTGTTGATTTTGTCTGTTTTAGTTTTTTGTTTTGTTTTGAATGATACTGAATAGATTGATACAAAGTTTGAAACAAAGCATTCCAGAATTTCTAAGTGTGACATTTGCCTAACTGCTGACTCACTTTAATTATGTCTAAGCGTATGTGTGTTTTTATGTGTGGAAGGGTTTTAACAGCATGCAGGGTGTAATATAAACTACTTTGACTTTTAGCAGGAAAAGAACAACTTCTGGGCTGAGTACGTATCAGAAAATGTTCACTAATCTAAAAAATTTCCCATTTTGGTTACTTTTTGTTTTATAGGATTAACCATTTTACTTGATTAAAGGAATTCATCAAAATAATAATAATAACCCTTTGGGAGGTTGAGGTGGGAGGATCTCTTGAACCTAGGAGGAGTTCTAGACCAGCCTTGGCAATAGTGTGACCTTACCCACACAAAGAAAGAAAATGTTACCTAGACATGATGGCACAGCCTACCCCAGCTACTGGGGAGGCTGAGGCAGGAGGACCACTTGAGCTCAGATATTTGAGGTTGCAGTCAGCTATGATGATACCACTGCAAATCTTTTTTGGGACAGAGCATGAACCCACCTGTCTCAAAAAATAAAAAATAAAAAAATAAAAATTTAACAATTTCATGCATGCACACACACACACACATTTAAAATTAGTATTTAAATGCACTATTCAGGTGAAGAGTACATTAAAAACTCTAGATATAGCCACTGTGCAATTCATCCATATGACCAAAACCCACTTGTATTCCTAAATATATTGAAATATAAATTTAACAAAAGAAAATGAGATTTTAAATATTTCCTGTATCAAATTAAATAACTTTCTAGATTTTCTCTAGGTTACATGCTAATATTTAACACATGTTATAATCTCAACAGTTTTTAAGAACATAAAATGCTGTCATAATAGAAATAATATTTAATATTTGAACTACTTTAAGGTCAGTTTGTTTTACCCTGGCCAATCCTGACACAGGGTCCAGCAACCTGACATATTTTTGTCATTATTGGTTATTTGTATATATGTTTGTATAAATTGCAATGAATTTGGAAAATTTAGTGATGAGGAAAAATCAGCCGACTTGGCTTTCAGATTTTTTCAGAAAACAGTAAACAGAAATGTCTAATATAATAATAAGGGCAATGAGAATATGTCACTAATAATATAAAAATGGCATTTTAATTATTGCTTTTTGACTTTACTAGAAGAAATACACAACTGAATTTTATTTATTTTTTCTATAAGTGCTTTCATGCTTAATAAATCTGGCATAAGTGAGAGCATTGAATGTAATGTGCAAATTGTAGGATTTCATAATTACCCCGATGGTGAATGTGGAGATCTATACCAACACCAAATTTGTGAATTGATTCTTAATACATACACATACCAAAACAGGTTCATTTGCCTCCATATTAAAAATTGAACTTTTTGCATATTTAATATCTTTTATACCAAAGTCTAATTTGAACCCATAAAACAAACACATGCAGTTGGGGGAACAATGCAGAAAACATGTGTGGTACCAAACGATACGAAATTAAACAAATCCCCAGTGAATCATACTACGGAAGAAATCCAAATTTCTAGAAATTTATGTAGATACTATCCTTAGGATTAGAAATCATCAAATATATAGGGAAGAGTTAGTTCACCTACAGAAAGAATTACTGTGGTGTATAGTTGGGCAGAGACTATAAGTTTTCAAGTAGATGAAAGAAGATCAAATTTGAGAAATTTCTAAATAAACATCTATATGTAAATAGTTCATTCTGCTCGGACTGACTTAATCAATATCTCTACAAACATGACTAGTGGAATCTCACTGGAGCTCCAGAAATTCTTCTACAGTTCCTGTTGGAATGGGGCAGGATGTAATGTTGCTAAGCATGAGATATGATTTTCTATCTATGTAACTTTCACAAGTGGACTCTTAAGAGCACATTAATCACTTTCTAATGATTTTTCTTATCAGTTTGGTAAGTCATGCAATAGTCCCTAAAATGAAAATCAATACACTTCATGCAGACTGCCTTGAATCAGATTTCTCACAATCCCAAATGAAAGAGAACCAAGCTCACGGCTGAAATTGTGTTTGGCTTAACTACAAACACATTCTCTGCTTCAATTTCTATCACATATACCTCTTAGCAAGTTTCTCCACTGTTCTCCTGTCTGAAATCTGAAAAATTACAAATTGATCAGAACCTCTGTTGAGTGTTTATTAGTCTATGCTGAAATTACTTCAAACATTTTGGTGATTACATTTCAAATCAATCACGGCAATGAGAGAATAAAATATAAGTAGATGAGAGTACATTTACTTAATTTGGATATTTAATTACTCTAAACAATAGAACCTCAATTAAAAAATATATAAACTGAAAAGTAAAATACAGATAGAACAAACTACTTTTGAAAAGCCTTTGCAGAAAATAAATGTGCATATTTTTTATTGAAAAATCAATGTCTGATTTATGACACTTATATTTTAAATTCATATCTGGTAATACATTTTTCCTGGAGTACTGAACCTGAAAAATAAGCAACAAACTATTTCTAGAAAAAGTATATTACATGATCATATTTTACCTTATTCATTTTACATTTGTGTATAATATCACAACTATGCAAAAATATCTTATTTTGCACATTAAAACTACGTGAATCCTCAGCCTTTTATTAACACTGCTTATATCTCTTTGTTCTGTAGATGACTCCTAAAGATCCACATCCTCCATAAATCCATCTTAGATTGATCAGAAAGAGATTAATGATTTCTGCTGGACTCAATTTATCTCAAGCTTGAAGTCTAAGTTCTATTTCCCGTGTTCTTCAAAATCCAGCAAAAAATTTGCACTTGATTTCTTTTCAACTTGCAAATGACCAGAACATAGTGTAAATAATTTTACTGGCCCTGTATTTATCTGTGCAACATTTTTATTCTGTTTCATACAGTAGTTCCCCTTGTCCACAGTTTCACATTCCGTGGTTTTAGTACCCACGGCTGACCACAATCTGAAAATGTTAAATAAAAATTCCAGAAATAAACAATTCGTAAGTTTTAAATTCCATGATATTCTGAATATTATTATAATTATTCTATTTTATTATTAGCTAGCGTTAATATATCTTACTGTGCCTAATTTATAAATTAAACTTTATCACAGGTACATAGGTATAGGAAAAAACATAGTATATACACAAAGCTTGATACTAGCTGTGATAGCAAGCATCTACTGAGAATCTTGGAACATATCCCCGGTGAATAAGGGAAGACTTCTATAAAAAATTTTTGGGGGGTGGGGGGCAGAGGGAGGGGGATTGGTGGGATTACACCTGTGGTGCATCTTACAGGGGTATATGTGAAACTTAGTAAATGTGGAATGTAAATGTCTTAGCACAATAACTAAGAAAATGCCAGGAAGGCTATGTTAACCAGTGTGATGAAAATGTGTCAAACGGTCTATGAAACTAGTGTATGGTGCCCCATGATCACATTAATGTACACAGCTATGATTTAATAAAAAAATAAATAACAATAAATAAATAAATAAAATTTTTTGGTTGGTTTTTCTGTATCACTGTAACTTGATTAAAAAAATCTTTAGGAGATACTCAACAGGAATATGAAACCAATAGAAAAACAACTACATGTCCACAAGACAGAAAAACGCAAGTATATTTAAGTGGGGTGAAAAGGAGTGAGAAGGGAAAAGGGAAAGGGGAAAGGGACAACTGGTAAACTGTCACCTAATGTGCACAATATAAGGATGTACAGCACACCTCCTGGATGAAGGGCTCAACTACAACTTGAACTTTACCTTAGAAATGCAAACAGTGTCACCTAATCATTTGTACGTTTACATTAATCTGACATTAAAAAAAAAGGTAGATTCTTTAGACAATATAGCTTCAGCATCATGTAACAAAACTCCACCTAGTTATTCATAAAATACTGAGCACCCACCATGTGTCAGAAGTTGATCAAGAAGTTGGGAATGCAAAAATTAGGAGACACACTGCTTGCCCTTAAGTTGTTTACTTTAATGGTACTGGGGGAAAATACATAAATTACTGTGTATTAACTTTCATTAGCTAATACCGCAATGATAAGAAATCCAGAAATCTCAATGTCTGTCTTTACTTCTCACATTAAATATTGGCTGTAGTGGCCATTTATGGCTTTGCCCCACATAGCATTTTCTTTTGGCCGGGGCTGGGTTAGAACCCGCCACCTCCGGCATATGGGACCGGTGCCCTACTCACATAGCATTTTCATTCCAGGATTGAGGCTGAAGGAGAAGTCTCTATTTGCCATTTGTGTAACACATGAAAGGGTGGCATATGTCACCTCCACTCCAATCTCATTAAGCAAAGCAAGTCATTCAGCCCAGCTTGATGTTGAGAGAACAAGACCAGTTATGAGGCAACAGGGAGGGATGAAGAATCTTCTTACAGAGCAGAAAACAAAAAAATTGGAAATGTAAATGTAATTTATTATAAATGAACCAGAAAACAATGTGAGCCAATGTGCTCTGTGTTCTGGATTATAGAAATGGGATCATCTAAATGTAGCGTTTGGTGGCAATAAGCAGAGGAGAGATGGCCCTGGAGCTGGGTCTTGCAGGTTGAGTAGGAGTTAGAGTGGTAAGACGGGAAAGGCTTCCTAGACAGGTAAAGATATGCATTTACAAGGGTTTATAGGAAGGAATGGGTCCATCTTCTTTAGGAAACTAAGCCTAGTTGTGACAGTAGATTGTGGTAAGAGTGGTCTGAGTATTAAATTTAATCTAAGAAACTTCAACGTTAAATGCTATGAACAGAGTTCACCTCGGAGTTAACTTTTAGCAATAGAGTGTCCTATACAACCAAGGTGGGGCAAATCAATTAATTAACACCTTAGGATCTCAGATTCTGGATATATAAAATGGGATTTGGGGACCAAATTCCACATCAGATTCCTTCCAGCCCTTGAATTCTAGGATTCCACACTCCTTAATTGATTATTCACTCATGATGATTTTCATACTTCATGAAAACATTGCAAGATTTTATTTCAAGATTTACATTTCCCCAAATCACAAACTTGAAGCAAAGATTTTTCTCTTTTCTCATATGAGAGATTCATAATAATTATTCAATAGTGTAGAAGTTTTCCTTTCTCTCCACATCCACACCAGCATCTGTTGTTTTGGGACTTAGTGAGGTAAGCCATTCTCTCTAGGGTTAGGGGCTATCTCCGTGTGGTTTAGATTTGCATTTCTCCAATGATTAGAGGCCTGTACCCACCTCCTTGCTTAAGAAGTAAAACAATTTCCAACGTCACTGAAAACCATCTCCTTTACTCCGTCCTTGCCTTTCCACCTTAGAGAAAACCATTGTCCTAAATGTTGTGTTTGCCATTCTCCTGTTTGCACTTTTGTCTGTTTTACCAAACTTGTATCAAACATGTAATATTAATGTGATCCTGTTTTTGAACTATTCTGTAAGTAGAACTTTATCTTACTCCATGATTTGCTTTTTTAAAAAACCATGATAAGCAAAGTTTATCTTTGCTAATATGTGGATCTGCCATTTATTTTTTATTATTGAATATTCCCGTCTGTTCATAAAAAAGGAAGATGGGGACATGCTATGTTCCTAGTGTGCCCCAAAATGGAAAAGAATCAGGTTGCTGCTGGATGAGAGTACCAATACCTGCCTTCTGATAAAAGGCAAGCAAGGAATTAACATTTGTTACCATTTACCATGGGCCAGAACTGTGTCAGGACCTTTCTCATTTATTAACTTATGGAATGCTCAAAAAATGTATTGGTAGATTCTAGTATTTCTATTTTGCAAGGGCAAATAAACAACAAGTGATAAGAAACAAAACAGATACCCCAAACCTGTCCCAGATATATAGGAGGAATTTAACTCACGAATTTTTATGCCAAGACTTGTGTTCTTTGCACACAGTCAGATTGCCTTTTTTTTTTTTTTTTTTTTTGCAGTTTTGGCCGGGCTGGGTTTGAACCTGCCACCTCCAGCATATGGGACCAGTGCCCTACACCTTTGAGCCATGGGAGCCACCCACAGATTGCTTTTTTTTTTAAAAAACCAATGAGTAACTTTTATTCTTATGTTTATGGCTTAAAAAGTCAAGTGAAAATTGTATCTTGCACTTACAATTTTCTTCTCTTGAAATCAAGGTTTAGAAAAACATTTTATTAAAGTGATTAAATATCAGTCATTATCTGATTCAACATGTAATCAAGAAAATCTCCATATTTCATTCTAACTTTTTGAGTGTTCTGAATTTGCACTTTCAGAAGTTATAAACATAAGACTCACTGGCTACAAATTCATCCTTTTTTGTGTATTTCATCCATCAATGGCCATAGGAATTAAAAATGGAGCCCAGTTCAGCATAAAATGTGAATCTAGTTACATGAGCTTTTTAAAAAACTCAATGATAAGTAAAGAGCATTCATACCCATTGAATATCTTATCTCTGTCTTTCAATGAGGTAGGATGATGGTCTTGCAAGAGAGATTATTCAACATGGTCTATAGATTTTATTTTTTAAGTTGAAAAAGTAACCTGCAATATGGCAAGGATAATGGTTTCTATATACCCTTGAAGGCAGTCAATAGCTCTGTAAAAAGGCAATGGAATGCATTGCCCCTTTCTTCCCAAAATGACTATTGTGACATTTTAAAAAAACCTGAATTGACAATAGATTTAGTTTGCATATATTAATGTTCACCCAAATTGTCTATTTTGGATATTAAAAAAATCAGGATAGAATTTGTGCATATGAAACAAGTTCTTCCTGTGTTGCTGAAATTATGAATAAGTTCCACTGACCGTCCCTCCTTTTCTCTGTGTCTGACTATGTCTAGGAGATATGGAGAAAGAAAGAGTATGCAAATCTATTCTCACACAGTAAAAATATCATTTCTTAATTTCAAAACTTTAAGAGATAACTTACAAATAAAAAATTACTAAAATGAAAGACTTCTGATTGACTGTTTTAAGCACTGATCTTCTAAATACGTTCTCAATAAATATTTTATGAAACATAAATTTTCTTAAACATAATTACTATTATCCAAAATTATAAAAGATCCCAAAACAGACAAAGAATCTTTAATATAGTAAATTGGAAATTGAAAATGAAATGGAACAAATTTTTCAACTGATCACGTTTTGATAATATTGGCAATTCACAACTGATAAATGGAATTCAAGCCCAGTATTTGATGCAATAGACTAACTATATCACAATTAAATCAAAGATATTAAGCTTATCATCAAAAGCTACTGAAGACTGAATAAATAAGTGAAATAATGCAAAATTAAACTATTAAGTCATGTCATTTCAATATAAAACATTATTCAAAACATTATTCAAAAGAAATTGCTATATACAAAGAAATACTCATTAACTGTCTTTTTTTTTTTAATCATAGGTTTATCTATATTTGCATCACTTAGAATATGCTGAATAGTTAACAGGCCTGATTTCTAATCTTTCCAACAACTTGGGAAGGTAGCTATTATAATCTGTCACTCACCAATATTATTTAACTGAGGCTGAGAAACGTAAATTTTATGCCCAAAGTTGCTGGGGGACAGAAATCTACATCTACTTCTGAGAGATCCTAATGATTCTAAGGGTGTTTTCTAAAACATCACAGTCTTGGGCATCCTAATCACCCAACACATGTGAACCCATCACTTCAGGCATATTTTAGAGCCTTTTTGATTAGGTCTGTTTTTCTCTCTAGAAATCTCTTGCAGGTACCCTGTTTCCCCCAAAATAAGACAGTGTCTTATTTTAAGGTGTGCTCCCAAAGATGCGCTAGGTCTTATTTTCAGGGGACGTCTTATCTTTCCTGTAAGTAGGTCTTATTTTCGGAGGATGTCTTATTTTGGGGGAAACAGGGTATCATATCACCTTGTATCTAGTAACATTGACTCTGACCTAATTTAGACCCTTATTATATTTTACTTTAATTACTTTAGTTTATTGTCATCATATTATTAAATGTTTAACAATTTATCCTGTGTTATATATGCTGAGGGTAAAAACATAATAAATTATTTTTCAAAAGTAGCCCTACCTTCTTAGATACTCCTCCAATTAAGAAGTGGGGTCTATATCCTCTTTCTGTGAATTTGCTTGACTAACAGATTATGGCAGAAGAGACTGTGCCCCTGTAAGCCCAGGACTTAAGAAACTGAGAGCTTATATCTTCTGTGTGATGTGAGAATGCCCAAGTCACAAAGAGAGGCCCTGACAGTCCTAGGTGAAGTCTCAAGTCAACGCCCAGCATCAACCTCCAGCTGTGTGATTGAAAAAGCCTTTGAAATGATGCCAGCACCAGGTTCCAATCAAAAACCATTCGGCTGAACACAGTCAACCTCCAGACCAGAGAAGATGAAATAATAAAATAATGAAATAATTGTTCCTGTTTTAAGTCTCTAAGACTTACTGCCTCTGTTACAGAGCCATAAATAACTGAAGCTAAAGACTAAAACCCCAAAAGCCTCAATAACAGTCTAGTAGAAAATAAAGACAGAAAGGGAATGACATGGAAGATGTTTTCATTCATCAAAATGACCTCAGGAGAAAGCTTAATATTTGCCTGGCAAAAAAATGTATTGCTTAGCTGGGGGGTCGCCCATGTGAGGCAGGCATATTGTCAGGGCAGGCTGATTTCTACCACATCCTTGGGAGTCAAAGTCATGCTGTTTTGCTGATTAGAGCTGTTACGAAAATCCTAGTGCATTTTGGTTGGGAAGAGCACTTCTTGGGTTCCATCCACAGCTACCAGTACCAGTTTCGCTCACTTTCTGAAGTTATTTTTGCCCAGTTCCTTTGTCGTTCAAAGAAATCCCTATTCAGAGGAGACTTTAAAGAATCTCTTTTCTCTAGGCATTTTAATTCTCTGAGGCTAGTGATATGATGGGCAGGAGAAGGAGGTGGGGAATTCTAGGAATGAAACCAGGTGTCACCACAGGAGAGGCCAATGACAGTGACATTTCTTCAGGCTAAATGAGATCTGTCAGTAGGGAATATGGCACATTCTTTTAGAAATTTTCAAAATATCCCAACATGATTTCAAATAAGTTTGGGAAGGTATTTGTCCTCCTAAATAAAACTGTGTCTTTTAAAATACTGCTGTTTTCAGAAGAAGGAGATTTGTTCCAATGCAAAACATAGAAAACAGCATTTTTTAATAACATATAACTTCAATCAAACTCTAAATCAAAAATTCAACACATTTTATTTTGGTCTAATTTCTCTACCACGTTCAAATCGCTGCTGATTCAAAACAAAACAAACAACAAATGAAATCCCAAACAACCCCCTCCCCAAACCTGCATACATCAAATTAGCAATTCATTGCCCCAGCATGTCAAAAGAAGACAAGCTTTTCTAGTGAGCTCTAGTATATATTAAATAATTAGTCAGCCAGTAGTGAGGTGGATCATGTTTGTAATCTTAGCACTCTGGGAGGCCAAGCAGCAGGATCCCTTGAGCTCAGGTTTGAGACCAGCCTGAGCAAAAGGGAGACTCCATTTCTACTAAAAACAAAAAAATTAGCCAGGCATGGTGGTATGTGCCTGTAGTCCCACATAATTAGGAAGCTGTGACAGAAGGATTGCCTGAACCTAAGAGTTTGAAGTTGCTATGAGCTATGATCCCATTGCCCCTACCCAGGCTGACAGATGAGAGTCTGTCTCAAAAAAAAAAAAAAAAAAATTGGTTATTATTGTTGCAAAAAGGAAAAACTGCCTAAAATAGATCAAACAATAAATGTTTAATTGTATTTTAAATTAAATGTGAATCTTAAAAATATCAACAAATTGGCGATTGCTGTTTCACATTCTAGCTGAAAGCATCAGATACATGTCAGATTCACACATTCATAAGATAGTCACATAACCTGAAAATATGAAACCCTATAAAAAATTCAAAGTAATAGTTTATGTAATTATATTGAATCAGAGAGGTCCCGTGACTCTGTTCATGGCTGCCAAAGGGACCTTATGTAGTACTGAAATGAAACATTATTACTGTCTCACTTACTCATTCTTGGAATTGGTTTAGTGATTACTTCAACATCGACATCAGTGAAAAACATTTGACTTCTGGCCTAGAAAATCAGACAGTCGACCACAGAGATTTTGATTAAAAAAACTTCATGTAATTTTCTCCAATCAGTAGCTTGTGCTGTTCTTTTATCAGAGTGAAGGTTGCTCTCATCACCTGCAAATTTGTACTAAGGCTTTAAACAAACAAGCATGAAACTTTTACATGAAAATCCCCTCCTGAAGGAATATTCCAGAGGAACTTGATGATTAGCTGTACTGATGATTTGATTTCTTCAGTGTGAAACAAGCCTGGAATCTTTTGTATATTTCTTTATCCCACTTGCATGTATGCACGTATATGAGTGTATTAGGCTTCACCTTATAAAGTATTTTTGAGAAAACTCTACATTAGGTGCTATTGCTTGCTGGGGGGGGGGGAAAAAAGACAGCTTCTTTCACATCATCTGCGTGTCAGGGACTATTCTAAAGCCAGAAATCATGCAAGCTGCTAGGGTTCTGTATGTTAACCTCCTATAGAGCAGAGCCATTCCCATTACTGAGAAGAATGAACCCTCAGGGACGCAACAATAGAGCTCCTGAAATGAACTGCATTGCAGTATCGCCGTGAATTAAAGTCTCCATCAGAGGCTGTGGCTCTTGGCATTAGAGAGCAAGGGTTTGGAAGAAGCCGAGCAAAGAACTCTGTGGTAATGAGCCATCCTGCTGCCTTTTCTCTTTGAAGACAATTTATATGATGAAACTTGATAATTAACTTATGTCCAACAAACTAAATCCAATATATCTGTTTTCAGGTCAGAGGCAGTGGCTATAGTCTCCTGAAAAATGCTACCCCATCTACCAGTGCCTTGACAAGGACACAGTCCCTGCTAATACAGTGTCACAGTAAATTTGCTTATCTCTTAAGAACAAGGAGGTGTGCGGTAAAATATGTATGTACTATCAAAACATTCATAATAAAATCCTAATAAAATTACAAAGTTGGAATAAAAGGAAATCATGGTCTTCAATTGCATGTCTTGAAATTACCTTCAATAATGGCTGATGCATTATATATGTGGTGACTGTTACACACACACACGCACGCACACTTATATATATTTATAATGTTTCTGCCCATGAGTATACAATTTGCTTTCCCAGGTTCAGCTTCCAAGGAAGGAAGATAGTTTGATAAAATAAAAACCAACTTTTCCCAATTCTAGAACTTCATCTTTCCTGGTTTACAAACTGCCCTTGTATTATTATACCCCAGAGAATATGAAATCTATTCGATGATTAGAGACACAGTTAAAAAAAGAAAAAAAAAAAAAGCAGCATTTTCTTTTTGACACTACCTGAAATAGCAAAGAAAAAAAAAAAAAGGTAAAAAAAGGAAACACTTGGATCATTTTTCAAAATGTCAATGTTTTATTTAAACCTGCCTGGAGCTGATCTTTGCACTCAATCCATGTACATGGCATGGCGTTGGAATTACAACTCTCAGATGGAAAAAAAAAAAAAAAAAGAAATACAAGGCAGATTTTGCATCACAAGTTGTGACCATTTCTTGATACATCCTTACAGCAATCATTTATTGGTCCATTGGCCTAGTCTTCATGAAATCAGATTGCACTTTCGGAAATCAGGCAGAGAAATAAAATCTGTGCTCAGAGATGGATATCTGTTGGAAAACACTTTCATGATGTGACTGCTTCAAGAAGTACTCTACTGGGGAAAAGTGATTTGTTCCACAGAAAAATGTTTCTAGAGAAAATTGATATTTAGTTACTCATATCAACCATGGTTATAAAAAAATACATTTTTATCATTTAAAAAACATTATTAATCTTTCTCCATGTATATATTTGTAAAATTCCTACCATAGGAAGCTTAAAACTGCCTCTTCTAATGTCTTCTTCTTAAATGTGAATTTATTACTGATCAATTATTTAACCCCTCTTTTTTTTTTTTTTTTTTTTTTTTTTTATAATTTCAGGTTAACCCAATAATGCCTTAGCAGTTGACATAGTCCTAAGGTACCATCATCTGTGTAATTTTCTGGAAATTATTTCTTTTTAAAGTTATACTTATTTTATAAGAATAATAAAAAAATAATAAAATGAATAATGGTTGGTTTTACATGGTATATTGGAGGAGGACTTAAACCATATTCCCAAAGGTGAGTAGATATCAGGATAAATTATACAAGTATCTTCTTCATTCTAAATCCTCATTCATGGGATTTTTGTAAGTAATCAACTGAAATATAATACTTTCAGGTGATAAGCCCAAAGTGAAAGGTGATCTTATTATATTTTCCAGTCTCTATCTGTGATTGATGTGCCTTATAAACCCACATGTTTAACAGTTTATAAGATGAGCCCTTAGGCTTAGACAAAGCTTTATATGGTACATCATGTTTCCCATTGTCTATGTAACCAAACATGGGAATTAAGAAATCCATAATGCACCAAGACATTGAATGCTGCTCCTCCTTGTTTAAAATCATTCATTTAAAAAATGTCCATTTTTAATAAAAGGATTAGAATTTACAAAGCAATTTCTGTCTAGGAGACAGAGTCCCATGATAGCCAAGATCTTTGTTTTGTTATTGAATGTATCCTAAGCCCCTATAACAGTACTGGGTACATAAGAGGTACTCACTAAGTATGTGTTCAATGAGTGACCGAACCATGACAAAGATAACCAGTGCTATATATAACAGGCTTTTTAAATGAAATTGGCTTGCCATTTTAAGATGACTATGGAATAGAGACTTGTGGATCATAATCTTTTATTTAACTTTGATTCCGTGGAGGCAAGCTAGCACATGACTGCTAGTTGTCTGTTTCGGAAAACTCTGTGAATGAACAACCAAAACTTTTGAAAAGCTTTACAATATGGAAAATAATCTAGCGCTAATTTTTTGATAGAGAAAATTACAAGAAATGAAAATCTGGAGAAATGTAAGTTCATTGGAGCTTGGAGAAACTATTTAACAAGTGCTTGTGTTTATCTGGTATGTACAAAGGGCTGGATGCTGCAATGAGCGAGGGGCAGCAACACACAGGCAAGGCTACAGTGGGGATATGATATGGTTATAACAAACTCTGATCATGGATAGGGATGGCCTACTAAGAAGCTGAAAAAGTGATAGTAAAGAAGTGATAGGACAAAATGGTCAGAGAAATTGGAACAACAAAATTCTCTGAAGCTGAGAAAACAACAGGTGTTTTAGAGAAGGTTGGGACCTTGAGAAATAGTTGTCCGAGTGGAAGAAGTTGTGCATTAATTAAGATAATTACATTTCTGTTAAAAATGAGCCCCCAAATACTGTGACTTAAATAAGTTTATTCCTTTCCCATGCACAACCTGACCATAATCAACTGGGGGCTGATATGTTTCACCTCATCATGCAAAACCCAGCTCCTTCCCTCTAGTTGCCCAGCTGTGCTCAGCAGGTAGCTTTCACCTCATGTTTTAAGATAGCTGCTGCAGTTCCTGCCCTTACATCTACAGTTCAGTTGGAACGAAGGAGAGAGGAAGAAGCAGAAAGCATACTCATCAGCCTCCACAGAACACATGCACCCGTTCTCTCTATTCATCCTAATTTCTTATCACTGCCAAGCAAAACACCTCTTCTCTTTTTTCACATTTTCCCTTTAGGACCAGGACAAAGCCCCGGAAGTTTAAGTGCAGCTATGGGCTCAGGAAAGCGGGGCCTGGAACTCTTGAATCACCGTCAGGTTTTTACATACTCACTCTCCTTTCACATCACCCTCTGCAGAGTAAGGGAACCAGAGGTGTGCATAGCGAGACGATCCTTGACTGACAGATCCCACTAGTGAGGACGCTGTGGTTGTTGTAGGGGGTGGTCTGTATTTGTAGCCCCTCATTGCCAACTGGCTCCAGCTTCGTTATGGCTGGAAGCAGGGCTCCTGATGAACTAAGTATAATCACAGTCAAGGGCCTGTGAGCAGGAGAGACAAACTGAATGCTCACTACTTGTAGCTGATTGACAAGGTCACATTAATAACAGCCATGTGGGCAGTGACAGTAGAGCTCCGCTGAGAGGCAGCCAGCTCTCTTCTCGCCTCGTGAGGGACACAGCCAGGTCACTCTAGATTCCAGGATCTTTATTTTGGCACTAGCACATAGACTAGCAACACACATCACCATTTCTATGCACTGAGGTGGGCTTTCGATGGGGGGAATTCAAACTGGAATTGCTTTCTTTCCCCCCTGGAATATATGTCTTTGATAGAAAATAAGAAACATCCTAATGACGTGGGTCATCTTTAGCTCTCCCGGCATCGCTTAGCATGTTCTCAAGTAAGAGATCCAAAAAGGCATTTCTCTTCCGGTGGGTAGCACTTGAGGAACTGTTCCTAAGACCAGGAGGTTATAAAACAACCTCTTGTTACCCTTTAGTTTCCCTCTTTCTCTTGATGTGAAGAGAAAGAGAGAAACTTTTGGCCTCAAAGATGAAATGAGGCCGAAAGTTCTCTAGGTTTTCTCACTAAGTAGAAAATGATATTAATGATATTAATTCTGTAAAAGGAGAGCAATTTTATCTCATATACTTTTTCTCTTTCTCCAAAAGTCAGGCTGTCTGGCATAAATACTAAAAGGTAGGTAATTATACATTAGAAAGAATAACTTTTTTCTTTGACTACAGGTAAGGGGCATTTACCAGTGCATTGAGTCTACAGTTCTAACAGAAGTAAGCATACATTCTATTTAAAATTTAAATATCCGTTGATATAGAATTGTGTAAATTAATGACATAAAAATCATAAATTGATTTCAAATATTGTTAGCAATCATTATAGTCTTCGGGAGCCCTTCTCTGTAGCACAGTGTCTGTTACATCACTTGCTCTTTTGTCAGGCTCCGCTCTTCTCTGTTCTTATTTGTACATAGTTTTCCTAATGTCTATTCTGTTTCTTCCTGTTCCTTTGTACTGCTTTTCCTTGATTGCTTTTCTTACATGTTGAATCTTTATGTGTACCATGATCGAAGGCTCTCGGGCTTTCTTTTCCCCTTCCAAACACACACTCTCTCTAAATTATATCTCCTAATGCCTTCTCTTTTTTCTACCTCCCTTCTTTCCCTCTAAAACACACATGCACATTCAAACAGAGACAATAGTGCCCAGCTCTCCTTTGTTAGCATTGTGGCCCAGTTGGCATTGGAACAAGAAGGGTGTGGCTGAGACCAGGAGAATATTCAGACATAGTGAGGCTAACTCACAGTAACAGAAGGCATCCAGACACCCACAGAGAGAAGGCTATTTGGGGAACCCAAGGGACAGAGAGTAGTAATCAGAGAATCCCATGTATTAGAATTTTGGAGGAATATGGCCTTCGGAGAGTCAGCTAGGCCTAGAAAGGCAAAGTGGCAACCAATGTGGACTCAACACTTGAAAAAAGAGGTGGGACTTAGTGAAAGTATATTATTCTCCTTGTTATCATCTGGGAAAAGTATCTGTAAAGCACCCTAATTTTGTAAATATCAGGTTCTTATGCAGAAATCAATTTGCATATACTAAAAATGAAAGACCAGGTACACAAGTGGGGCTATTAGGTCCAAATGGGTGGACCCAGCCAAGCCAGTGATGCTTGGTTACCAAACTCTTTGTTTTCTCTTACATCTGTCTCTGAGCACAGTAAGAATTGGCGTCCTGGGTGGGGGTTACATGGTCACTTCACAGGGATCAAAGGGGTGGTGTATCAGAGTATCTGACCATCCACACACCTCTCGTCTCCTCTTCCATCCTGGCTGTTTTCTATTCCCAGAGTGTATCTGCTTGTTATTTCTTTAGTGGCCATCTAGAAGTTGGATTTGTAATTAGTATGTGACAAGGTAGAGGAATTGCTTACAAAAGGAGATTCTTAACAAGAGTTCTTCCTAGAACTTGAATTACCAAATTCTTGAAAACCACTGCAACCCACATTTCTTATAGAAATCATTTTTCATAAAGTATCAGGCTTTATCTCCATAAGATTTATAGGTTGACAGTGATGAATAAGAAACTCCTGATTTGTGTGGGCATAGGGATTTAGGTGGTTGCTAAACTCAACTGTGAGGTAAATTAATACATATGATATATCTTTGAGTGGGAAACATACTCTTAATCTTTAAGTGTTGGAAAGATCTATTCTCTTCAAGTGTCCACCGGCCCCCTTTGAATCACCTTGACCAATCATCACATGCATGCAAAGAACGCATAGAAACTGGGCAGGAGCGGTTGCCAGCCCCCTCTGTTTCCAGAATTTGCTTAACTACTGCCCACTCTACGTACCCACTTACC
Source organism: Nycticebus coucang (assembly GCF_027406575.1). NCBI lineage: Eukaryota > Metazoa > Chordata > Mammalia > Primates > Lorisidae > Nycticebus > Nycticebus coucang. Next base: position 67,830,665 of record NC_069792.1, on the reverse strand, counting down.
ATCCTCCCCCCTGGCTTTTTGATTCCTGTTTGACCTTAAAACTCTGTTCCAAATTTTTCTTTTTCTTTTTTATTTATTTGGAGACAGAGTCTCAAGCTGTCACCCTGGGTAGAGTGACCTGCTGTGGAGCTCACAGCAACCTCCAACTCTTGGTCTTAAGCCATCTTCTTGCCTCAGTTTTTCTATTTTTAGTAGTGGTGGGGGTCTCACTCTTGCTTAGGCTGGTCTTGAACTCTTGAGCTCAGGCAATCCACTTGCCTCGTCCTCCCAGAGTGCTTGGCTTACAGGTGTGAACCACTTCGACTGGGTCTGTTCCTGATTTTCAATTCAGGACTCTAGTTCTGATGACTATTCATAAAGAAAACTCTAGCCCAGTGGTTCTCAATCTTCCTAATGATGCGGCCCTTTAATACAGTTCCTGTGAGTCACGACCCACAGATTGAGAACCACTGCCTGGGTCAGAACTCTTTACTCTTTCATATCACAAAAATTTGTGACCTTGACAAACAGGCAATCCCAAATTTCTTGGTGTTGGCTCTTTGGTATGACCTTGCTTCATCCCTGCTCTTCCTGTCGTCCACTCAATAAATACTTGACCTTTAGCAAATCCTGGTAAGAAGATATTGTTACAAATATCTACTCTGGTTATAAGAGCACAGTAATAATTGGAGGAAAAAAATCTCTACAGGTAGGCAAAAGGACAACCAAAAACTGTTCTCTAGTTTTTGCACAAAATAAATGAGAATATATTCTAATTATTTGACAATATGATGAGTATTATCTATACCATTTAAACATATACAATTACATAAATATAAATACAATTTAATAATGTCAACTTGTGTTCTTTACACAGATACCTCATCCATTGCTGGTGGGAATGCAAACATAATAGCTACTTTTAAAAAGTTTCTTAAATTTAAACATGTATTTACCATATGACCCAATAATCCCACTCCCAGGTGTTTATCCTAGAGGAATGAAAGCATATGTTCACACAAAGATGTTCATGCAGACATTCCTAGATGTATTTTCACAATAATCCCAAACTGGACACAATCCAAATGTCCATGATATTTAGGTAAAATATGATCAATGCATAAAATATTGTGAAACATTCAAACAATGGAATACTACTCAGCAATAAAAAGCAACAAACTGCTAATAATGTGCAACAACATAAATGACTATTAAAATTACTTTGTAAAAGAAGCCAGACACCAAAGGTATCATACCATATAACCACTTATATGATATTCTCAAAGTATTGGCTCCATCTTTAGAATTTTAGTGCCAAAGAGCTTCTGGATCTATGGTATCACTTCCTTCCTTCAAAACAATTGTGAAAAGTGAATCTTAGTATAAATGTGAGCATTTCTTAATTCTTAATTCATTCCCTATCAAATAAGAATTTAAGGTCAAAATACTCTGCAAACTAACCCAATACGTATTTAAGTACCTTAGAAGCTTAGATTATTTGGATTTGACAAGAAACATAATATGATTTAGTTAGAAGAAATTTGATAAAATTTGTATTTTTATAAGGCATATGACTTTTTCAAAGTTTATGCTAGAAAATCACTAAGATTTCTTTTCGTTTAAGTTTCCAATAAAATGTTTATTCTTTTTTATTTTATTTTTTATGTATTCTATTTTATTTTATCTATTTCAGAGTATCACTGGAGTACAAATGTTTTTTGCTAATACAGATTACTTTTGTAATACTTGAATCAGGGGTGTACGTGTGCCTGTGACCCAGATATTGTTCACTGTTCCCATTAGGTAGGATTTTGCTCATACCCTCCACCCACATTTTATTTCTATTGACTTATACTCCCCTCTATACAAATGGGTGCTCAACGGTTAGTTCTTATTTAATAGAGAGTACATGGGGTATTCTATCTATTAGATTTCTTTCGTTCACTAAAAAATAAACAAAAAATTTCTATTCTAAGCCACAAGTGTAATTTAGAAATAGATATGAAAGCATTAATCATTCATGATAATGAAAAGCTTTGCCGTGTTATTGATATATAAATACCAATACTACTACCGTAGTACATATATGCACATATATGATATATAATGATTTATTTTATATTTATATTTGCAAGTAGCATAATGCACTAAGTGAATCTGAAGGTGTTTTACATTTGACAAATACATTAATTCATGGCTAGAGATTCCCAAAACAAGGTGTGAGAGGAAAATCAACCTAAAACCTAACCTTGAGGATGGAAAAAAATTCTAGCATGGGATTCTGGTGGCTAAGAAAACTAGTTTCAGAGCCACACACTCTCAAAGAAATAACTTATTTTATTTATTTTTGTTTAAACTAAAATATAAATATTTAACTCCTGGGGAGTCTCCATCTCTTTTGATCTATTATTCCATTACTTGTCTGTGCTTCCTCTCTCTCCTTAGGATTTTAGTCGAGAGAAATACAGAAGCAAAGGAATGGACCACCTTGCATTCTTTCTCCTGAACAGATCAGGAGCATGAGGCTGACATTTATTGAATACCTGTTTTTGCCAGGCACTGGGCTAAGCATTTTGCATGCATCATCTTATTTAATCTCACCTTTATTTTACAGCTGAGCAAACTGAGGTTTTTAGAGGTTAATAACTTTCCCAAGGTCACACAGCTGTTAAGGGGCAGAGCACAGGTAAATCCAGCTCCATCCTGAGAATTCTACATAATACCCTCATGGTTCTCAGTGTGTGGTCTTGGACCAGGAATGTCAGCATCCCCTGGAAACTTGTTACAAATACAAGCATTTGGGCCCCATGATAGAACTACTGAATTAGAAAATACTGTGCGTGTTCTATGTTTTAACAAATCTTTTGTGTGATTTTCATACTAAACAAGTTTGAACAGCACCAACTCAGATAGTGCTTACTCCATAATAGCAGCAGATTTCATATTCATACACCCTTCATATTTAAAAGCTTTCATGATGATTTAACTGGTGGATTTCCAAGTATACATCTTGGAATACTTGTCCTCTCTTTGGCTAAGAAAGCTTGATAAATAATATCAATAGTACATCTCCTAGTAAGCATTGGAAGGCAAGAAATTGGGTGGGATCCAACTAAAGGTGAGAGACTTTTGCACATCGTTTTATTAATTTATTTCATGGGACTCAAAGCATTTTCCAAGCCAAAACAAATTTGTTATCTATAACTTATGGGAAAGCAAAGTGTGCATTACCTGATTGATTTGTCTTCAGCTGGTCAGGCCAAAACGAAAATAGTCACAATCAGGAAAGAGAGTACAGAAAGTAATGCACAATTAATTTGGTTGCTCTGATACTTAAAACTTTGAAAATTCCACATGGTAAGAGATCGGGGGAAGGGGCAGAAAGAATTTAATTATTAGAAAAGCTGGCAAGATGAGGTGGGGGGTATTTCCTTCCATGAAAAATTAATATTCCAGCTTTCCTTCTAGGCACACGTGCCCCTGCACGGCCCGTCACCAAGCAGCTGAACACAGCCTGTAGTCAATACACTGTAAATAACCTATATTAATCTAGGGAATTTTATGTTATTGAAGTGGGTTTGGAGCAGCCAGTGTAGGGTTTGCATTTCAAAAAATAAGAGTGAGAGAGAAAACCAGAACACAGCTTTAGTGAAAACATGCTTCTTAATTCATATTAACTGCCTATTAGTATTGTGCTTACTGATGTGAAAGCTTTGGAAAAACTATGTGAGATATCACATTAGAACAGGAAACAGATGGTGCTTAACTGGGTATGCAGGTGAGGAAGCAGGAGCTTCCTCATTTGGCTGTGGGACGCACAACAAGAACAGCAGCGACCTGTTTGTTCCCCAGTCCCAGTCTGAGGGAAATATCAGTATGTTTGTGAATTACTGTGCAGCTTGTTCAGTATGTACTAATTTACTTACTTTGAATCTAACATGATAACAAGAATATAATCGGACCACGAATTCAGTGAATTGTGGTTTATTCCTGCTCCTACAATTATTTCTGAATATCAAAACCATTCCTTCTGATGTTAATATAGAGCATACTGGGTTTTGGAGCATGAATGATTCAGTGCAAATTTAACCATTTGCAAATCAGGTTCATGCTGGAATAAACTAAAATAATTTATAGAACGTACTAAAACTAGATTACAAAAAAATTTACGATACGTCATCGCACAATAATAAAAAAACCAAAGATTAATTAACATAAAAATTCTAGCTGTCATATTTCTGCAAGTAGAAATAATTGTAATGTAATTTTATATTTTACTGGTTGAACTTCTAAGTAGGTCTGGGGTAAAGTCAATATCAAAATGAGAAGCTGTGAAAGGCACCTTTAGGCCAGGAGGAAAACAGGACATGATCTCATCAGCTTTGGAATTAGAACCATTGAATCATTTGCTACACACACACATACATGTACACACACACACACACACACAGCTTTAATGATATTCATTATTGCTTCCAAAGATTAGAAAATTTGAAAGAAAAATTAATGACTTAAAAATATCTATCTAATATCTTGGGAAATTACTAAATAGCTAATGTACTGAGTTTTATTTTTAAAAATGAAAAAATGCCCTGTTCTATTCAACAATTCTTAAAATATCAAAGTATTCAAGATAAAAAGAATTCTTTTATAGAAACTGTAACGAATAAAATTAAATCATTGAACATAAATCAATAATTTGTGGCATTTTTCCACACCCAATATTGGGAAACCACACAATAGGCAAAGGTTTGAATACCACACACACACACACATAAAAGGTAAAAATAAATAAAATGAGCTTTTTAAGCCTAAAAATGTTAGATACTAGCAAATGTCTAGATTGTCTTTCTACTTTAGTTTTGTATCACTGGAACACAATGCCTGCTGTGCTGAAATTGTACAGTAAGTGTTGGTTAGATGAAATAGAGCGCTATTCTCATGACCTCAGCCAGTCCCATATACTGAGGAGCGTAATGTTTGTGAATAAAAAGAAAAGCTCATCCTTCGAATATTATAGGCAATCAGCTGAGACTCCTAAATATTCTATTAGGAACCTAGTTGTTCTCCTTTCATCTCCTCTAAGGATGGGGAATCACATTGCACTTGAAGACTGCTGATTGGCAGAAGATGCAATGCATTTTCTATACTTGGGAAGACTTGTGATGTCCTTGTGTGGGGTAAGCACATTGTGAACACTTGGGCACCATTGCAGGACTACCCTGCAAAAACAATCCTGAATTTCAAAATTGTAAAACTAAGGCAATTTTGTGCTTTTATTATATTAGATAATAGTTCATCACTATTTTGGAAATCATATGTTTTTTAACTCTCACATTTTTTATTGCATCCCTAAATTTTTAACTTTACAACAATTCAGTCTGAAATTAATATTGAAAGTTAGTTACATTAGCTCTTGGATGGTAATTTAAACAAATATGATCCTCCTCCAAGCCCCCAAAGTTACAGACTTGGATTCTAGTCCTGGAACTTGAGACATTGGCAAGATCATTAATGTCCCTAGGCGTTTGTTCTTTTCATTTGTAAAATAGTACTAATTAACTGTATCATAGGATAATTATTCAAGCTAAACATATGAAATGATATATGTAAAAATGTTTAGATATATAAATTTTACATAATTTTTTTATAAAATTTTAACACTAAGGCATTAAATCTTGATTATCTAGATCAAGATTTTCTTTGATAATCAAGATTATCTTTTATTCTAGATCTTGATCCAAGAATAAAAGTTCTACATTACATTAATGTTTTAAGTTAATGGAAGAAAAAGGGAAAACTATCTTTCAACTCTTATTTTTAAAAATATATTTCTTTACATTAAGTCAATTTGTTTTCCTGCCTTACCTTACAAAAATTAAATCTTAAAATTAAATGGAGTTTAACTACCTGTTGAACACCATTTCAGCTGTAGTGTTGGAATTCATGCTGTAGGAGTTGAGTCTAAAACTATGTTGAATCTAGGACCCTCAGGAATTTTATTTTGTACCAAATACCTAAAATCAGCTGATTTTTAGAATGAGATTTTTTTTTTTCATAACAGTGGAGTATACTGAAAGAAATCATCAAAGGCTAATGTTACTTTACCTTTGGTTAGCATGGTTTTTTGCAGTAAAATTCTGTTCTGTAAATATATATGATTTATTGTCAAAGTCAGAGATCTTGTACATTTATATTTAGTTTAGGCATAAAAAAGCTGAAGGAGTGAATCTCTATGCAGCATTGCTGTCCAAGGGCTCTCACCAAATTTATTATTTAATTTGATTCAGTAACTTGGGTAGCATTTTCCAAAGATGGAGAATGGGCTCCACTAAGCAAGCTGCAATGAATGGACCTGCATCTGAGCACAGGTGGTTTATCAACTTGCAGAGGCATCATACAATTGTGGATATGTTACCTGAACATAGACATGTTAAAATTGTGTTTTACTGTACTGAAAAAGAGCTGAGTGATATTTTATTATTTATTTTAATAATACTCACATGTTGTTGTGAAGAGTATTTATTTTTAATTTTGCCTATAGTCAGGAACAAGACAGTGATATATGTCATTAACTTTCTAAGGTAAAATGATTATGTTTTTTAAATGGATTTTTCCTCTTTTTTCTTAATGGCTTGTGATGATTAGATTAGATGGATGGATAGATAAATAAAAGTGTTGAAGTGTTACACAAATATTTAAGGCACATTGTTTGGCAACTGTATACCTGTTTCCTCTCCAAGAATATGATCAATTTAAGAACAGAGACCATGTTCTATTTTGTTTGTGTATCCAGAGAGATATTGGCAGGGGCAGGGATGAGCCAATGATGAAGGCTTGCCTAGCCTGGGGTGCAGGAGCTAGAGGGTGCAGCTGGAGTCAGTCCCCTGCTGGGTGTCCCCCATGTTATTAAGCCTTTAGGTGCTGGATTGTGGGGAAATCTGAGTTTCAGGAGTGGGATGAGGTGACTAAAATGATGGCTGGAGTGGGTGGAATACACAGGGCACTTAAGAAGAACTTGTGGACAGAATTCCTTTATAGTGTTTGACACATAGTAATTTTTCAATCACTCTCTGTTGAATAAAAAATAATAAATTTCTTTTGTACCTGCCAATTAAAGTTGGGAGAAACCAGTCTGAAAGTCTTCTGGGTAAGAACAAGGATATTTTCAGGTTTAAAATTATTAATCTAGGCCAGGCATGGTGGCTCATGCTTGTAATCCTAGCCCTGTGTGAGGCCGAGGTGGGTGGATTGCTCGAGCTCAAGAGCTCTATATCAGCCTGAGCAAGAGCAAGATCCTGTCTCTAAAAATAGCCGGCATTGTGGTGGGCGCCAGTAGTCCCAGCTACATGGGAGGCTAAGGCAAGAGGATCGCTTGAGTCCAAGAGTTTGAGGTTATTGTAAGCTATAACACCACGTCCCTCTACCAAGGGCAACAAAATGAGACTCTGTCTCGAAAATAAATAAATAAATAAAAATAAGTAGCCAAGCATTGTGGTGGGCACCTATAGTCCCAGCTACTTGGGAGGCTGAGGCAAGGGATGGCTTGAGCCCAGGAGTTTTAGGTTGCTGTGAGCTATGGTGTCATGGCACCCTACTTGGGTGACAAAGTGAGACTCTGTCTCAAAAATAAATGATTAAATAAATAAAAATAAAATAAAATTATTTATGTAGATAATCCACAAAGAAAATACTACACAGTATACAAAAAGGCTTTAGGGATGAGTTTACATAGGGAAATCAGGAACTCTTTCCGAGGAAATGTGTGAATAATCTGAGAATCTAAGGATAGAAACCAAAGATGGGGAAGGAGGTCCTGGGCAGAAAGAAGACACCCTATTGAAACCGGGTGGCACGTAGAAAGAACAAGGATGATTATGTATGAACCAATGATACCCATATCCCTTATTTTTTTAGAGTATAGGGTCTGGTTAAAATCATTCAGCCTGAAAACCATTCTTAATGCTGGGAGAATTTTAGCCAAAACGGCTGAAGGTTGTCTGGCTTTAGTTGCTGTTATTACCCTATATCCATGTTTGCCTGCTTGCTGACAACCAGGAGGAAGCAGCAAGGAACCCATTTACACTCAGCCCAAATTAATTCCCCAACAGCCCCTAATACTTTAAATTGGAGGCAGAGGGAGAACAACTGACAAATGGGGGAAATAATGGGGAATTGCTATAAACAAATAAACTATAGGGATTTGTCTTAAAACAAGACTAAGAGGAGGGTCGCAACTTTTGCTACGCTAACTGCCCTGCTTTGGCATGAAAAATAACTCAAATCTCATTATGGAAGAAATGTTTTCTAAGGATGAAGCTTTTTTGCACAAAGTCATTTGAACAACACTTAAGTGTGAATAGAATATTCTGTGAGGGAATAATCAGTGTCACTACTGACTAGGCTATATTCAAGAAGATAGGCTCTAGCTACATTTCCTGATTCCCATCCATTTTCAGGGCAGACTCAATGATTTTTACATTTTGTAGGTGTCTTCTGAGGAAACCGCATCACAGACCCTCAAGCCTTAAAGACAGGCACAGTTGGATAAACTGCATTTGCGTATCAGAGCCTTGGCAGGAAGTTTCAGAGGCACACATCCAATCTATTACGTTCTCCTCAAACACTCAGGCTTTTAGATCAAACAAATCCCTTCTTCTTCCTGAACAAGCTCCACATTCTTCCTACCTCTCCTCTTTTTTCTGCCCTGGACCCCTATCCCCATCATTCATCTCTATCCTTTGATTCTCAGATTATTCACATATTTGCCAGGAAAGATCTCCTGATTTCCCTAGGTAAATTCATCCCTCCAGCCCCTTTTTTATACATCTAGGATATCACACGTACTCACTACACTCCACGTGTTGTTTCTGTCTGATTGCACATGTAATAGCCATGAAGGCAGAGCCTTCCTCTTCGTCTCTGGATCTTTCATTCCAGCTAGTAGAAGGTTAAGGCACAGAAAATTCTTGATCAATTTGACCAGTTCTAGTATGCAGAGTGGGAAAAAAAAAATGAAGTCCAGTGTTTCTAAAGATTTCTAACACACATGCAAACACAAGTATTTTAAAATTGCACATATTCCTGCTCCCATGAGCAGGTGCTGAGATTTCTTAAAGAATCTCATTGTAATGAAAAGTGCACAGGAAGCTGGATGACTCCATGACTCATAGTCAGGAACTGGACTCATTCTGCAGCCCTGTTGCCAATATCAGACTATGACATTCAATCAATCACCTACTGGCTCTACAGTTATATATATTTTTTAGAATAATACCTCAGCTATCTCTCTCGAATGATTAATAAGTTATCATTAATAATCACTGTCCCATGTTTTTAAAAAGCACTTTGATAAGAGACTTAGACCCAAAAATGAATAAATTCAGCGCTGCTTTCCACAATTGACCCACTTTTCAGTAGCCCACCCAGCTCTTAAAATGGATTATACAAATGCCTGTTTTCGGCATTAGATCATAACATATAAAATAGATCTTAAAGAAGATATTGCTGTTGAATAATACATGTGTGCGTATCACACCCATATGTGAAAATTATTGTTTCCAAAGTAATATTTCCTTATAGATAACATCTAGTTAGCCTTCTTTAAAAATTTGTTTATGTTTTTTTGAAAATTAAATTACAACAAAAACATAGAGATGGACTAAAAATATTCATATAAATCATATCTCAAATATGTAATTTTTCATACTTGCACATGATTTAACACAATGTTTGAAAAGCACTGGTCAAGATTAATGCTAATCTTTTAAATCATAGATAAAAATTTTCTTATAAATAAGGAAAATAAAGTGCAAGCAAAAGTAAATTGTAGGAAAATGACCACATATTAAAATAATAGATTCTACATTTGTATATGACTGTGTCAAGTCTAATATAAACACAATATACTCTGCCTAGCAATTCTCTCCATATAAAAATACATTGTATTGTAAAATCTAGATATTCTGCAATGATGAATGTCATCAAAAGCAGTCATGAGAATGACCCTCATGTCTGTACTTCCAAACCTTGCCAAGAAGTGTATTCTTCGTATTGTCATAAATATATTTGGCTTCATTGTCTGCTGATAAACATTTCCCATCAATTCTTTTGAAGCGCATATATTGACATTTATCCCGATAATAACAGAGAGCCTAAAATAATATTTTCTTAACCCTCCTCTTCAAGGTCTTCCTTAGGAAAATGCAACTTTTAAAATTCATGGAATCATCACAATTATTGGAAATTTTATTTTAGCCACAAGCTTCTAGTAAATAAAGCTGTGTATTAAGCAAATTCAGACATTTCAAATGCTTCCATATTAACCATCCTATTTTTTTCTTCTGCCTTGAAAAGTCACTGAACAAATTAGCAAATCAGTATGAAAGCCAGTTTAGGAGCAGTATTTTATCAAGGAGCATTTAAAAAAATTGACTTAACTGTTACAGATCGGTGTTCCCGCCCCATCTTACAGCTGGTTATCACCAACTACTGATCTAGAAACTCACAGAGGCCTGAATTTCCAGACTCCATTTGTCAATCAATTTACCTACTTTGTATTAACCACAAATCTTGTGGCCAGTGTTTACTATGCCAGGAAATATTTACTGAATTAAGCAAAGTTGTCAATGTGATAATAGCCTTGTGTCATCAATATTAATATTGACTCATCATACCTCCAAAACATATTTTAATAAATTACTTTTTACTTGTCAAAAACAGAACATAGTAGAATGTTAATATAAAATCAAAAAAAATCTTGGTACTGTCTATTCTATGAAAGCACCAATGGAATGAAAAGAGGAAGGCATGCACCCTATATCCTCTCCTGCAGAGGCCTACTGGCAACTGGACCATGCTTTGCTGTTCACTGCTGAATAGATAACAGAGACACTTAATGTCCAGGCTATGATCCTGTGTTGTGCATTGGAGCTGTGCTGGATTTAAGTATATTTCTATGTACACACTAACGTCCTTAGTAAGTGATCCATAATATGGCTGCTTGTGTTGGAGCATAGAAAATTAGTCTAAAAGGAAAGAAAATTTCCGAGGAAACATTTGCAACAGAGAGGACAAGTTTCCTCCAGTCAGAACCTACATCAGTTGCATTTTCCCAATGGAACTGCTGGAACCCTTCATGTCCTTTGGTCAACCATGGTGCCTCTGAAGCCATGGGTTCCTGTCCTGCTCACTTTCTAGCATGTCAAAAGCAAAGCAAGTCTAATTTTAATAGTTTCTCAAGGTAGTTGCAGCCCAATGGCTAAAGCTATACATTTAGGGATCAGAAAGTTCTTTGTAAAAATACTCACTCCACCACTTGTTAGTGTATGACCAAGGTAATTTACTGAGACTCTAATATTGAGTTCCCACATTTGTAAAACTGGTATAAAAAAAGCATCTACTTCATAGAATCACTATGCCACTGTTCTCTGAACCTAGGAAATACACAAAGTTTTATGATGATGATGATGATTATACACCAATTCAAAATGCTGTCTGACTCAAAAAGCATTCGGCAGTGAATCCTCAATATGTTTATGATAATTTCACTGTGTCTTAAAGTAGGGGACACTGAAAGTCACGGCACAGGGTAATGTCAAGAAAACTAAGCAGAGATTGGGATTACAATGGTGAGTGAGACATTCAAACTCGTTCAGAGTTTCCAGTTCCCCTAAGAAACAGAAGTAAAAGTCATTTTCAAAGCAGTGTAATAATGATAAACACTGTGGACCTCTAGACACATGAGGAAGGAAGAGATAACCCAAGCATGGGGTCCAGTGGACTGTCTGGAAGGCTTGTTAAGCAGATGACATGAAGGAGGCAACTGTTACCTGAAAATGAGTAGAAGTTAGACAAGTGCACGCGAAGAGTGTGTGTGTGGCGGTAAGGCAAGGGATGATGGATAGTGGTGACAGAGGGGGTATATTTGGCAGGAAGTTATCAGAATAGACAAGAACAATACCTGCAAAGGCCTAAACAGAAAGAACTGCTGAGAGTGTGCGTGGTGTGGGGAGGGTGTAACCACAGTTTACAGTTTCAAACTTGTATTTGTCCGCAGGGGCAGACTGAACAGCACCACCAGTAGGCTGTCAGCACGGAAGGCTCTGGAGTCACGTTGCTCGCTAGTGGGTGTGCGGAGGGAAGAGACAATCAGTGCTTAGGCTCCATTCCCCAAAATTCTTGCCCAAGTGCTATGGGATAAAGTCTAGGAGCTGATGTTGTTTAAAAGCTTTCTAGGTGACTATGACATGCAGCCAGTATTTAGATTTAAATTAAAGCCAAATCTTCCTACTTAAAGGGAGTAGGGATGTCTGTGAATTGATTTTTATTTTTTGTCTAAGAAAATAGCATTGTGATATAATGCGGCCCTTTCAGGAGACCAGTGTTAGAACATCAGCAACTGCCCATATTCACCTCAGACCCTCCTAGGAAAGGGTGCCTAAGATGGATCCATGCTTGCTTTTAAGACCAGCTGAGGTTATGTCTGATGTACCCATTTACATTTATATCCCAAGATTCACCTTTGAAAGTAAAATAGAAATAACTAAAAATAATTTTGCTAGATAAGACTCATCCCATCATTAGCCTACGGCAAATAATTTTTCAGTACGCTAGTACACTCAAGAGAAACAGAAATGGCACACTGAGCTGGAAATGTGCTCGATTTCAAAAATATGGCTTCTTACTCCATTTGATTTTCTATCTCCCATTATATGTGGACATGAGTGGAGTAATAGCATAATTTATTCTCTGCTGGCTCTCATGGGCAGGCCATAGTTGACAGTGTATTGCATTTATGTGAAAGGAGACCTGCTTTTGGTGAGGTGGGAAAAGCACCTGCAAATTTATTTCTCTAGAGTGCTCACTCCTCTGGAATTCTTAGTAATGAACATTTGCTTGCGGGAATAGCACCATTCCTTTCTTTAACAAGTTATCACCCAACTCCCACCCATATGCCCATTTGCTTTAGAAGCAGTTTGGGTGGTATAAGGTTTAGCTTTCATCTGAAAAAAAAAATTATTTCGGCTATCTTTTATATTCACTTTTCTTATTCCTCAGAGTGAGAAAGGGACCCTTGAGCTGTCATCTGTGATGCTCCCACCATTCATTCTTAGCCTCCAGTCCCCCATGCACTTCAGTGCTCTGAACCTTATATCCAGAGGCTGCAAGCTCATAACTGCCCTTCATAGAGTTGAAAATAGAGACCCTGTCATTTGGTGAAAAGTCACGTTTGTTCACAATTGGGTCTTGATGGGAGTGAGAACACATTGACAAACAATATGCAATCAAATTACTAGTGCAACCGGATCACCTTTGCTTCCGGAATATTTATAAATACAAAGTATGACTAAATATTTTAGCTAATAATCCTATGTAACCGTTCCAGAAAAAAAAAAAAAAGTTATAGTTTATAGGATTTCTGCCAGGGAAGGAAGAAGAGCTGCAAAGACACTTATTTCTGATGTTTAAATAAAATTCACTCGAATGGAGTTATTTCACTAAGATCCTAGCTTAAGTTATCAAACGACAAATAACGACGTAAGTCTCCAGAACAGAATAAAAGCTTCAGCACCCACTCCTCAAAACCTGCCAGGAAACAGATCCTCCAAGGGAGAAAGGTAAAATATCAGAGAGAAGCTGGCAATATCTCCCAGGGATCTACAAGATGTCTAGAAGGGAATGTCATTTTCTCACCAATAATCTGCACTTTAATCTTACATGAAACAATTTTTCAAAAAAAAATTCTCTGTTCCCTTGTGTTTGATAAAGAAAAAGAATTAGAAATAGGCTCAATTTCTTTTAGAAAAGTAGGTTTCTTCAGCTTTCGATTGGCCTTTCTCATGACCCTCTATACAAGAAGACAGATAATAAATATAATGATTTATACTGAGAAAAGAGCAGTGAGTATAATGGCCCAAACAGTGCTGTCTTTTATTATGTTACCATAGTAAATAATAGCAGTGCCATTCACATCATTATACTTAAGGTTGTAGCAGCGATTCCATTATAATTCCTGTTTTTCAGAAGTTTATAACTTGGTCTTGACAATATACTCCAGTCTGAAACTAACCATTCTTTTTAGTCAGAGGCTGGTTTTTCTTGATTGCCATGCTATCATTGAATAATAACATTGGAAAATTAAATAGCATTTTTGCTATTTTTTCCGTGTATATACCTTGAAAACCTCTTTTGTAATATACATACGCACATACACATATACCCCACTGGTTTGCCTACACATTCAACATTTGTATTTAGAACAATGGAGAGTGTACATTACATTCAGCTTTCATTAACTGGGATGGGATGATTACCTTAACAACTTACTACAAAATACTTAAAAGGCATATGTTGCATTCTTATATAGATTTTCTTCTTCTATAAGTAAAGGATGTTTGTTTGATTAAGGCACATGGTCTCATTTGAAGACAGAAACACAATTCAACTGATTTAATTGATCAATCCAATTAAAAAAAATTAGTAAACAGGCCATTCAATTTCTTGGTAAGCCAGAAATGAAAAGGGCACTTTTCTAATTCTGTGTTTTTTGTACCCTAATATGAGGAGAGAGATAAGATTTAGACTCTAAGCCTGTCTTCTGTCTTAATTTTTACTGTCCAAGTAATGTACTCAATGAAAGCTTTTTTTTTTTTAATTGTTGGGGATTCATGGAGGGTACAATAAGCCAGGTTACACTGATTGCAATTGTTAGGTAAAGTCCCTCTTGCAATCATGTCTTGCCCCCAGAAAGTGTGGCACACACGGGCCCCACCCTCCTCCCTCCGTCCCTCTTTCTGCTTTTCCTCCCACCCCATAACCTTAATTGTCATTAATTGTCCTCATATCGAAATTGAGTACATAGGATTCATGCTTCTCCATTCTTGTGATGCAATGAAAGCTTTTTTAAAAGTCAGAAATAAGTTACATGCCCACTAACACAAGATGAGGAATTAGAAATCATACGGAAAATTGTAAACCATGCACACCCACGTCCTAAAAGCCTGAAACTTAAACAATCGGCAGTGATGTTAATCTGCTGATCTAGATAAATGAGCAGCGCTTGTCATTTATCTAGGAAAAAAGTTTCGTAGAAGAATAATTAAAAGTAAAAATTCTTAAACACTTGTTTGTGTCTAAGAAAGCAAAGACCTAAATCTCCACAGTTCCCTAATGAAAAGGAAGATTCCTCTACCTTAGATTAGGAGGTACTAAAGGAGTCTGTCTTATTCACTGCCTGCTCTCAGTTCCCAGGAAACACTGTTTGCCTTATGGATGAATGGAAATTGAAACCTTGATTTATATAGCAGATTGCCCAAGACTTAATTTCAATATCAATGACTTTTAGTTTTATAAGTCAAACAAGAAAAGGAAAGGAAAACTTGTTACTTAGTTCTTTAAAATATTTTGAGTTAAAAGAATTCGTTTGATTTCATATTTTCAATTCTAAACTCAAGAGAATTCCAAAAATGCTGGGGAAATAATTAGCTTAGAAGGAGTGTAAAAAAGCTCATTAGAATGGCAACATTGTTTTAGCCTTGAGTTAGAATATAATTTCACCAGATCGGACCTTGATTTATCAGAACTATAAACACAGGTAATGTGATGCTTACTTTTATGTCTGCATGACAAGGGCATAAAATGCCCAGACAGCTGGTTAAATATCATTTCCTGGTATGTCTGTGAGGGTGTTTCCAGAACAGATTAGCATTTGAACTAGTGGACTAAGAAGGGCAGAAGCATTCTCAGATGTAGTGGACATCACCCTATGAGAGAGGCCTTGAATAAAACAATAAAGCCAAGGATGGTTTAATTTGCTCACTGCCTGACTGTGTGGGCTAAATAGCAATCTTCTCACTGCCTTGGCACTACTGGTTGTCAGCCCTCCAGATCCAGGCAGGAACCTACAGCATTAGCTCTCTTGCTCTCAGACCTTATGGCACCTGTGGCTCAGTGAGTAGGGCGCCCGCCCCATATGCTGAGGGTGACGGGTTCAAACCCAGCCCCCGCCAAACTGCAACAAAAAAATAGCCGGGCATTGTGGCGGGCGCCTATGGTCCCAGCTGCTTGGGAGGCTGAGGCAAGAGAATCACATAAGCCCAGGAGCTGGAGGTTGCTGTGAGTTATGTGATGTCATGGCACTCTATCCGAGGCGGTACAGTGAGACTCTGTCTCTAAAAAAAAAAAAACTACATCCCTGGCTTTCATGGATCTCCAGAGTCAATACCTAATAATGAATATATATATATATATTTTTTTTTTCATATATATATATATATATATATATACAGGGCAGACAAAGTTCATGTGCAATTTAAAATAGCCAACTATATATATATTTATATATATTTGTTGCTCATAAAGTTCATGTGCAATTTGTCTATTTTAAATTGCACATGAACTTTACGGACACTTTTTATATATAAAATAGCCAATATATTTGTGTGTGTGTGTGTGTATATATATAAATCACATCCCAAAAGTTCCACCTTCTGATATTATTACCTTGAGGGTGAGAAGGTCTGTACATATATGTGTGTGTACATACACACAGTATAAATACACATACACACACACAGAGGGTGCCAAAATGTATACACATTTTAAGAAAGGAAAGAAATGTATGAAAATTGTATTAAAATAATATATACTGATAACAAAAGATAATTATAAATCACGTTTGACTTTTGCAATTACAAGAGATGTTCAAAGTATATGTATAATATAATACATAAATAACCTCTCTTATAACGTCTGGGTGTGTGTGTGCATGTATTTCTGTGTGTTTATATATACATGGATGAGGCAGGCAGAGAATGACTAGAAAGATGTGGTTAATTTTTACAACAATCATCGAAGAAAAATATCACACATATGAGGTAGGATGGTTTAGTGGTGATCAGTATATACTCTGCTGCCATCTTGCCAGGTTCAGAAACCTCTTCAAACAGAGTGAAGCCAGAGAAGCCATTTAATATCTCTGTGCTCCAGTTTTCTGAGCTATAAAATAATGATAAAAACTGTGCCGAGTGTTAGTAAAAAAATACAGACCACTTGTTCTTACTTCAGTTTTACAGAGAACAAAATGATGATCAGGAAATGACTTAGCCCTTCTGGGCTGCTGTATCAAAATACCATAGACTGAGCAGCTTGTAAACAACAAATATCTATTTCTCACAGTCCTGGAACCTGGGAAGTGGACAGATTCAGCAGCTGGTGAAGGTCTGCGTCTTCACAGCACATCTCCCTCACACAGAGGAAGAAGCCCCAGCTCTTTCTTGGGCTTCTTTTACAAAGGCACTAATCCCATTCAAGAAGGTCCTGCTTGGGCGGCGCCTGTGGCTCAGTGAGTAGGGTGCCGGCCCCATATGCCGAGGGTGGCGGGTTCAAACCCAGCCCCGGCCAAACTGCAACAACAAAAAAAATAGCCGGGCGTTGTGGCGGACGCCTGTAGTCCCAGCTGCTTGGGAGGCTGAGGCATGAGAATCGCCTAAGCCCAAGAGTTAGAGGTTGCTGTGAGCCGTGTGACGCCACGGCACTCTACCCGAGGGCGCTACAGTGAGACTCTGTCTCTACAAAAAAAAAAAAAAAAAAAGAAGGTCCTGCTTGATTTAATTACCCACCCTCCGTAGCCTCACCCTTTAAAATCATTACCCTGAGGGTGATGATTTCAACATATAAATTTGGTGGGGAGAAGACAAACATTCAAATACTAACAGAAAGGAAAGACATTTCTTCAAAATGCATGATTTAAAAAGCAGAGTCTGGAGAAGAGGCCTGAGTCTTTCCACTACTCCGCGCTACTTCTTTCATTTTTCTATCATAAGACATTTAAGGGTCAACAAAAATGACCCTCCAAACCTTATCATCTCCAAAACTTGGAATCAGAGGAGACAAATAACACAAGAGATCTTCCTGAGACCCGAGCCTTCTGGAGGACAGCCAAGGATTCTTTTTTGGGAAGACTGGCGTCTGGTCATGGGTTTGGGGCACAGGGAGGTTGCAAAAACTGTACAGTGAAGGAAAACTGTAAACACAGATCTATCTCCCCAAATAAAAAGTTACCATTCTCAATTGTGGCTATGAATTTTTCTCCATTAGTAGTCACAGGATATTACTAACACCCTTCACCAAAAGTTATTATTTGCTTTAGAAACATATTTCTGCAGAATAACCAACATTGGTTATGAATATGTTTCTGTGATTGCTTTGATCCTATCACACAGTATTATGATTCTTTGGGAAGTACTGCAGAGATGTGCTGCATCTTCAAAATGATCATTAAGACACCATAATTATCATCAATTGTTTAAAGAAATGAATAGCTATTTATTATACAGCACCCAGGCATATGACTGTGTTTTTCTTGTGCAATTTGTGTTGATTTAAGTGTTTATTACATGTGAAGGATATTGAGCAAGTACTTTTACAAATGGCCTTAAAACACAGAGAAAATTCCTTTTTTTCTTTTTTTATGACTACAAATTTCAACATGAACTATTTTGCCAGTATGGTATGAGCACCAATAGTATAACATAAACCATGGAAATATTCCAGGTTGTGTTGACATATTTTATGAAGGTTGCAGGATGCCAGATTGGAGGTGTACATCTGCGGGGGCTGGCCAGTCATCCTACTGCCGTCTGTGTACCTGTATGCTTAAATGAATTAGCTAATATAAAAATAGAGCATAAACAAGTTTAATGCTATAGAATTTCCTTTATAGACTACATAATATTCAAATCTGAGTAAGGAAGAAAGCAGAGAATTATGTTCAACTGTCATTACTTGGGAACAAGAAATGAATAAAATGGAAAAGATACAGCCTCCAAACCAAAATGCCTTACGTATAATACGTGGCTGTCCTTTTTCTGCCTTTTATTATATCACCCTATTTCGCTGGCAGAAGTGGTTTTGCAACCTAGGATGGTGAGCAATGATCTTTTATCGAAGGATTAGAAAAACCATCCCATACATCGAGGTCACTCAATGACTATCAGATCTCTTTCTTCCTGAGGAAAAACCAAGGCAAACCACGATAGTCAACCCTCAACACTAGATTCCCATCTCTGAATGAATCTTTATACAACAAACATTGTACTCACTTGTCAAGAGAGGCCCCCCGGTAGCTGATCCAGAAAAACAAAATCACTTCGCAATGTGACATTCTTGTTCTATCCTTTATATATATATCAAAGGTAAGCCTGAAGCTACAGGGTTTGATGTCAACAGCCTTGCACCAAATTCTCTTCTCCCCAACCTCCCTCACGCATTTAATTCCTTCTTGATGCCTCTTACTGGTTAAATAGTGCAAATACTATTTTCTGATATATTGGCTGACTTAAATTTTCATTATATTTTCTCTTAATTCTTAAATATTATTTTGCATGAGTCATTATTTCTCCCTGGGTACATTATCTGCTAAACAATGTGTGTGCGTGTGTGAGTGTGTGTATTTAAATAAAAACTACATAGATGACTAAAAGGAAACAACAAATGACCCCTCAGGGGAAACTGTCCATGTACATATACAGCAGATATAATTGGTGTTAATTTCAACGGCGGGATTTTTAAGTTAGACAAGAAACAATAAAACTTTTATTTTTAGGTAACAGTTTGTGGGGCTAATTTAGTCCTTGAAATCCTTCCAAGCATGATAGCTTAAATTTGCCCCAGATGGACTTTCTCTTCTGTTCAAATCGCTCGACAGCAACATGACAGCCATTTATAACAAAGTCTGCAGAAATGGTCTGGCGCTTCTAGTCTTCCAAATACACTGGTCCGTTTGTAAGGAGGGCGCCCCCGTAAATCACCATGAATTAAAGAGGCACGCACACGTCCCACGTCCGAATCAAAACATCGGGAAGAAACCATTGCCCAATAGATAAGCACAGAAACAAGTGCAAAGCATCACTTGAGTTTTTATAGAAGGCCCGTATTTTTGGAAGGCTACCAGCGCTGTTTCACATGCTGTACTTTTTCTAATCTGACTGACTCACAGTCTTGTGATAGTGAGATAAGCTAGGTAGGCAAATTTTTATAGAGTTGCAATTACTGAAATTGTCATTACGCTGCTCACTGTAAAATAAATATAGATAGAAGTGAAATTATGCACAGGCTAGAAGTAGAAAGTGTTTTGCTTCTGTTTGCTAAATTAATCTCTTCCTAAATGGCTGCAGGCCAGGTAGGTTAGCATTTGTGGTTTCAAAGGTTTTCAGCGCTTGCAATGAGCCATGAAATTACTGCATGCTGCTGAAAATGGCAGCTGATGAAAGGAAAAGAGTGAATCCCAAAGGCAGAAAGACAGGAGGAAGCAAAATTACAGGCAGAAAGTCTGATTTTTGATGTTGCTCATTGTGAAATGTACACCCAAACTTTTAATAAAACATAAAACATTAATAAACCTGCTAACAATTCCTTACAATTTCTTTTGAAGTCTGAGTATAATTTCTGAATACTTATTAAAACAGGCAACGATTCAGAGGGGGTTGAGCAGTTTTCTATCTATGGGAGGTGCTATATTGGTAGATATTCTCCTTGTGACTTTTGAAATAAGATTTTTATTGATGTTTTTAATTGAATCACCCAAAAGGATTGATTTTCAGTTAATAAACATACCCACCTCCTTTTAGTTTCAGGTAAGATTGGCTAGTCTTATTTTTGATCCCGTCATCAGCATATACCATTATCAGCGCTATCCTATTTAAATCATTTGAACTTCCAAAAAAAGAAGATATCTGCGCCTTTATGCATAGGTTTGAAAACTCTCTAAGCCAGAGTGCTATGTCCCCTGAGTCTCTACCCTATTCTCAGAAAGAATGGGAATCAGTTTTATTTCACAAAACCATAAATGCTATACCTTGCCATAGACAGGCAGCTTATTCATGCCAAAAGGAAACATTTTCCCTATCCCCCAGCTTTGCCTCTTGAGGACTGATTTCAAATGAAGGTTGTAAAAGTTCAATATATTTTTAAAGGTGTTTCCCATTTTGTCATGAAAACTAGTCTTTAAGGTTTTTAGGCACTTCATAGCCAAAAGAGATTCCTGAAAAATTAAATGATCATAATTTAGAAATCAACATTTCTAGATATTAGACAGACTTAGTCCTTGTGCAACTGGAGCTCATCCTTACTGAAATAATCACACCACCACTAAAAAATGCAAAATAATTACATGTTCTTATATATTCCAAGCACTTACACTTGCATGATTTTATAGATTAATTACTAGGAAGGCAGGATTGTAAAGATCTTTGGATTAAAGTCTGCTATAGAAAGCATAAATAATCTAATAATTGCTATTCATGCCTGGTCAAATAGTTACTGTCACCAAGTTATTAGAATGGTGTTTCACTTCTAGCAAGGAAATGATCTGGACTGCAAATTGAGTCCAGCAATAAGAAAGAGACACTTCAGTCTTAGCCACCAAATCTTCAACAAAGAGAGGAGCAGCGAAGTTAGTCACAAAACAGGACAAGCAGTATTCACTTACTCATGAGATATTTAAAACAAAAATCCTTACACAGACAATACTTAACTACCTACTGTAGAAATTTTTGCATTCATTTTTAAATGATCAGAAAAAAATATCGCCTTCTTGTGTTCTGACTGTTGTCCTATTTTTTCTTTCCTTTTTCAAAATAGTCATAGTTTAGGCAAAAGTGGTTTACTGGAAAGTACCTTCAAATTGAAGTTGGAAGAACACAGCTTTGCCACTTAATAACCCTGTGATTACAAGGCAAAGGGGCTTTATTACTAGGTCTAGTTCTTTGTGTGTTTGTTGTTGGTTTTTGCTTTTTGTTTTGGGGTTGTTTTTGCATCCGAATAATGATAGAAACACTTACCCAATAGAATTAAAAGAGAGCTCACAGACTCATTTTCCACTTTATAAACTAGAAAATTTTATATACCATTGTGAGAGATGATTTGAAAATGGATCTTTGAGATATTGCTAGTTTTCAAATAAGATTGATGAAGTAAACCAGGAAGTCTAGAAAATTAACCAAGCTAAAGGCATAGACTAGATAGTCAATGTAATGGGGCTTCTTGGGAGAAAAATCTGCCACCCTGTCATATACCTGAACTATTTCCTGAATTCTAGAAAAAAAATCATTTTCTTTTTTCCTATCTCTATTATTACCA